>NC_143246.1:6890858-7211736 GCF_009617815.1 Ciona robusta
AGCTCAATTGGACTTTATAGTAAATGTCAAGGCAATCATTGCAAGCAACGATAAAATGCCTTGAAAATGCGAAAATTTGTTAAAAGCACTCGATAAAAAAATACCAACCCCTAACCCCCAAAATCCACTAACTCCTAACCATTTACAATTCCTAACCCCTAACCCATCACCACTAACCCCAAAACCCCCTAATATTAGCTCAATTGGACTTTATAGTAAATGTCAAGGCAATCATTGCAAGCAAATGATAAAATGCCTTGAACACGCGAAATTTGTTTAAAGCACTCGATAAAAAAATTCCAACCCCTAACCCCCAAAAACCACTAACTCCTAACCATTTACAATTCCTAACCCCTAACCCATCACCACTAACCCACAAAACCCCCTAATATTAGCTCAATTGGACTTTATAGTAAATGTCAAGGCAATCATTGCAAGCAAATGATAAAATGCCTTGAACACGCGAAAATTTGATAAAAGCACTCGATCAAAAAATCCCAACCCCTAACCCCCCAAAACCACTAACTCCTAACCATTTACAACTTCTAACCCTAATCTATAACCACTAACCCCTAAACCCCCTAATATTAGCTCAATTGGACTTTATAGTAAATGTCAAGGCAATCATTGCAAGCAAACGATAAATTGCCTTGAACACGCGAAAATTTGTTTAAAGCACTCGATAAAAAAATCCCAACCCCTAACCCCCAAAAACCACTAACTCCTAACCATTTACAACTCCTAACCCCTAATCTATAACCACTAACCCTAAAACCCCTAATATTAGCTCAATTGGACTTTATAGTAAATGTCAAGGCAATCATTGCAAGCAAATGATAAAATGCCTTGAACACGCGAAAATTTGTTTAAAGCACTCGATAAAAAAATTCCAACCCCTAACCCCCAAAAACCACTAACTCCTAACCATTTACAATTCCTAAGCCCTAACCCATCACCACTAACCCCCAAAACCCCCTAATATTAGCTCAATTGGACTTTATAGTAAATGTCAAGGCAATCATTGCAAGCAAACGATAAAATGCCTTGAACACGCGAAAATTTGATAAAAGCACTCGATAAAAAAATCCCAACCCCTAACCCACCAAAACCACTAACTCCTAACCATTTACAACTCCTAACCCCTAATCTATAACCACTAACCCCTAAAACCCCCTAATATTAGCTCAATTGGACTTTATAGTAAATGTCAAGGCAATCATTGCAAGCAAACGATAAATTGCCTTGAACACGCGAAAATTTGATAAAAGCACTCGATAAAAAAATCCCAACCCCTAACCCCCCAAAACCACTAACTCCTAACCATTTACAACTTCTAACCCCTAATCTATAACCACTAACCCCTAAAACCCCCTAATATTAGCTCAATTGGACTTTATAGTAAATGTCAAGGCAATCATTGCAAGCAAACGATAAATTGCCTTGAACACGCGAAAATTTGTTTAAAGCACTCGATAAAAAAATCCCAACCCCTAACCCCCAAAAACCACTAACTCCTAACCATTTACAACTCCTAACCCCTAATCTATAACCACTAACCCCTAAAACCCCCTAATATTAGCTCAATTGGACTTTATAGTAAATGTCAAGGCAATCATTGCAAGCAAATGATAAAATGCCTTGAACACGCGAAAATTTGTTTAAAGCACTCGATAAAAAAATTCCAACCCCTAACCCCCAAAAACCACTAACTCCTAACCATTTACAATTCCTAACCCCTAACCCATCACCACTAACCTCCAAAACCCCCTAATATTAGCTCAATTGGACTTTATAGTAAATGTCAAGGCAATCATTGCAAGCAAACGATAAAATGCCTTGAACACGCGAAAATTTGATAAAAGCACTCGATAAAAAAATCCCAACCCCTAACCCACCAAAACCACTAACTCCTAACCATTTACAACTCCTAACCCCTAATCTATAACCACTAACCCCTAAAACCCCCTAATATTAGCTCAATTGGACTTTATAGTAAATGTCAAGGCAATCATTGCAAGCAAACGATAAATTGCCTTGAACACGCGAAAATTTGATAAAAGCACTCGATAAAAAAATCCCAACCCCTAACCCCAAAAAACCACTAACTCCTAACCATTTACAATTCCTAACCCCTAACCATCACCACTAACCCCAAAACCCACTAATATTAGCTCAATTGGACTTTATAGTAAATGTCAAGGCAATCATTGCAAGCAAACGATAAAATGCCTTGAACACGCGAAAATTTGATAAAAGCACTCGATAAAAAAATCCCAACCCCTAACCCACCAAAACCACTAACTCCTAACCATTTACAACTCCTAACCCCTAATCTATAACCACTAACCCCTAAAACCCCCTAATATGAGCTCAATTGGACTTTATAGTAAATGTCAAGGCAATCATTGCAAGCAAATGATAAAATGCCTTGAACACGCGAAAATTTGATAAAAGCACTCGATAAAAAAATCCCAACCCCTAACCCCAAAAAACCACTAACTCCTAACCATTTACAATTCCTAACCCCTAACCCATCACCACTAACCCCCAAAACCCCCTAATATTAGCTCAATTGGACTTTATAGTAAATGTCAAGGCAATCATTGCAAGCAAACGATAAAATGCCTTGAACACGCGAAAATTTGATAAAAGCACTCGATAAAAAAATCCCAACCCCTAACCCACCAAAACCACTAACTCCTAACCATTTACAACTCCTAACCCCTAATCTATAACCACTAACCCCTAAAACCCCCTAATATGAGCTCAATTGGACTTTATAGTAAATGTCAAGGCAATCATTGCAAGCAAATGATAAAATGCCTTGAACACGCGAAAATTTGTTTAAAGCACTCGATAAAAAAATTCCAACCCCTAACCCCCAAAAACCACTAACTCCTAACCATTTACAATACCTAACCCATAACCCATCACCACTAACCCACAAAACCCCCTAATATTAGCTCAATTGGACTTTATAGTAAATGTCAAGGCAATCATTGCAAGCAAACGATAGAATGCCTTGAACACGCGAAAATTTGTTAAAAGCACTCGATAAAAAAATCCCAACCCCTAACCCCCCAAAACACCTAACTCCTAACCATTTACAACTTCTAACCCCTAATCTATAACCACTAACCCCTAAAAACCCCTAATATGAGCTCAATTGGACTTTATAGTAAATGTCAAGGCAATCATTGCAAGCAAACGATAAAATGCCTTGAACACGCGAAAATTTGTTAAAAGCACTCGATAAAAAAATTCCAACCCCTAACCCCCAAAAACCACTAACTCCTAACCATTTACAATTCCTAACCCCTAACCCATCACCACTAACCCACAAAACCCCCTAATATTAGCTCAATTGGACTTTATAGTAAATGTCAAGGCAATCATTGCAAGCAAACGATAAAATGCCTTGAACACGCGAAAATTTGATAAAAGCACTCGATAAAAAAATCCCAACCCCTAACCCACCAAAACCACTAACTCCTAACCATTTACAACTCCTAACCCCTAATCTATAACCACTAACCCCTAAAACCCCCTAATATGAGCTCAATTGGACTTTATAGTAAATGTCAAGGCAATCATTGCAAGCAAACGATAAATTGCCTTGAACAGGCGAAAATTTGATAAAAGCACTCGATAAAAAAATCCCAACCCCTAACCCACCAAAACCACTAACTCCTAACCATTTACAACTCCTAACCCCTAATCTATAACCACTAACCCCTAAAACCCCCTAATATTAGCTCAATTAGACTTTATAGTAAATGTCAAGGCAATCATTGCAAGCAAATGATAAAATGCCTTGAACACGCGAAAATTTGTTTAAAGCACTCGATAAAAAAATCCAACCCCTAACCCCAAAAACCACTAACTCCTAACCATTTACAATTCCTAACCCCTAACCCATCACCACTAACCCACAAAACCCCCTAATATTAGCTCAATTGGACTTTATAGTAAATGTCAAGGCAATCATTGCAAGCAAATGATAAAATGCCTTGAACACGCGAAAATTTGATAAAAGCACTCGATAAAAAATCCCAACCCCTAACCCCCAAAACACCTAACTCCTAACCATTTACAACTTCTAACCCCTAATCTATAACCACTAACCCCTAAAACCCCCTGATATGAGCTCAATTGGACTTTATAGTAAATGTCAAGGCAATCATTGCAAGCAAACGATAAAATGCCTTGAACACGCGAAAATTTGTTAAAAGCACTCGATAAAAAAATACCAACCCCTAACCCCCAAAACCACTAACTCCTAACCATTTACAATTCCTAACCCCTAACCCATCACCACTAACCCCCAAAACCCCCTAATATTAGCTCAATTGGACTTTATAGTAAATGTCAAGGCAATCATTGCAAGCAAATGATAAAATGCATTGAACACGCGAAAATTTGTTTAAAGCACTCGATAAAAAAATTCCAACCCCTAACCCCCAAAAACCACTAACTCCTAACCATTTACAATTCCTAACCCCTAACCCATCACCACTAACCCACAAAACCCCCTAATATTAGCTCAATTGGACTTTATAGTAAATGTCAAGGCAATCATTGCAAGCAAATGATAAAATGCCTTGAACAGGCGAAAATTTGATAAAAGCACTCGATAAAAAAATACCAACCCCTAACCCCCAAAAACCACTAACTCCTAACCATTTACAACTCCTAACCCCTAATCTATAACCACTAACCCACAAAACCCCCTAATATTAGCTCAATTGGACTTTATAGTAAATGTCAAGGCAATCATTGCAAGCAAACGATAAAATGGCTTGAACAGGCGAAAATTTGATAAAAGCACTCGATAAAAAAATCCCAACCCCTAACCCACCAAAACCACTAACTCCTAACCATTTACAACTCCTAACCCCTAATCTATAACCACTAACCCCTAAAACCCCCTAATATTAGCTCAATTAGACTTTATAGTAAATGTCAAGGCAATCATTGCAAGCAAATGATAAAATGCCTTGAACACGCGAAAATTTGTTTAAAGCACTCGATAAAAAAATTCCAACCCCTAACCCCCAAAAACCACTAACTCCTAACCATTTACAATTCCTAACCCCTAACCCATCACCACTAACCCCCAAAACCCCCTAATATTAGCTCAATTGGACTTTATAGTAAATGTCAAGGCAATCATTGCAAGCAAATGATAAAATGCCTTGAACACGCGAAAATTTGATAAAAGCACTCGATAAAAAAATCCCAACCCCTAACCCCCCAAAACACCTAACTCCTAACCATTTACAACTTCTAACCCCTAATCTATAACCACTAACCCCTAAAACCCCTGATATGAGCTCAATTGGACTTTATAGTAAATGTCAAGGCAATCATTGCAAGCAAACGATAAAATGCCTTGAACACGCGAAAATTTGTTAAAAGCACTCGATAAAAAAATACCAACCCCTAACCCCAAAAACCACTAACTCCTAACCATTTACAATTCCTAACCCCTAACCCATCACCACTAACCCCAAAACCCCCTAATATTAGCTCAATTGGACTTTATAGTAAATTTCAAGGCAATCATTGCAAGCAAATGATAAAATGCCTTGAACACGCGAAAATTTGTTTAAAGCACTCGATAAAAAAATTCCAACCCCTAACCCCCAAAAACCACTAACTCCTAACCATTTACAATTCCTAACCCCTAACCCATCACCACTAACCCACAAAACCCCCTAATATTAGCTCAATTGGACTTTATAGTAAATGTCAAGGCAATCATTGCAAGCAAATGATAAAATGCCTTGAACACGCGAAAATTTGATAAAAGCACTCGATAAAAAAATCCCAACCCCTAACCCCAAAAACCACTAACTCCTAACCATTTACAACTCCTAACCCCTAATCTATAACCACTAACCCCTAAAACCCCCTAATATTAGCTCAATTGGACTTTATAGTAAATGTCAAGGCAATCATTGCAAGCAAACGATAAAATGCCTTGAACACGCGAAAATTTGATAAAAGCACTCGATAAAAAAATCCCAACCCCTAACCCCAAAAAACCACTAACTCCTAACCATTTACAATCCCTAACCCCTAACCCATCACCACTAACCCCCAAAACCCCCTAATATTAGCTCATTTGGACTTTATAGTAAATGTCAAGGCAATCATTGCAAGCAAACGATAAAATGCCTTGAACACGCGAAAATTTGATAAAAGCACTCGATAAAAAAATTCCAACCCCTAACCCCAAAAACCACTAACTCCTAACCATTTACAATTCCTAACCCCTAACCCATCACCACTAACCCACAAAACCCCCTAATATTAGCTCAATTGGACTTTATAGTAAATGTCAAGGCAATCATTGCAAGCAAATGATAAAATGCCTTGAACAGGCGAAAATTTGATAAAAGCACTCGATAAAAAAATACCAACCCCTAACCCCCAAAAACCACTAACTCCTAACCATTTACAACTCCTAACCCCTAATCTATAACCACTAACCCACAAAACCCCCTAATTTTAGCTCAATTGGACTTTATAGTAAATGTCAAGGCAATCATTGCAAGCAAACGATAAAATGGCTTGAACAGGCGAAAATTTGATAAAAGCACTCGATAAAAAAATCCCAACCCCTAACCCACCAAAACC
Source organism: Ciona robusta (assembly GCF_009617815.1). NCBI lineage: Eukaryota > Metazoa > Chordata > Ascidiacea > Phlebobranchia > Cionidae > Ciona > Ciona robusta. The sequence continues at coordinate 6,897,501 of NC_143246.1, forward strand.
ACTAACTCCTAACCATTTACAACTCCTAACCCCTAATCTATAACCACTAACCCCTAAAACCCCCTAATATTAGCTCAATTAGACTTTATAGTAAATGTCAAGGCAATCATTGCAAGCAAATGATAAAATGCCTTGAACACGCGAAAATTTGTTTAAAGCACTCGATAAAAAAATTCCAACCCCTAACCCCCAAAAACCACTAACTCCTAACCATTTACAATTCCTAACCCCTAACCCATCACCACTAACCCACAAAACCCCCTAATATTAGCTCAATTGGACTTTATAGTTAATGTCAAGGCAATCATTGCAAGCAAATGATAAAATGCCTTGAACACGCGAAAATTTGATAAAAGCACTCGATAAAAAAATCCCAACCCCTAACCCCCCAAAACACCTAACTCCTAACCATTTACAACTTCTAACCCCTAATCTATAACCACTAACCCCTAAAACCCCCTGATATGAGCTCAATTGGACTTTATAGTAAATGTCAAGGCAATCATTGCAAGCAAACGATAAAATGCCTTGAACACGCGAAAATTTGTTAAAAGCACTCGATAAAAAAATACCAACCCCTAACCCCCAAAAACCACTAACTCCTAACCATTTACAATTCCTAACCCCTAACCCATCACCACTAACCCCCAAAACCCCCTAATATTAGCTCAATTGGACTTTATAGTAAATTTCAAGGCAATCATTGCAAGCAAATGATAAAATTCCTTGAACACGCGAAAATTTGTTTAAAGCACTCGATAAAAAAATTCCAACCCCTAACCCCCAAAAACCACTAACTCCTAACCATTTACAATTCCTAACCCCTAACCCATCACCACTAACCCACAAAACCCCCTAATATTAGCTCAATTGGACTTTATAGTAAATGTCAAGGCAATCATTGCAAGCAAATGATAAAATGCCTTGAACACGCGAAAATTTGATAAAAGCACTCGATAAAAAAATCCCAACCCCTAACCCCCAAAAACCACTAACTCCTAACCATTTACAACTCCTAACCCCTAATCTATAACCACTAACCCCTAAAACCCCCTAATATTAGCTCAATTGGACTTTATAGTAAATGTCAAGGCAATCATTGCAAGCAAACGATAAAATGCCTTGAACACGCGAAAATTTGATAAAAGCACTCGATAAAAAAATCCCAACCCCTAACCCCAAAAAACCACTAACTCCTAACCATTTACAATCCCTAACCCCTAACCCATCACCACTAACCCCCAAAACCCCCTAATATTAGCTCATTTGGACTTTATAGTAAATGTCAAGGCAATCATTGCAAGCAAACGATAAAATGCCTTGAACACGCGAAAATTTGATAAAAGCACTCGATAAAAAAATCCCAACCCCTAACCCACCAAAACCACTAACTCCTAACCATTTACAACTCCTAACCCCTAATCTATAACCAGTAACCCCTAAAACCCCCTAATATTAGCTCAATTGGACTTTATAGTAAATGTCAAGGCAATCATTGCAAGCAAACGATAAAATGCCTTGAACACGCGAAAATTTGTTAAAAGCACTCGATAAAAAAATCCCAACCCCTAACCCCCAAAAACCACTAACTCCTAACCATTTACAATTCGTAACCCCTAATCTATAACCACTAACCCCTAAAACCCCTAATATTAGCTCAATTGGACTTTATAGTAAATGTCAAGGCAATCATTGCAAGCAAATGATAAAATGCCTTGAACACGCGAAAATTTGTTAAAAGCACTCGATAAAAAAATCCCAACCCCTAACCCCCCAAAACCACTAACTCCTAACCATTTACAATTCCTAACCCCTAACCCATCACCACTAACCCCTAAAACCCCCTAATATTAGCTCAATTGGACTTTATAGTAAATGTCAAGGCAATCATTGCAAGCAAATGATAAAATGCCTTGAACACGCGAAAATTTGATAAAAGCACTCGATAAAAAAATCCCAACCCCTAACCCCCAAAACCACTAACTCCTAACCATTTACAACTCCTAACCCCTAATCTATAACCAGTAACCCCTAAAACCCCCTAATATTAGCTCAATTGGACTTTATAGTAAATGTCAAGGCAATCATTGCAAGCAAACGATAAAATGCCTTGAACACGCGAAAATTTGATAAAAGCACTCGATAAAAAAATCCCAACCCCTAACCCCCCAAAACCACTAACTCCTAACCATTTACAATTCCTAACCCCTAACCTATAACCACTAACCCCTAAAACCCCCTAATATTAGCTCAATTGGACTTTATAGTAAATGTCAAGGCAATCATTGCAAGCAAACGATAAAATGCCTTGAACACGCGAAAATTTGTTAAAAGCACTCGATAAAAAAATACCAACCCCTAACCCCCAAAAACCACTAACTCCTAACCATTTACAATTCCTAACCCCTAACCCATCACCACTAACCCACAAAACCCCCTAATATTAGCTCAATTGGACTTTATAGTAAATGTCAAGGCAATCATTGCAAGCAAACGATAAAATGCCTTGAACACGCGAAAATTTGATAAAAGCACTCGATAAAAAATCCCAACCCCTAACCCCCCAAAACCACTAACTCCTAACCATTTACGACTCCTAACCCCTAATCTATAACCACTAACCCCTAAAACCCCCTAATATTAGCTCAATTGGACTTTATAGTAAATGTCAAGGCAATCATTGCAAGCAAACGATAAATTGCCTTGAACACGCGAAAATTTAATAAAAGCACTCGATAAAAAAATCCCAACCCCTAACCCCCAAAAACCACTAACTCCTAACCATTTACAATTCCTAACCCCTAACCCATCACCACTAACCCCCAAAACCCCCTAATATTAGCTCAATTGGACTTTATAGTAAATGTCAAGGCAATCGTTGCAAGCAAACGATAAAATGCCTTGAACACGCGAAAATTTGTTAAAAGCACTCGATAAAAAAATCCCAACCCCTAACCCCCAAAAACCACTAACTCCTAACCATTTACAATTCCTAACCCCTAACCCATCACCACTAACCCCCAAAACCCCCTAATATTAGCTCAATTGGACTTTATAGTAAATGTCAAGGCAATCATTGCAAGCAAACGATAAAATGCTTTGAACACGCGAAAATTTGTTAAAAGCACTCGATAAAAAAATCCCAACCCCTAACCCCCAAAAACCACTAACTCCTAACCATTTACAATTCCTCACCCCTAACCTATAACCACTAACCCCTAAAACCACCTAATATTAGCTCAATTGGACTTTATAGTAAATGTCAAGGCAATCATTGCAAGCAAACGATAAAATGCCTTGAACACGCGAAAATTTGTTAAAAGCACTCGATAAAAAAATACCAACCCCTAACCCCCAAAAACCACTAACTCCTAACCATTTACAATTCCTAACCCCTAACCTATAACCACTAACCCCTAAAACCCCCTAATATTAGCTCAATTGGACTTTATAGTAAATGTCAAGGCAATCATTGCAAGCAAGCGATAAAATGCCTTGAACACGCGAAAATTTGTTAAAAGCACTAGATAAAAAAATCCCAACCCCTAACCCTCAAAAACCACTAACTCCTAACCATTTACAATTCCTAACCCCTAACCCATCACCACTAACCCCCAAAACCCCCTAATATTAGCTCAATTGGACTTTATAGTAAATGTCAAGGCAATCATTGCAAGCAAACGATAAAATGCCTTGAACACGCGAAAATTTGATAAAAGCACTCGATAAAAAAATCCCAACCCCTAACCCCCAAAAACCACTAACTCCTAACCATTTACAACTCCTCACCCCTAACCTATAACCAATAACCCCTAAAACCTCCTAATATTACCTCAATTGGTCTTTATAGTAAATGTGAAGGCAATCATTGCAAGCAAACGATAAATTGCTTTGAACACGCGAAAATATGATGAAAGCACTCGATAAAAAAATCCCAACCCCTAACCCCCCAAAACCACTAACTCCTAACTATTTACAACTCCTAACCCATAACCTATAACCACTAACCCCTAAAACCCCCTAACATTAGCTTAATTGGACTTTATAGTAAATGTCAAGGTAATCATTGCAAGCAAACGTTAAATTGCCTTGAACACGCGAAAATTTGACAAAAGCACTCGATAAAAAAATTCCAACCCCTAACCCCCCAAAACCACTAACTCCTAACCATTTACAACTCCTAACCCATAACCTATAACCACTAACCCCTAAAACCCCCTAATATTAGCTCAATTGGACTTTATTGTAAATGTGAATTCAATCATTGCAAGCAAACGATAAATTGCACTGAACACACGAAAATTTGGTGAAAGCACTCTATAAACAACCCCTAGCCCCTAGTCCCCTAGCCCCCAAACCCCTATCCCCGGGGGTTGTGTCGCCACGGGAGAGTTGCTCTTAACAAACAGCTTCGAACTTGATTGATTGCTTCATCATTCGGTACGATCCTCTGCGAAAACCGGAGGTTGCAGTTGATCGTCGTCGCTGTCGGAATCGACGGTGATCGGTCTTATGTCGCTCTCATCACTCAGAAACATGGCATGAGCTTCCTGTGGTCTTGCGCCATGGATACTAGCAATAATAAAACTGGAACTCACATATAAAACAACAACATGTATTTGGCAGCGTTGGAGCTTCCCGTTCACCCGAAAAATAATCGTGGGCATTTCATAAAAACGATGATAATTTGAGCGGCGAACTGTTTGCCAAAAGTTGTCTATATTTTAGAAGAAGGTTTGTGAACCATTACGGCTCGCCATTCAATGGAGTCATTTCGCTAACCTTTGGTTGGTATGATTCGAGAGGATCAGTCGTGTTGTTTAATTATACTACAATTCACGTCATTTAGCACATATGTACAGGCGAAATGCTTTCACGTGATTCTCGTGTAAATTAAACCAGGTATCGTTTACTTGTGTTTTGGCCATGTTGATGAGATTACTAGCAGGAAGGTGAATGTTTATGAACTCGGGTTGATTATGCTCGATAAACGCGACGTGAAAAGCGCGAGACGCAATAAATTCGTAGATTGGCAATATACACTAAAATTATCTATAGGAAATTTAGACCAAGGATGGGATGGTGTTCATTTGCGATATATAACTTTCAATGAAAAGTTCCACAACCAACAAGGGAAACTAAGTGCTGACACCCATGATCCTTAATGTTGGGTAGTGTGGGCATGGAAAAAGAAACATTTTGTTGTTTAACGAAGGAATCAGAGACCGCCGAGCTCGTGTCCACCAAAAAATGGACACAAATTGTTGCGCGCATCGTAAACAAATAAGTGACTAGGATTTGCGCGCCTGTTTTTGTTACGCACAATAGATTCATGGTTTCGAGTGCGCTGACTTGTGGGTAGATTAGCTCAACCAGGCAAATTAGATCAGCGCTTTTCAATCGGTGTGCAGTAAAATATGCCAGGGGTGAACCAGTACAAAAGTATCTACAAGGGTGCATCACCAACTTCAAATATTTTTAGCAATTCGTTTTATGTTAAAGCGATCAGGGAAACATGAATTCGTCACAACAACTTTAGGGGTTCACCAACCCAAAAAAAAGTGGAAGAGCACTGAATTAGGTAATCGAATGGTGGGCTCGCGAAAATTGTGCAAAACAAGCGAAACGGCACTAACCTTTTTAAATCCTGGTGGCGGTGGTTGAGTTGGGGTGTGTTCGGAGTCGCCCGTTCTTGGAGGATTGGTGCAGTGTTGTCAATAAGTGGTAGAAATGGGTTTGTAGGAAATAAGTTCTTGTAATTGCATCAGTAGCTAAAAAACGTTAAGGTGTAAGAGATGCTACCTGGGCCACACCTAGTTCTATAGCTAACCCACGATAATCAAAGGTAAAAATATTTACGAAAGAATTATAAATGAAATAATTGAATGGTAATGTAAACTATGACCCCTGGAAAATACAACTGTTGTTGCTGAAACGGTACTCCCTCGGTGAAGAATCTTCAAGGGCGATGGTTGCTCGATGCAATGTCGTATTTGTAGTAAATGCGATTCTCATCTAATGACGATAGCGTCTTTGCTTGTTAGCTCGCTTTAGCAGAGCCACTAGCCAATGTAAATCGGACCTGGCTCTTTGGATTCTAGCCAAACACCAGGAAGATTGATCAAAACATGACGGCTGCAGGCACACTAAAGAGTTTAGGAGAAGCAATGGGGCAATCCTGGCCTAAATCCTAGGACTCGTGACGTGCCACGCTGCGGGACCTCAATCAAATAGACTAGAAAATATCCCGTATGTTTACGCAACATAAATCGCCCTCGCCATTAACTACATAACATATAGCAGGGTGGGGGAAGATGGTACACCTTGTTATTGCATTTTCTCGTCCCATTTGGTAGTAGACAAACAACACTCAAAGAATTCCAAAACCGTAACCTCACGACTTCCATAGGCCGTTGTTAACTGTTTAAAACGCGATCAGGATATTTGAATATTACGAGCTGAAAGTGTCCCATCTCCCCCCACAGTATTATAATACGTAACAGTTAATACGGCTCACGTAATCCCATCATGTCGTCGGTAGGCTTACATAAATCAAAGTTACTCACCGTTGACTCGAGAAGGGCGTGTCCAGGATAACTCTGTTTATTCGACGAAACGTCACGGCCACGTCACGATACAGATAACAATGAGAAGTGACGGCGTTTCAGGGCCCACCGCCATGTAACTTTATATATTAGTATCTCTATGGGCGTGGTGACGATTTGTGTGGGTGATGCACTGAACCAAATCAAAACAAAAACATTATTCCGAGAAGGAAGATAATGAAATAAAACACACGAGTTTACACATAAGTTAATGCAATGTATATAACTACATTAGTTATATATACATTGGTTAATGTGATTTTTAAAGTACAAAAGCACAAGATGTTGCATTTAAATGTTGTTTTAAACAACAACTTTTATCCAAACGTATATATTATCCAGTCTTATGTCACATTGATTTGCGCAGCTTTATTAATGGCTAATTTGCATATACGCTCATTGGCTCGTCCACGAACAAAGCTAGCTATAAAGGAACATAATGAAGCTAATAGAATGTGTACCGAATTTTTCTGAAGGGAAAAATCAGAAGGTAATTTTACTAAGTTAGGTATGCAAATGTTAGCTAAACAAAGTTATGTTTGGTACCACTTTCATCCCAAACAAAACTGGCCATGCCATATTAACAAATAACATTATGCTTTGTATGCATTTTACTTTTAAATTAAAAACATAAAATATAAATTATAATAATGTTTAAACAACAAAAACACTGATTAAAATATAACAAAACAATTATTTATCTCTTCGAATACAGTAACAAAAAAATAGAATAATAAAAATAGTAAAAAAATGGAATTATTAGAAAATATTTTAAGGTTTAAACTACGAAAACACAGATTTTATTCAATTATAACATGCACCAAAACCAACAAAGACTAACCAGTTTATTACATTTCATTTTCTGTTTAGTCCAAACATTTACGTTGGTAGGTTATCGATGCCATTTCAACTTCAATTCGAGAAACTGCCGGTTGTTCCTTGGTTGATGTAGATGCTGAAGGATCAACCAATAGAACGGTTTATACGTTTGTTGGTGAACCAGATGCAGTGGTACAAGGAGCACTCAATGCTGCTAAGGCTGCGTTCAAATTGATAGACATGGCAAAACACAAAGGTTGGTATGATAAACGGTGTAACTTAGTTATCCTCGCATGCACAGAAAAACTTTGTAAAACGATATTTCTATTTCATGCACTTTGTGCCTGCTTACCAGGTACCGTGTATATATCTTCTTTTCTATAGAATAGAATACCACTTACTTTGTGAATGAAAATTTTCAGAAAGCAAGCTTTTTGTTGCATAATTATATTTCTTCATTTACTCATAAAAACTTGTTAATTTGCTGATATAATTCTGTTTTTTATATTCGCACAAAAAGTCAATAAACCAAAGTTTCCAAATTATTTACTATAACTTTCCCATAATAATGTATCTCTACAAAGGTGAACATCCAAGGTTTGGAGCTCTGGATGTTTGTCCATTTATCCCTGTAAGCAACACCACTATGGATGATTGCATTGATTGTGCAAATAAGTTTGCAAAGATGTTGGCTGAAGAATTACAAGTACCAGGTAGTTACTAAACCCCCTCTGCTATTTTTACTTATTGCATAAATGAGCAAAAGCTTAAACAGCACACTAAAATATACTTTACAATACTTGTGGAAATACGGCACAAATTTAATCAAAGGAAGAATATTTCATGGTAATTAAGGATTACAAATACCAGGTAGTTTTAGCTCTTGTAATGTTCCTATTTATTACCTAAAGTTTAAATAGCTTCAAGAGTATAGAGACAATATACTTGTGCAGCTGCCGTACAAAATTATTCAAATCTTATAATACTATTATTATTTATATTATTAAATATTATTAAAAAATCACCAAAATCCATCCTCAAAAAAACTTCCTGAGAAACCTTTGGCATTAATTTCATGAATATTCTACTACAAAACTTCCTTGCAGTTTATTTGTACGGATTTGCTGCCAAGAATGAACAGAGAAAAATTCTTTCAAATACTCGTTCTGGTGAATATGAAAAATTAGAAGAAAAACTAAAAGTGAGTTTACACAAACTTATACATTAGACACTGTATAGGTTTTGGCTGTTTTTTTTTAACATTGTACGGCAAAATGCGAACATAGGTATATACAATGTGAATTTTCAGTTCTTTTTCCTACACATTTGCCACAGTGTTTTTCGAACCCTACATAAGTGTGGTATTTATCATTTAATTTCTACAGAATAAGGAATGGTACCCTGATTATGGAACGAACAAGTTTGTGTCAAGTTGGGGAGCAACTGCAGTTGGTGCTCGTAAATTTCTTATTGCATACAATATAAATCTGATATCAACAAAAGAACAAGCTCATAAAATTGCTTTGAATATTCGAGAGACTGGGCGGGGTCCAAGCAGAGTAAGTGTAATATATTGAACCAAAAATCTTACATATGAAATGATGTTAATTGATCAGGTTTATAACAACTTGTTGTAGCAACCTGGGTGTCAGGGCAATGAGCCAATTTTTGCCTATATCCAAAGTCCCACGCCGTGTCATGCTGTAGGACCTCACACTTGTATAATTATAAACCAAATCAATAAAACAGAAAATCTCAAAAATCTTAAGTGCTAAATCCCAGGTTCCATAGCCTGACATGCTGTAGGGCCTAACCCGAAGAGAACAGAAATACATAACTGCCTGCAACATAGCTGAAATATTTCTGATATTACTACTATTTACTACCAGAGAGGCAGACTGAGATGCGTTCAAGGCATAGGTTGGTATCTAGACAAAGAAAACATTGCACAAGTCTCAACTAATGTGACAGACATTGATGTCACGAAAGTTCATCAAGTTTACGAAGAAGTTTGTTCTGATGCAAAGGTTATTACCACTAACATCTATTATTTTAAATAAACCATTTTTTTCACAAACCACAGGTTAATGCTTACTCTGCCTATAATGCCTCATGGTTTATTTTTTTTTAATATCAACGCAAAATAAATTTGTTTCGAAAGTTAAAAAATATTTTTTAGCCTTGAAACTAAAAACTCTTTTTTTCGAGACCAAAGGTGTTATATCAGAACATCGGTGTTTTATCAACTGTTGTTGTTTTGCAAGGATAAATAAGTTACATTGAATCATTATATCACCATTAACTCGTCCTTTATCAGCCATACATAAAAAAATTGAAAAAATCCCCCTAAAATAATTACCCACAAAGTAACATACATGGTAACTTGTAAGCTGGCACGAGATGTTAAACCTATGTGATAACGACTGTCGTTTTCCGGCCACGCGAGGATAAAGTAAGTTACATTCATTCATTTTACTTCCTACGTACTTGATATTTTACCAATGTACAGGAGCTGAATCTTCCTGTGGTTGGCTCCCAGATCGTTGGGTTGGTTCCTCTCAAAGTTCTGCTGGATGCTGCAGAATATTACATGAAGAAAGATAACTTGTTCATCTTGGAAGAAGATTCAAAGATAAGATTGGCAGTGAACAGAATGGGATTATCATCGTTGTCTACATTCAATCCACACCAAAGGATTATTGAGTGAGTTGAAAAACTATGTGTAGTGCATAGAATATGATACTTGATAAGGTATTTGCTCTGGTCAAAGCTATTTAACCTAAATAAATAAATTTATTTAATATTGCATAGCAGCAAAATGTTAGTTGTTATAACCACGTGTCTTCTGTTTCATACACCTTAAACCTACAGGTACAAGTTACCATGTTTGTAACTTGTGTGAGACTGTTTTTTCATTATAGCTGAAAATTTGGACAACCCATTAGTGACCACTGGGTTGGAGCAATTGCCGTTAAGTGTTTATACAAAGACACATACGCCCACAATGGAGCATCAAGCTCCAATTAAATAACAAAACTGTATTCCCCATCATAGGTACGTCATCAGAGATGAAGCCCGGGATTCCCCTCTGACATCACAATCGTTGACGAAGTTTATTTCATCGGTCGGAAGTAGAACAGCATCACCTGGTGGTGGGTCTGTGTCTGCCGCAGTGGCTGCCATGGTAACGAGATGAAATATTTACAACATTTACATTTCTCTTTTAAAATGATTAGATTTTCTGCTTGAATGATTTTTATCTTATGTTGTGTAAGATTGCACAGACACAATGTTGGCACGACTTTCGCCCAGCCGATAAAGGTTGGAGACTTAACACTGCCACAGTTATCGGTGCATGCGTCTTTGCACAAAACACTTAACAGCAATTGCTCTGGACCAATCATTCTCTATTTGGTTGACCAAATTGTCAGCCATACATACTTGGTCATTTGTAATTGGGCACCAGGTGTTTCAAACAGAACACCCGTGTACAATTCTCTTTGAGTTGATGATAGAATGCTCTATGTTTTTATCACAAGTCATTTATCTCAGGGAGCCGCCCTTTGCACGATGACAGGTTTGTTGACGTACGGGAAAAAACAATGGGAAACACTGGAAGCAGTGATGCGCATCAATATTCCGATTGTGCACCAATGCATGACTGAGTTAATCCCATTGGTCGATAAAGATTCGAAAGCATTTGATTCGTTCATGGCCGCAATGAAGATGCCCAAGGGAAATGAAGAAGAAATTGAAAGGTTGGGAGGAGATGTAGATACCTATATAATAATGGGGTTTAATACTTTAATACACACCCATTTTCGCTGTCAAGTTAGGATGTGTTTATGTTTGTTTCCGTGGTGGGAAACCAAGGGGTTTAATGAGGGTATGTACACCATACATAATGCCTTCATACACCTCATGCTTACTGTTCAACTTTTTACCAAAATTGCTCAGAAAATTGTCAAGTTAGATTTCTTCCATGTTTTTATACTTGGGTGAAAAAGTAGAATAACCTCTGCCATCCTTTAAAATCATCTTTTATTTGCAGTAGAAAGAAAGCCATGCAAGCTGGTATTCTAGAAGCCATAGAAATCCCATTAAAAGTGATTACAACCTGCAATGCATCGTGGGTAGCTGTGGTTGAAATTGCAAAGTCGGGGAACATCAATTGTTTGTCGGATGTTCAAGTAAGTAAGAAAACCACCAGTCCACTGAATAAAGTAACGTGTTTCTATATGGCTGTTCTGTCTGGAAAAAATCTAGCTTGCAACTGCATCTTCATTTTTATCATATGCAGGAATGAGGTGTATAAGGATACCCTTGTTATGACTTTCAAACCTGCCCTGCCCCTGCCAGGATAAAAAGTGACATTTATCCCATTATTAAAAACACAGGTTGGATCTAAATGTTTAGAAACAGGAATATGGGGAGCTTACCAGAACGTGTTGATTAATCTTCCTCAAGTTGATGATGAAAATATAAGGGAGAAGGTGGGTGTCATGTTTGTTGTTGAATGAGGTTCTATTCTATATTTGTGGGGTTGTACAGTGAGGCATGCTGTGGGACCTTGGATTTAGGCCAGAGTTGGCCATTACCCCAACGTTGTATTTGAACATTCTATTCTGTATGGGTGAGGTTCTACAGCGAGGCATGTCATTGGTCCTGAGAGTTTTTTTCGGCAAAGGATTACTGTGTAGATGTTATGGTGATTTGCTGTTGTTGGTTAAGAGTTAGGAGTTGTCCGCTTTAAATTGTTGTCTTTGTTTTATAGAAGAGCCATACCTAGTTTGCAGTAATCTTGCATGTGTCAAAACATTTCATGCAACAGTATACATATATGGTAGAATGTCATCCTGAAAAAAGGGTTGACATCATATGTTTTAGCACCAAAGTTTAACATTTGAAATAACTTGGATATTTTAAAATATTATTGTTTATGATATATACAGATTCGCAGTGATGCGCAACTGGAAATGGATAAAGCCAAACAGTGTTGCCAGGAAGTTTTGTCGATCACTGAAGGAAGAAAGAATGAAAATAGCCCACAATAATAATTGCTGCACTGCACCCATACAGCTATGCATTCATAAACACCATTACTGCCTTTGTAATAACTTAAGTAACTAATAATGTTTACGTATGAATTGCATCTTTGTTGCAAATTAAATACTTGTGTTAGTATTGGGTGAATCCAGACCAACAGCAAAAATATGTTGTTAAGTTTGTCCCCATCAATTCGTGACAACCACGTAGTGATATATAGGGGCAGTGGCGCAGCCAGGGGGGTTTAGGGTGTTGCGACCTCCCCCCCCCCTTTTAAACCAAAATAAAATTAATTTAAAAACATATATTTTTAAAAATTTTTGATTACCTCCTCCCCCCTTTTTTTTCTGGCTGCGCTACTGTATAGGGGTATATATAAATGGTTTTCTACATAGTTGGGTTTATATGGGGGATATATATATGGGGCTACATAGTTAGGCATATACGGATTATGTAATCAAAGTTTTTGGTCATTGATGCCAAATTTCAAATGCAGATTTAGACACAATAAATTAAAACAACATATTTTACCCGCAGTACATTTCGAGTAGTTGTATTTCTTTACTAACGGTGTAATTGCTATTGTATATATGCTGTGAACTGACTGTGTTTTTTTGTTACTAATCCAATTGAAGAGTTTAAAGCTTGTGCAATAAGTTCTAACATGCGTTAAATGTAATATATGCATATGGTGTTGCTTGGTACAGATTATTCACAGCTTTTATGCAGTATTGTAACGGCCCCTTTAATTAGTGCATGCCCAATATGTCCGCTATGCATGTCACTATCCACCATATTCACCAAGTCCGCTATGTCCACAATATTCACCATATTCACTATGTCATAGCGAACAAAGCGAACATACACTAATTAAAGGGACCCGTATTGTAATGGTTGTGTGCCTTGTTTTAAACTCTATATTTGCAGAACTAAATAAAATCAGGTGGCCAGATTAACTTGTTTTTACCATGTTGAAAAATATAGGTTCATTGTAGTATTACTAATTGTGGTTAACAAATAATTTTGTATCAGCTATTCTGTTAAGTTTGTGGTTCTACAGTGAAGTAGGTTTTGGGGCTTGTGATGTAGGCTACAGTGGGCCCATTTCCCAAATTAATCATTTTAGTTGTAATACAAAAGGATACTACATAGTCATAAAACAATGTAGATATATATGTAATGTATTATAACAGTATTGAAGTTACATAAGGATACGATGTTCATGCATGCGAAAGAGCTGAGTTAGACCGATATCCCGTCTCCAATGATATTGTGTCATCAACTGTGTTTACTGGAAGAAATAAAACATTGTGTTGTTATAAGGTATGATTAGTGCATCATATATAGGGCAAACAATCTAGTAAAGTGCATCTAAACTCAGTGTATATATTTATACAGGTAGAGAGACAATGCACTTCTGCCAACTGCCATACTTATTGATCTATGTTAAATGAAAATGTGAAAAAAAATCGCTATCTGAAATATTTTAATTGACAACTTAGTAATATGTCATAATAACCGCAGTACAGCACTTGTATCTGTACCACAGTTTAAATTGCATCAAATTAGATCACGGGAGTGTCTATTTTTAATACCAATTAGCTACTGTGGGCAGCACTTTTTACAAATGTTTTACCCACCATTTACCAATATAAGGACTGTATATGCCAATACTATCAGGCTATGTATTACAAGATTGAAACAGACATTCACTTTATAATTATATGCCACACACCCATTTAACTACATAAGGATTATATGCTTACGCCGCGGGCAATATACTGTAGGTTTCAAAGACATCTTCAGAATCATTTTCTTATACCAACCATTACAAGCATATATTAACACAGCCCATTATATCCACCATATTATTAATACCCAACACATTCACTCACCAAAGATTGTTTTCTTTGTAGTTTCAACTGAACTTTGCTTCCGTTTCTTGATGATTTGGTGAAGATTTTCCTCTTCCTGGCCGCACTCAGGGCAACACGTGGTGGCAGCTACATTCAAATATTGATTTTGTAAAATAATCTAAAGGTATATGGCTGTAGTAGTTGTAACTAAACTGAATATTAAATGCTTATAGTGTGAATAATGGTATAAGGGCCTATAATAATAATAAAGATTTATTTTTATTCAGCAAGTTTTTTTTTTCAAAAACAACAAAATTTGGTATTGAAATTTTAAATGTGAATAAGGTATAATCACTTACACTGATATATATATATGCTTGTAATGTGAACTCAGTTTTTATATAACTTTAGGTTTTACTTCATAAAAATAACACAGGATATGTAGTAGCTTCAATTGCAGTTAAATTTAGTATTACATAAGTAGATGCCTATGATTCTATAATGTAAATGAACTTAGTTTTCGTATATTAGTTCTAAATACAAACCTTTAGTAATCTTGCTCAAATTATTGTAGTTTGAAGTATTAACTGGAATTTCACCTGAAAGTATAATTTTAAATGGTCTACGTTTTTGTTATATATTAATTCTCTTTCACCTTCATGCTAGTGCAGTGGTTAGCAACTTAGAAAGCTCACTTTGTTATGACTTATTATTAAAACAATAGTGTCTAATGTATTACATACATATGTTGCATATAGACTGTTCATATTGAAGCATGTATATGACTTACAATGAAACAATAGCACCTATGCGTTGCGTACATAAGTTACATAGGTTACATGTATAGTTATAAATGGATTATATTCACATTGAAGAATAGATATGATTATGAAGTTTTGCTGAATTGCAGACAAAATGTCGATAAAATGCACCATATTTTTATACCACTTTAGCCAATAAAATATTATTTACATTACGCACAGTAGCTGAAGTAACACAATATATATAAGACATACCATGGAAACAATAGTGGCCAATATATTATATGTTACATATAGACTGTTCATTGTGAGCATATATATGACGTACCACTTCCAAGTTGTTGTTGAGATATGAAAGGTTTATGTTTCAATACATCCCACCCACCAGGCCAAGCAACGAATTCATCGTCCATAATCCGACCAGGTTTCTGGAACCCATGGTGGTCTTTCTATTGGAGTAAGAGGTTGGGGTTGTTATTCTGGCAGTTTTAAGTAAGTTGGGCTTATTTATTTTCGAGTGAATGGGGTGTTCTGTTTCATACACCTCTTGGCCGCTAATGAGTTACCACCTATGTGAGGATGCCTTTTTTTGTGGATTAAAAAAAATGTACTGCTTTCTCTCACGTGTAATGCAAATTTTTTATTAAGTTGTGGAAAAACTTCCTAAACAGACTTAAAAACCTCAAAAATTGTAAATTTAAAAAAAAACTAAGGTACAAACTTACCCTAAACTCATAAAACTTAGCTTTTCCGAAAATCCCACGCAACCCCCCGTATTTCACTGATAATGTTTCGAACAAACAAATAACGACTCCACCAGTGAGACCAAGAGCAAGGAACACATACATACCAATAAAGGCCTGGAATCAATTTTTGTATTCTTATCGAAGCGTGAGTTAAAATGAAAACCCTATGATTCACATGACAAATGCGACAAATCTGCGGTGATGTTGTTAAAATATAATTATACTAAAACATATGATTGTAACTCTTAGTTTAAAAGTTGACTCTATATACTGGAAAAACTGTATTGCGGTAGAAAAAGGTTTTGCTAAATTTCACTGCGCAGCAGAAAAGATTGGTTTAAAAAATCGTTATTATATCTTGGGCCGAAATATAAGAATTTTGAAAACCTGAGATAATAGAAATAACATTAAGTATGTCACTAACTTTTAAATCAAGCTGTCCACCATCACCAATTGTTGTTTGTTGACTTGCAAGTTCACAATGAGATTCTATGTTGGCAAACCTGATAAAAGGGTTAAATATCCTAAGTGTGATTTGCAAAATAAACAGTTGTTACTCTGAGAGTATAGTTTTCAAGGATTCTAAGAATGCCAAATTACTTATAAAACGTTTTGTCTGCTTTTCGGTAAGACTTTATCTATATAGATTTAAGACTCGCTGAAGTAAGGGTGTTATACTTAAGCAAGATACCGAATAATCGCGCATTCTATAACCTAGTGTCATTAATCAGAAGAGTGACGAATTTGTATCGGTTGGGAATAAAACAGAACACCCATGTTATAACAACTGTTGTTGCCACACTACACAAAGATAAATAATTCACATTCCTTTATAACTTATTCATTCATATGTTATATAGATTAAATATGCATGTTAAATGACATCCCACCATTTTAGTTCCAAATCATGCAGAATCCCTGTGTCCCTCAGTTTTGCGATATGATCATTGAATGCTGGTAGAAATATCATTCCACGTCTAACTGGTAATCCACTCTGTATCGGGTAAAAACCAGTTCCAACCTGTTTAAACCGGTTTTATCTGGTTAAACTTGCATTTGTTTATTACAATATAAAGTTATCACATTGTATATAACATTTGTATATAACCGAGCTTTTTATTGAAATCACCATTACTTAAAAAGTTATTAAAAACAATCAAATATAAACAAAGTTTTTTGCTGCTATTACTACTAGGCAGAAGTCTCATCAGATGGAAAAAGCAATGTTTTTTTATTAAATCTATTCAAGTTATTTTTCAAGAATCACAATTCTTAAACAATGTATAATTTTTGCTCAAAAAACGGACCAGCCAATATATATTCAACTTTAAATCAAAACATATAAAAATGAAGGATTTGTTCAACATGCACATGATGTTTCACTTACTTTATCAAACACACAACTCTCAGCAATAGAATTGACGACATCCTTGTACGAAGCGATCAGAATGTAATCTCCCATTCTTACTTTACTGAGTCCGGTCTCCAGATTATCCAACACACTTGTGTCTGGGTTCTTCTTAACGTAATCCCACATTAAGCTGGGAAGAAAAGTGCAGGCAGTAGTTTTACGGGAATAGTTTTACGTTAATGCCATGAAGTAGTATTCACTTAACCGCAATTTCTGCAACCCAGTGATCACTAATAGTTTATGCAAATTGTAAGCTATACTGAAAAAAAAACAGTCCACAAAGTTACATACGTGGTAACTCGTAAGTAGTCACCAGTATATAAAACAGAACACCCTTGTTATAACGACTGCATTTGCCCCACCATGCGAGGGTAAATAAGTTATATACGTCGTAACTGGTTAAGCAGTCACCAAGTATATAAAACAGAACACCCAAATAGACATAAGTAGGTTAAACACATGATATCACAACTGTTTTATTAAAATTAGGGTGCTACACCATACCATATCCGGTGATTTATAACTAATTAAATATTTTACAAAAAAAACTGCAAAACATAATTAAATCTCAAAATGTACAGTCTGAAGCGTTTTAACTAAATGATGAAATGTGATACGGTCACATTCTTTTATTTAAACTCTGATTAATTTTTCATTCAAGAATTCTTCTACACTGTCAGTATTCCACTTTGTGAATTTTAGCCACACCCAAAATTAAGCCCATTCACATTCACCTGTATGGACTTTCTTTTGCTCTTGGTAGAAACTTGGTGAGCATTGGATTCCCGTCTACGAATCCATATTTGACTTCAGACTGACTGGCAAGCTGAGTGAGTGTGGTGATCCCACCAGAGTTTACTTGAGTCATAAAGGCTGGAAGTTTGAAATAAATATGTTTAATTGATTATAGTTTACCAATGTACAGATGTTGAATGAAAACTATGTCATTACTTGGCAAGGTTGCTAATGGTTAGGACAGAAGTGTATAAATGAATGCAACTGATTTATCCTTACAGGGGGGGGGGCATAATAGTTGATAAAAACAGGGGTGTTATGTTTCATACATCTCGTTCTCACTTTATATATACATATGTAATTACGTGGCATGGTTAAAATAGAAGTTTTGTGAATGAATGACACTTATTTATCCTCGTGTGATGAGGCAAAGACAGTCGTTATAACACAGATTTTCTGTTTCATACACCTTGTGCCGCTATGAGTAACCACGTATGTTGCTTTGTGAGAGATTATTTCCTTTTCTGGGAGTAACAATTTTTGGCCAACCCATTCATGAGCACTTAGTTGGAGCAATTGTTATTAATTGCCCGACCAAGGTTAATGAGATGAACTTACATATCATGTTTGCAGTGTAAGCAGCTACAACCAGCATGACATAAAACCACCAAGTTCCAGCAAGCAACTTCAGTGAAGCAGACCTGAAAGTAATAAAATTTTATATCAAAAAGAAGTAATTAATCATTTAACAGGTTGGTTCATACGACAACTAATGTATTCATAGAGAAATTGCTACTCAGTTTTGTATTTTAAGTAGAAACCACAGTAAAAGAACAAACATTGTAATTTTACAAAAGAGGGATGAAAATTATTGAACAAACTGATAACGGCCAGGACACTAAGAAAATTGGTACTCATATAGAACTGTTTACAGTCCTATCTTAGGCAGGCAACAACAGACGTTATGGGTGTTCTGGTTCATACACTTCATTCCCCCTTACTAGTTACCACGTATATAACTTTGTGGGTAAACATCTTACTTTGGTAGATATTGCATAAACGTTATCCTTTGTTTTAATTAAAGATAAAAACCAAAGAGAAAAGTAAACATTGTAGATCTACAGAAGAGTTTTAACAAATTCTGGCTTTACCAACAAATTCTGGCTTTTAACAATTTCTGGCTTTATCTGGTGAGGTTTATGCAAAAGAACCCAATGTAACTTTGTGGGTGATTATCTTACTTGGGCAGAAGTTGTGATGATTGTTCCACTAGTGATGCAAAGTTGAACCACATACTGTGGAGGAATCCAAGGTGATCAGAATGTTTTGAACCAACAGGAAGATCTCGTGCAGCTCGTTTAAACTCATACGGATTCCTTTTGTTGATGTAAGTCATCAGAAGGCATACCTGAAAGTAAGCAAGTTGTTTATCCTAGCGTGGCAGGGCAGTGGCAGTCATTTTAACACGGGTGTTTTGTTTTAAACACTTCGCGCCCGTTTATGAGCTACATGTAAGTTTAAATGTAGTTCAATGTCATGCAGAAAAATACTAACAAATAAAAGTTAAGAAGTTCGCGGTTAGGGGTTAGAGCACAGGTTCCTAATGGTGGTAGCTTCTAGATGTTAATATGTTATTACAGTTATGATTTTTTTGGTTGTATATAGTTCACTGATACGGAGAGAGAAAGATATTTAAGACTGTAGGACTGGTTACCTATGGGTAATATAGATTGTAATAAGCTGAAAGTAGGTAAATGCAAGGAACCCTTGGTTATTATTTGTGCTACTTCTTATCTAATGCACCTGCGGTTCATTAATGTAGTTTCTCTAGCACATTATTTTGCGTAATAAACAACCTAAAAGTTACTTATAAAATAATGACTTCTGACACAGTTTCTGTACCAACGTTTCGACGTCCTGACCAGCTCATCTTTATCATGGTAAAAACATTGTATAAAATAAATCGAACAAAAAAGCTTCAACTGAACTCACTAAATGATAATCATAAATAACTTACAGCAACAAGTGACGTCCACAGCACAACCCAACTAATATCTTGAAATGGAGCAAGAAATTGCCAGATACTAACTGCATGGTTCTTCTCAACCCTTTGTGTGAGAAAGTAAAGCCGTGATGTCATGAATGATGATGTAATAGATACGGTGTCGGATCGAAGAAGTCGCCCACCGTGGATTGACATGTCATAGAGGAAGATATCACACTGTATGATGTAACAATGCAACTTAGTATGATGAAACAATGCAAAGTAGTATGATGTATTACTGCACAGATGAATTTGGTTGAAAATACTATATTTTTGAAACTTTCTATAACGTTGGTTTGAAAAACATTAATTGCCAGAAGAGCAACATACATGTATATCTTATAAGCATGCAAACTGTATTTATTGTATTTGGCTTTACAATAAATGGTACACAGAACACTGACTTACTACATCATCTTCAAACAGTATATTCATCTCATTTTCCAAGACTTCATCTGTGCCATTGAAGCCTTTTCCAAACTTGACAGCTGTGTCATTATGAATCACAAAGGTGAAACCCATGAGGTCAGAAAGCTTGGTTATGACATCATAGAGGTAGCCTTTGTAAGATCCAGGCACTGGTAAACCATCTTCAACTTCCCAGGACAGCCAGGGTGGATTCTGGGGTAAAATAAGAGTTGAGATGTGGGCATCCAAAGTGGGTGGGCAAGGTAGATATGCCTGCCATGGAAAAGCTTTAGTATCCTGCATAGAGTGTTCATACATTTAGTAAACAGTGAAACTTGATTGAATACATTGTGTATATTACAAAGGTGGCTGTACACAGTATCCAGCATGTGAATTCGCATGCGAAGTCATATGGAAATCTATTACCGAGTTCCGCATGCGGCAGCGAAATCCGAACAAAACAGACAAAATGGACGAATTCCGGATACTGTGTACAGCCACCTAAATACTACCAATACATTGGGTATTTTATATGTATTGTAAAATTATGAATTAGGGTAGCCTGCATGGAAAGTATAGATGAGAACACAATTGGTAAGGGAAAAGATGATAACCAATAAGTAGTGTTGTTTTAAAGGATCAAAATGTATGTCAATGGTAGTAGTAGAAACTAAGCAATCTTGTGAAATACATCTAATATATATTTTAGTTTGTCTAACATTTGTCTTACCCAAACTACCCCAAGAACTAAATCTCTCTTTGGCAAATTCACAGCTTCCACTGCAAACTTTGGGTAAGTGACACCAATGTAACTCCTGGCTCCATTCCAACCACCAACTGCAAGTAACTGATGAACCTGAATGGAGAAAACACATGTGAAGAAAGGTAAGAATATATATATAATGACTACATCTATATTGATTAAATATTTCGAAAAGTTGGTCATTGTCATGTAGAAAACACATATGGAGAATAAAGAGAATTGATATGATTACATTTATATTGCTAAAAGCGTTTCTAAAAACTTCTTCATTATAATGTAGGAATTACATATAGGAAATAAAGCTAAAAGAGCTTTTTTTTTCATCTGGTTTGCATTTTAAAAGAACTTTATAAGCTATATGCTGAATAAAATACGTAGACGTTACTTTAGTTTCTGCGGTTTATGATAAAACCCTATATCATTATAACTGTGTTTTTAAAAGATACCTACAAAAACCTTCTTTTTACCCTAAAAAGCACACCTTCTTTTTACCCTAAAAAGCACATATAGACATTGCTAATAAGAAATATATTTGGAAAGTGATGCTTTCCAAATAAGCACTCTGCTTTCAAGCGATTAGATAGTGACCAGTTTACTTAATCCTTGAATCAGTAATATCATACTATGCTACCAGATCAATTACATTTGTTTAAGTTTAAATTTCATTCAATAACTTACTGGCCCTGCTCCATGGCTGGCTCCATGCACGTGCTCGATTGTGTATATTGAGTTTGAATCTGCTATGTCGAAGTTCTTAACCAGATTATCATTAATAGAATGATTGTAACCCTGTATGAAGACAAGTCAAGTTTGCATTTGATAATAATGCTAAAGAAGATCTACAAAAAGGAAAATAAATACACCAAGTGATTGGTTTAACATATCACAGATAGAAATGTAATAACTTCCAGAATCTGACCCTGATCTGGTGCTTATACAGTTGAACGATTCTTGTGTAAAAAAGTACAGTAAGGATCTGGTGCTTTGAAAACTGAACAGACAAGAATTAAGTCAAATTAATCGTATAGTAAAAGAGATATATTTATATCACAGTTAGTTCATTTAATGCTCTAAGATTATCTTTCAAGACATTGGAAAACATAACATTATCTCACATATTTACAAAATAACTTACCCACACAAACCGGGACAAAAATGGACAAGGATCAAAACTTGTGACGATTTCAAAATCTGAGGAATGATGGGCAGAGTGTCCCCCACTGTGGGTGTCTTGGGATGCTGCGGGTGTTGTTGTTGGCTTGGCCTCAAATGGTGGGTTGACTGTGTTGGGGGGAATGGTGGAGATTAAACAGGCAGCATCTTTGGAAGTCTGAATGGTTTAAGATTAAGATATGTAAGTGAAAGTTTATGTTGATCTGTTACTTGAATAAATGTGACTTATTTATTCTCGCAGGAAAGGGAAATAAAAGTTGTTATAACACGGGTGTTCTGTTTCATACAACTAGTCACTAGGTCCTAGTGCTTAGAAAATAAGGTAAAACTATGTTGAAGCAACTGTTTTAAGTGTCTAGCTCAAGAACACAAAACCCACAATGGTGTGTGAAGGATGTCATGTATAATTAGGGATGAATTGCATTTACTTTTTCCATTACCTGGTCCGTAGTTTCATGAGATCCATGGCCACTGGCTGGTGTGGCTGCTGTCATGTGACCGTGGCTTGATGGAGTTGTAGTCGTCATGTGACCGTGGCCTGATGGGGTTGTAGTCGTCATGTGACCGTGGCCTGATGGGGTTGTAGTCGTCATGTGACCGTGACCTGATGGGGTTGTAGTCGTCATGTGACCGTGGCCTGATGGGGTTGTAGTCGTCATATGACCGTGGCCTGATGGGGTTGTAGTCGTCATGTGACCGTGGCCTGATGGGGTTGTAGTCGTCATGTGACCGTGGCCTGATGGGGTTGTAGTCGTCATATGACCGTGGCCTGATGGGGTTGTAGTCGTCATATGACCGTGGCCTGATGGGGTTTTAGTCGTCATATGACCGTGACCTGATGGGGTTGTAGTCGTCATATGACCATGGCCTGATGGGGTTGTAGTCGTCATATGACCGTGGCCTGATGGAGTTGTAGTCGTCATGTGACCGTGGCTTGATGGGGTTGTAGTCGTCATGTGACCGTGGCTTGATGGGGTTGCACTTGTTGCCATGCGGGCATGAGCCATGATTGTTGTAGTTGTCATACCTGCATGAGGGGTCGGTGTTGTAGTTGTCATACCAGCATGAGGGGTCGGTGTTGTAGTTGTCATACCTGCGTGAGGGGGTGGTGTTGTAGTTGCCATACCAGCATGAGGGGGCGGTGTTGTAGTTGCCATACCTGCATGAGGGGGCGGTGTTGTAGTTGTCATAGCTGCATGAGGGGGTGGTGTTGTAGTTGTCATACCAGCATGAGGGGGCGGTGTTGTAGTTGCCATACCAGCATGAGGGGGCGGTGTTGTAGTTGTCATACCTGCGTGAGGGGGCGGTGTTGTAGTTGTCATACCAGCATGAGGGGACGGTGTTGTAGTTGTCATACCAGCATGAGGGGGCGGTGTTGTAGTTGTCATACCTGCATGAGGGGGTGGTGTTGTAGTTGTCATACCAGCATGAGGGGGCGGTGTTGTAGTTGCCATACCAGCATGAGGGGGCGGTGTTGTAGTTGCCATACCTGCGTGAGGGGGCGGTGTTGTAGTTGTCATACCAGCATGAGGGGGCGGTGTTGTAGTTGTCATACCTGCATGAGGGGGTGGTGTTATAGTTGCCATACCAGCATGAGGGGGCGGTGTTGTAGTTGTCATACCTGCATGAGGGGGTGGTGTTATAGTTGCCATACCAGCATGAGGGGGCGGTGTTGTAGTTGCCATACCAGCATGAGGGGGCGGTGTTGTAGTTGTCATACCAGCATGAGGGGGCGGTGTTGTAGTTGTCATACCAGCATGAGGGGGCGGTGTTGTAGTTGCCATACCTGCGTGAGGGGGTGGTGTTGTAGTTGTCATACCTGCATGAGGGGGTGGTGTTGTAGTTGCCATACCAGCATGAGGGGGCGGTGTTGTAGTTGCCATACCAGCATGAGGGGGCGGTGTTGTAGTTGCCATACCTGCGTGAGGGGGCGGTGTTGTAGTTGCCATACCTGCATAAGGGGGTGGTGTTGTAGTTGTCATACCAGCATGAGGGGGCGGTGTTGTAGTTGCCATACCTGCGTGAGGGGGCGGTGTTGTAGTTGCCATACCTGCATGAGGGGGTGGTGTTGTAGTTGCCATACCAGCATGAGGGGGCGGTGTTGTAGTTGCCATACCAGCGTGAGGGGACGGTGTTGTAGTTGTCATACCAGCATGAGGGGGTGGTGTTGTAGTTGTCATACCAGCATGAGGGGGCGGTGTTGTAGTTGCCATACCAGCATGAGGGGGTGGTGTTGTAGTTGCCATACCTGCGTGAGGGGGCGGTGTTGTAGTTGCCATACCTGCATGAGGGGGTGGTGTTATAGTTGCCATACCAGCATGAGGGGGCGGTGTTGTAGTTGCCATACCTGCATGAGGGGGTGGTGTTGTAGTTGCCATACCAGCATGAGGGGGCGGTGTTGTAGTTGTCATACCTGCATGAGGGGGTGGTGTTATAGTTGCCATACCAGCATGAGGGGGCGGTGTTGTAGTTGTCATACCTGCATGAGGGGGTGGTGTTATAGTTGCCATACCAGCATGAGGGGGCGGTGTTGTAGTTGTCATACCAGCATGAGGGGGTGGTGTTGTAGTTGTCATACCAGCATGAGGGGGCGGTGTTGTAGTTGCCATACCTGCGTGAGGGGGTGGTGTTGTAGTTGTCATACCAGCATGAGGGGGTGGTGTTGTAGTTGTCATACCTGCATGAGGGGGCGGTGTTGTAGTTGTCATACCTGCATGAGGGGGCGGTGTTGTAGTTGCCATACCTGCATGAGGGGGCGGTGTTGTAGTTGTCATACCAGCATGAGGGGGCGGTGTTGTAGTTGCCATACCTGCGTGAGGGGGCGGTGTTGTAGTTGTCATACCAGCATGAGGGGGCGGTGTTGTAGTTGCCATACCTGCGTGAGGGGACGGTGTTGTAGTTGTCATACCTGCATGAGGGGGCGGTGTTGTAGTTGTCATACCAGCATGAGGGGGCGGTGTTGTAGTTGTCATACCAGCATGAGGGGGTGGTGTTGTAGTTGCCATATGACCGTGGCCTGATGGGGTTGTAGTCGTCATGTGACCGTGGCCTGATGGGGTTGTAGTCGTCATGTGACCGTGGCCTGATGGGGTTGTAGTCGTCATGTGACCGTGGCCTGATGGGGTCGTAGTCGTCATGTGACCGTGGCCTGATGGGGTCGTAGTCGTCATGTGACCGTGGCCTGATGGGGTCGTAGTCGTCATGTGACCGTGGCCTGATGGGGTTGTAGTCGTCATGTGACCGTGGCCTGATGGGGTTGTAGTCGTCATGTGACCGTGGCCTGATGGGGTCGTAGTCGTCATGTGACCGTGGCCTGATGGGGTCGTAGTCGTCATGTGACCGTGGCCTGATGGGGTCGTAGTCGTCATGTGACCGTGGCCTGATGGGGTTGTAGTCGTCATGTGACCGTGGCCTGATGGGGTTGTAGTCGTCATGTGACCGTGGCCTGATGGGGTTGTAGTCGTCATGTGACCGTGGCCTGATGGGGTTGTAGTCGTCATGTGACCGTGGCCTGATGGGGTTGTAGTCGTCATGTGACCGTGGCCTGATGGGGTTGTAGTCGTCATGTGACCGTGGCCTGATGGGGTTGTAGTCGTCATGTGACCGTGGCCTGATGGGGTTGTAGTCGTCATGTGACCGTGGCCTGATGGGGTTGTAGTCGCCATATGACCGTGGCCTGATGGGGTTGTAGTCGTCATGTGACCGTGGCCTGATGGGGGTGTAGTCGTCATGTGACCACCATGTGAAGCTTGTGTTGTATAAACTTGAATTACTTGATCAGCGTTAGGAATTGTAAGCAATTCAAGCAACGCAGCGTATGAAACGTTGTTCAACGAATAATACAAACTTTGACTTATGTTAAAGCCACAGAATTCCATCTAAAACATAAGCATATGTGTTATATAAACATAGTAATATGAACATACATACCCATAACAATTCTTATTCATTATTTTAATCCACTTACTACAGAGTATAACAACTGGCTACTTTGCATTATAAACCTAGGTTCCTGGTGGAACACAACTCATAAGACCTTTTCTACGTATGACCTTGCCAGCATGACATATTGACTTCTAATCACCTGATTTCCATGGTGGTCAGTTACTTGCTCCAATGGTGATGTTGGATTTAAAGTTTTAAACTTCTTACACATTTCCAGCACTGAACCAGCAGCAGTGCGCACCAGCAACTCTATGATCCTTAAAAACAACTTGTCTCCATCGTTCTGCAACTCTGGATTGTCCTGTATAACTGCCAAAGTGAGAGGCGTAACTAGAGGGCTGTGAAGGAAGGTGATTCGCACCCCATCGTTGAGAAAATCGTGCAGAACTTGAGGATTAAGAAGCTGAAAGGAATTTATGCTGAAGTTAAATTGTTTGAATATAAAGAAAGTGGTTATCATTTGTTAGTTTTAGAATACAGGATATTGTGCAGTCAATAATTATGTGTGCTTGTAAAACAACAACTAATAAATAAAAAAATCAAATTTTGCTGCCAGGCCTATTATAATGATATCTATCCTTCTGCAGTGAATTTTTTTTATAAACCAACATTTCAACTTTTTAATTAGGCAGCCATTATCAGGCTAAGGTCAATGGGTATTAATCAGCATATAGTCAGTTGTCATGTCATTGTCCATATTTAAAACAGCTATAACACTTAAACATTAAACACAAACTTACAACACTGTCAAGTGTTTTAAGATCAAGTATACACAAAGTAGCAAGAACTCCCACATCTATAACGCACATTTATACAACCATTATGTCTAATACAAACTCACAACGTTAGGAATGAACCAATGATAGTTTTCAGTAGAAAGTCGGATCCTTCTCGCAACCGACATGATTTGTATCAGCCGTGTATATGAACTCACCAATACGTATGTCCTGAAAGTAAATTGAATGGATGTAAATTATTTATCCTTATATGGCAGGGCTATTGTATTGTGTTTTATTTTAAAAGTGCCTCTTTAGGAGTTACCACGTATGTAACTTTGTAGATGATTGTGACTTATTTTTATGTGCAGGGCAATGACAGTCATTATACAAAAACTGTTCTGTTCTACACACTCTATTTCCATTTAAAAGCTACCACAAAGTTGTGGGTGAATGAATGAATAAAGTTGTGGGTGAATGAATGAATTTAGCTTATTTATCCTCCTATAACAGGGCAACAACAGTTATTATACAAGTGTTCTGTTTCATACACCTCGTTTTCATTAACGGGTTACCACATATGCAATTGCGAGGTTTTTATTTCGTTCTTCCTACCGTATTCCTTTCCTCCTGGCTTGTATAAGCTTGTTCTTGGTGCTTTCCTCCGTCCTTTCTTCCTCGAAAGCGACGACATCTAAACCGTGAGTTCGTGCCTCTTGTATGTCTTGGAACGTAAACTGAACCTCTGTAATAAACAACATATTACGGGTGAAACTGTATATTTTCCCATTTTTCCTAAATAATACCATAAATATTTAGGATTTTTATGTATTTAAATTTCATAGAAGAAAACACATTTACATTTAACAGCAGAAAAACACAAGTACAAAATCATATTGTTTTTGATGTCTTACCATCGTTTTTGTCGTATAACACAGCAGCAGATTCCCATTCGTATTGTTTCACTGCTTTGAAGAAAGTTGCCATTAGTCCAGAGTCTGACGGCATCAAGTAATATATCCTGGAATTTAAATCAAACATTTAAATGTTATATCAAGTAAGATATACCAATATTAGGATCACGAACAGATAACTGCAGTTAAAAAAATGTAGCTTTATCATTTTGTGGCAGGTTAACGACAGTCGTTATAACACTGGTGTTTATTTCATACACCTTGTGCCCGAATATGAGTTACCACGTATGTAACTTTGTGGGTGATTGTTTTTCTGTATGGCTAACAATTTGAACAACCCAAGTGACCACTAAATTGGAGCAACATAAAAACTGACAAAATGCAACTTACCTGTTATAGGTCAAGTCCTGGTCACAACTTCTACTTGACCCGGTAACTTGAAAGAATGGAATAAGATGAAAATATGGCGATAACGCATTACAGTCTATTCTTCTGCTGGCTAATATAACAGCTGAAAATGACTGGCTTTCCAGGATATCTGTAATGCGTTTAAAATGAAAAGTGTGTAGCTAATATTAGATATCACAGATTAATTGAAATATAAGAACGGGCTGTCTGAAGTTAAACGCATACAGTAGCCTACCTGCAAAGCTTGGGGTATTTTCTTGTTTGTATTTTTCCACTTCAAATACATGTGATTCACCAAGGCCATAATCATGAACATATTTGGTCAGAGTGTCTTTAATATGAGTTGAAGCACCTTCATTGTCATTATCAAAGTAAATAGCTGGAAACAATAAATTCAAGTTTTAAATATTTTCTTCAATGCATTAAGTGATATATGTTGCTTTAAAAGCCACACATTTTGTTCAAGTTTTTCAAAGACATTTGTTTTGTTGCTAATTTCATTTTCTTGTATAAAAAATTTATATTTATAAATTTTCTCTTTTTGCAAGTAAAAAGTTATGTTATAATATAAACTATTGTAGATATAGTAATACTAACTCCTGTAGATAAATCCGCCTCTTTAGGCATATATTTAATGTAAAAAGTTCTATTTAGCTTTTCAGAAGTAAAACGTGACCTTACAAACTTCAGGGCTATATTTAATTCTACTTTACTATTTGACAAATAATGGTTTTGTACTTACCAAAACGAAGAAGTGTTTTCATTTCATATCCGCATGACAGTGAAAAAGACAGAGCTACCACACACAGGTATAATGTGAAATGCTCCATTTTGTTCTTATGCCTCTACCTGCTACAGTATCCCACCATGGCTTGTATAACTATTATAAAGGTAATCGCAGAAAAAACACTCAATTCAAGCAAAAGTAGTCTTAAAAAGTAAAACCTTAAAAAAAAATGATTTGCCAACATTTGTTGGTTGATTCTTTCTGCATCATGACATAAAAAACCTAAAGCTACTACATAAAGCAAACAAAAAATAGAGTCCCACTAATGGTGTATCAAAGAGATATAGCATTTTACAACTAAAATCATTAATTTCTTACTTAAATATAGTTTCGCATCTCTACCTGACAATTTTTGTTCGCTGGGATCTTAGTAGCACTTGGTACAACCAATACTAACTATAGAGTGCTTGGAAGTGAGGAATATTAACAATACATTCGCTCACAATGGATACAATTAGTTGCTATGACTAACCTTACTAACCCCTGACGAAACCCACCACAAAGTGAAGTCTAATTATCTAATTAGGAATCCCTGGTTACCTTGTATTGATTGTCACTCATCCATATATTACATATGGGCAAGAATAAATCACCACATTATTAGGAGCCCAAGCTGTTTTATTGACTTTAAAAACTTCTTTAAACATCTTGTTATGGTTAAAGAGAAACACCCACAGTATTAAGGCATGGGTTAACTTATAATATGTTTTCTTATAAATCGCAAACATTTGTTTATTTATAAAACCGTATATCATCACATTTTACCCAACATTAAAGAAAGGACTAGAGTTAGCAGAAGCAATAAAATGAAATTAAGATAATTTTTCAATGACAATACTCTTTAATGTTTAGTAGGATGGGGGAAGATGGGACACCTTTATCACATAATATCCAAATATCCTGATAGTATTTTAAACAATTAACAATGGTTTGTGGAAGTCGTGAAGATACAGTTTTATAATTCCTTGAATGTTCTATGTTTACTATTAAAAGGGACGAGAAAATAGAGTGAAAGGTGGCGTATCTTCCCCCACCCTACTATATAATGAATTAGTGATATATCATTGACAGAATGCTCCAGCTTTTCCATTCCTAATGTTCATGTTACATTCACACTGTTGTTCCCCTCTGCATAAAAACCTCCAGTTTTCATGCAACCAATTTGTTGGCTTCTTACACCTGACCATGCAGCCACCTCTGCCCCTACATATTGGCCGACCATATCTATAAATAATAAACATAACTTCAGTAACTGACTGGTATTTGTCTAACTTGACAGCCTTTACCCCCTGTTGAGGTAACACCCTGGGTGTGGGGTTTTTCATACATCTCAGTTCCCAGGGCGCGCCATAAAAGTCACCCATATAGAAATAGAACTATCTCCTATATTTTGATTTGTCTGTAGCCTAACTACACTTGTACCTAAATAACAGAACATTAATCTCTAGTTTACTTATTCTGTATGGCTGACTATCTGGAGAACCCATTTGTGAGCGGGTTTTAGTATTGAAAGTTAATCGTCTTGTCCTAAGAATACATGCGCCATAATGGTAGCCAAATTTAAATGTAAAACAGAAACATAGTTGCCAAATACAAGTTCAAGCCTCGACACTGCTACCATTGTTGGTGTATCTGTCCTTACAAGGTATTTAACAGCATATACTGTCAAAAACTTCTCTTATTGCAAACAAAACATTGGTTCCTTTACATTTACAAATAAAAAAAAAACTGTTAGAAAATTTCTTTCAAACTTAAATACCGATAATCATAACCATAAAACATGTTTTAAACAATGAACATCGGTCTATGGGAGTCGTGAGGATGCAGTTATGAAAATGCATTCTATCTTCCCCCACAATATAAACCAAAGTTAATTTTAAATCCACTTACGAGTTTGTTGCGTTGCGTTGACATGAACACGTCATACGTTCATTGAATCCCATGCAAGTGTCGTATACATCACACGTGGAAGGACTTCTACAAGTGCCTGAGTATTTAATACATGTTAAATTGGTGTATGCCATATGGTAGCAAAATAGGTCTTCGAAAAATGTCCATTTGAAACCAATTAATTGTGAAATGAAGACAATTTCCAATAAGACACAACTGCTTGGAAATAGTTAACCATGTGTTTTATAGATGAGGATTAAAGGCTTTCACATTTGCTTGAGTATATCAAGAACTTTATATTGGTGTTTTGTTACTTCTGCTACCAGGCAACAGGCATAATGTAAATATTCTTTTAGCTGCTCATCTGGTGCCAAAATGTAGCGTATTTTCATGAGTTTAAAAAGTATAATCAACTACAAGTTACCCAGATTAGAGGCAGCTAGACACAGAGCAGTGTGAAAGTTTGAACATCAAGATGTTACAATACATACACATACATATATTTCTGTCAGGCATATTATACGTAGTTTGGCTCTTTCGGCAAGAATTTTGCTGACCGATGTTTCGACGTCCTATTTAAGTCACTTTTAACAAATTGACACTAAAGGCTCATCTGATACCTGTATGCGGATCGGGTACTTGTTCATTGTATGTGCTTAATACTTCCTCTTCACTCGATGCTACATTCCCACCGGGTCCATAATGTATTACAACATACATGACAACATAGTTGCCGAACCCAGGGGAATGTAATGTACGTAACGCATACGAACACCCTATATGAGTTATGTCTTTCCAAATCATCATTGTGTAATGGCCTGTGAAGCAAATGAGAAAATTTAAATTTTTAACGTAAAGATGGTTAAAACATAGGTGTTCTGTTTCATAAATTTTGTGCTCGCTTATGCCTTACCATGAACGTAACTTTGTGGGTGATTTAAACAACCAGCATTAGAGAGATATCAATAATGGTGGTAATATTAAACCTTAATCTTAAGATCAAACTGTAAAGTAGGCAAAACCCTGAAGATGTCTCACTGATTAACAGAATAAACATTGTTCCTTTAAGATCACAAAACAAACAATTGCTAGAAATTCTCTCTGATACTTATATCAATGAAATAAGTTATACAGTAGGGTGGGTAAAGAATAAAGAAAGAAAGATGGGACACCTTTAACACATAATATTTAAGTATCTTGATAATGTTTTAAATAATTAACAACGGTCTATGGGAGTCCTGAGAATACGGTATTAGAATTTTTTGAATGTTCTAAGTTTACTACTAATCTTTATGCACACTTTTGTTTCTATTAGAAGTTTAACTTAATTAAAATAAATGTCTTTTTTCTTCCAATTAAATGTAAATATGTTTTTAACTGTAAGCGTGTTTTAACAACTGTGGTTTGGTCGCTATAACCTGTCTTTTCGATTAAAATATTTCTAAATCTTCCCTACCGTAATCGAAAAGACAAATAAAAGTTATTATTATTATTATTATTATTATACTACTAAATGGGATGAGAAAAGAGAATGAAAAGGTGTCTCATATTTCCCCTATACTTGTGTCCCATCTTCCCCTACTATCATATATATACCAACAGGTCGTCCCGACACGCTGGTTCGTGGATGAGACTTGTTATAATCAAACTGCTCCATGTAGAAATGCAGGGATGAAACGTTACCGGATAGTGGGGCTCGGTCAACCATAGAAATAATATTTTCTCCAACCCTTCTGTGCCGATACCTTGATCCTTGCTGTAAAATTTGTCTTTTAAAAGAAGATAAATAAATATAACTATTGAGCAAACGCGATTGAACGTATGTAACTTATTCATATTGGAATAGAGGGCCAAAGACAGTCGTTATAACACAGGTGATCTGTTTCATACACTTCGTGTCCGCTTACAAGTTACCACTTGTGTTGCTTTGTGGGTGATTGTTTTTCCACGACTGACTATTTGAACAATTAATTAGGGACCACTGGGTTTTATCATTTATTTTAGTGTAATAAGAAAAAAAAGGTCATCCACACCATACACACCAATAATGGTAGTCTTGTATCCTCCAGTTAGGTGACAAGTGCTCTATCAAATATGCGGGTTAAATTGTCTTGTGTGCTCTAGTCTATGCTAATGAACTTCACGTTCACAAGCACATTACTTTGGACACACAAAGGTGTTGGGGTAATGGGCCAAATCTGGCCTAAATCCCAGGTCCTTAAGGATCTCACCCATATAGAATAGAATCCTCTAGTGCTCTGCCCCGCCAACTTACATTAGAATGTGGCCACTGCACTGCTGTTTTATAAATGTGATGATGTCGGTTTGGTTTCCTTGGTCCCCTGGGTGAAATACTCATCAAAACATTTGCCCACGTTTGTGCTGTTCTCTGTAGTTGCCAATCCCATTCTAATGGTGGGGAGCCATGGATTGATCTGGAAGTTAAGGCTTAATTTTTTTTACTAACATAGAGTCATGGCTTAACTATAACATGCTCAATAAGTAAGAAGTTCTAGTGTCATTTTCTCCATAGATGAAGTCACATAAAGGTAAAGGTTTATAATATAAATGTATGAAACAGAATATCTGTGTCATAAAGACCGCCACTGCCCGCCATGCAAAAATAAATCAGTTACATTCTTTCTTTATTTATAACATTCAAGTTTTAACAGGGTTTGTGTTACACCAAGTTAAAAAAATGAACACATTATTTACATGGAATAAGACAAGTTTGGTCGACATTCTAGCAGATCCTCTGCCTCACTGTATGACCTCACCTATATAGAAATATTTAATAATAATATCTTACCTAAAATAATTATGACTTGCAAGACATTCCCTTTGGAACTGAGTGCGTGGTGCGTCTCTTTGTGGGGCTGGTTGTTCTGGAGTTAACATGAAATTAAACACACTATCAACATTGTACTATTTGCACTAAACATAACTTATGACTGCTTTGCAAATTATTAATGCAAGAAAAGATGGTAAAAAATAGATGAAAAAAGTTACAACAGTATAGTACTGTTTAAAACTTAAGTTAACATTTTTCCGCATTATCACAAATATATATTGAAAGTTGAAACTATACAGAAATTATTACAATATTTATAATATGTTTTCCATTTGAAATATTAGGAATTAAATTAATAAACCAGCCATAGATTTCACCTTGAATTAAATTATTGGTTGGTGCATATGCTCTAAAGAAAGCACGAGAATATAGTGTCCGTCTCACATCAGATGGTGATATATTAGAGGACCATGGTGGCCTTCCTAATGTACCAACGTATATTGTTTGCGAATTTTGTTGGGTTCTTGATGCAGCGTAATACTTGAAGTCCAATGTCCAACCTTAAAATAAAAAATATATAAAAGAAATATAAAAAGTAGTAAAAAAGGTCCCTTGTAAAAAGGTTTTATTATTTGTTGCTGTAGATTAGTAAATAGAACTTAGAAAGTATAACTTTTATTATTTTGGGGTAGGTTCTGCAGCAAGAAGGCTCAGGAGTCCTGGGACTTAGGCAAGACCGCAAGAGAAGATCTAGTATTCCAAAAACCCTAGTTAGTAGAAACATAAGTTACCTGGTCTACATGGTTGTCTTCTAACCATCCACTTGTAATATCGACCGGTATGCCGAGTTTTGCAAAAGTAGATTCCTGTTCTATATTGACCATTAGGCCTGAAACATAATATTGTTTTTCATTTCATCCAACAAAGTGTTAGGTAAACACAAAAACTATAACTTTATTAGATTTTTTGGGTGATTTTTCTTTCTAAAATCTATTCATATATCAAAAGTGGGCAGTATTTAAACTTAAAAGTGCTTTGAACGTAAGAATCGGTATTTATAAAAGATTTTAATACCTGTACCTTTATATATAGGCTTATAAACCATGATCCATATTCAACAACTATAAATAAAGTTTTCACTGACCTGCGATACAAATATATTCTTTGTTCCGAAGTTAAAAGTCTCCAATCAGTGTTTCTTATAGATAGGCTGGTGTCAGCGAACATGTACAAGCGTGGGTTGGAGCTTCGGTAATATTTTCGTATCCAAACCAGGTTGGTGTTCACTGTGGTACTTGTGGATGCTGTAATGTAATATGGTTCTAGTGGAAAATTTCAAAGAAATATTGTGCTTGAGGTTTGTCATTAACCAGTAACCAGTGCCTTTTTGGTTTCTATATAATATCAAAATTTTTATCAAATATGTTCAGCAACTGTGGTCTGGCAAAGAATTAACAGAGTTTACCATACACTAACTTCTAATGCATTACCTCTTTGGGTTATTCGTTAATATTTAAAATCTTTAGTTCATTAATTTAGAAAGATATGTATAAGAACATAGGGTACTTACAAACTTGCGGTCTGCGACAAATTGAACATCTTCGTGGACATCTTACTGCCATGAACCTGTCAAGGAAATAATCACAATGCGATATATGGCAGGGTACTGTTAGTTGTAACATGGTGTTTTGTTTTATAAACCTCGTGACCACTTACACGTATGTAACTGTTGGTGATTGTTTTTTGGTGACTTTTATGTAATGTAATAATAGGCCTGTAACTCTCGACTAGAGGCATACGCTAATCACTTCATAGTTATTAGCTGTACCGTACCATATTCTCCATACTTACTACTCAATCAAGATATATAAACTTTATCAAGTAATGAATCACTTACGTAAACCATGGAGAAGTTTGAGAGCATTTATCCAAACTGTGTGTTTGGCATTCACTTGAACTGTCAACACAAGCTGCAAATATTAATGGGGTTGGTTGCTGGTTTAATGACTTGGATTTATAGTTGTAAGGGCTAAAACACAAAACCAACAAAATAAAAGTGAATGAATAAATGAATGTAATTGTTTATCCTTGCGTGGCCGGAAAACGACAGTCGTTATAACAACCGTGTTTCTTACAGCTTGATTATTGGGCCTAATTGAATGAATGTAACTTATTTTATCCTCCCATGGCAGGAAAACCACAGTCGTTATAACACAGGTGTTTCACACACCTCGTGCCAGCTTACAAGTTACAAAGTATTTTACTTTGTGGGGAATCAACTAGAGGTTGTTGGTGTTTTTGCGCTAATGATCAGGTCTTGGGCAACAAATGAACCTCTGTTTGTACAGGGCATACTACAAACATCAAACTTATATTTACTTGGACAATAATTCCAGTTACAGGATCCAGTCTTAATTTCCCTTGACCTTCTTGAAATACGACGTTCTTTGATTTGGAAATTAACTTCTCGTCTGTTAAATAAACACAAGTTAACAGTCAACACCAACTTAAGTTAAAAATAGTTATTAAGTCGAATGAATGGATGTAACTTGTTTATCCTCTGCTGGGCAGAAAGCTGTATTTGTATGCATATAGGAAATACTTGCTTCCATTGTGAAAAAACAATATTAATTTATTAAGCAGTTCTGTGCAAGCTTAATAAGGAATAGCACCACAAACGTTGGTATGAAAAAAAAATCAACAAGACAACCACCAAGTTAGCTAATATGTAAAACGTGTTCATGCTATGTTTACAGCAAATATTATAATTATTATACTATATATAAAACAATACATAAGCATACCTGCAGCAAGAATATCTGCTCCATGACGAATTAGGGAGCGCTTGTTTCCTCACTGATACACTCGAATTTGTTGGACCCTGTTTTGAAAAAAAGATACGTAACTGGGGGTTTCCCTCTTTTGCTGGCAGTAAAAATCATTACTTTGTCGGCAATTAAATTTTAAATATTTCGCTCTGTCTGCTCGACCATTATATGATAGTTGTGTAAAAACCTTATCCTTACGATTTCCATAGACCGTTATTAATTGTTCAAAACGCATTAGGATATTTGGATATTATTTGCTAAAGGTGTCCCGCCTTCCCCCACCCCACTATATACGACATACCAATACAGCCAGTACTGCGTAATACGGCACTACATTACTTTTAAGTCCACTAAATACCTGCGTAACCCAACATGTATGGGGGGTGCTACAACTTATTTATGGCAACTGGATTGTACCAATGTCCGCTCGGTGACTGCCCAAAGACACATACGCCTACCAGTATTGATGCAAGCGCCCAATCCCATAACCCAACACCGTTCTTACCTGGTCCTTCGAGTCCGGATGCAATCGTTCGGTTTGCTCTTCTATGTCAACGATGTTCTCTATCATCTCAAAAGCGAAAAGACTGTTTTCGTCGCTCTGCAATCACCGGTTGTGCATGTGAAGTGAAATTACATAAATTGGAATAAATGTAACTTGGTTATTTCCGCGTGGCGATGCAAGGACTGTCGTTATAACACGGGTGTGTCCACTAACGAGTTACCTCGTATGTAACATTGTGATTTTTTTTTTGTTTAACTGTCAAAGTAGACAACCTATTAGTAATCACGCCGACAATAGTGGCAGTGACGAGCCTCGAACCGGTATCCTATAGTTTAGAGGCAAGCGCTACACTAAGCCACGTCGGCGTGCCCGTCGAAGGTAAAAATGTTCACAAATCATAGTGTGCCAAACTTAAAACCCATTGTAATCGTTGTAATACAGAAATAAATACAAGACTTTACTTGTACAAACCATATCGTGGCTTATTGCAACATATAGTGGGGTGGGGAAAGATGGAACACATATTTATTCTATTTTCTCCTTCCATTTGGTAGTAAAGAAAGAACATTCAAATAATTATAAAACCGCATCCCCACGACTTCCATAGACTGTTGTTAACTGTTTAAAACAATATCAAGATTTTTGGATAGTATGTGCTATATAAAGGTGTCCCGTCTTCTTC
Organism: Ciona robusta; assembly: GCF_009617815.1. Classification (NCBI taxonomy): domain Eukaryota; kingdom Metazoa; phylum Chordata; class Ascidiacea; order Phlebobranchia; family Cionidae; genus Ciona; species Ciona robusta. The sequence continues at coordinate 6,935,334 of NC_143246.1, forward strand.
CACTCTACTACTTGTTCTGATAGACCAATGCATTTAAATGTACATGTTTACCTGCCAAATTGCGTTCCCTTGTAGCATCACGTTCATACCTAGTAACACCACAGCCACAATATGACGCAAATCCATTATCTAGTTTTGCTACAAATATCGTTATCGTAAACCACCTGTCACGAACTTATATGAAGCAGTACTTAACCGCTTACGCTGTTTTGACATTAAAAAATACAATCTTTCCACTAATACCTTGACACCTAAACAACAACGTAATACACTCTATAACAAGACGTGTTATATCTTTGCTCCACCTCATAGCTATGATTCACAGTTTATTCTCAGTAAAACCGTTAAAAGGGTTCCCCAGGCTATATGGCAAAATTTCGGCAATACCCGGAACGTTGCAGTTAACGTGGCGACGTTATTAGGTGTTTATATGATAACAGTTGATCATGACACTATCTCGGCGTACCTGTCGCCCGAACAACGTTTGTGGGAGCAATTTACACAAAACCAGAGCCCGCGAAAGTTACGAAAAGACCGCAAGTTTTAGGAGAATAAATTTATTAACCGAGAAAAAATATAGAAAATCTTTTTCAAGAAAATGAAAAGTACTTGGTTTACATGTATCCCTGTCTGTTGAGTTCTCGGTGCATTTGGCATAAGACTAAAGGTTCGCAACACACCATACATGTGCAGTCATGGCAAATGGAACCCTGCAAGGAATCACATGATCTAATAACAGAAAAGCCTTGACGGCTATAACTATCACATGCATGACTAAACCGTTCACATTCAAATACAACTAAAGTCAGCGCGATCAGAACTCTAAGATATCCCTATAAAAGTTGGAAACCATTCCAGTGTTATGCATACATGTGTTACGTTTGATAACGGTGGTTTGGTCCGGGACAACAGTGCGCGTGTCAATAAACTAAATGCTAAACCCACAACATTACACATGTATGGTAGAGCCACCTGTATATCATGGTCTGCCCTTATCTTCGTACGCAACGCCACCAGAGTAGGAGCTCCACACCAACCTAAACAACAGGTTTCGTTGTAACGTGAAGCAACCCAACACGCAAGACATCGTGTGCAGAATAAACCAAGACAGCCTGCAACAAAATGAATGAAACATTGAATGTTACTTTGTTATTCTCGCATGGTGTGCCAACGACAGCCCTTTCAAATTGTTTATACACCCCATGCTAACAACGTGATGGGAAGTTACCACGTAAGTAGCTTACTTACATTCTGGCGTGGCGGGGCAACGACAGTCGTTATAACACGGTGTTCTGTTCCATACACCTTATGACCGGTTTACAAGTTACCACGTATGTTACTTTCTGTGCGAAGATTTTTTCTTTACCGCCAATATTATTAACAAATGATTAGTGACCACTAGGTTGAAGCAATTGCAGTTAAGTGCTTGGCCAAAGACACATACGCCAACAATTGTGGCAGCATTGATAAAATACTTACAACTTGGTATATCAAGAAAGCAATCGACCAAAGACGAAGACCACATATTAGCTGGCAGCTTAAACCGGTTCCCGGGCAAGTTAGGACCGGTTTGATCCGGTTTTGTGGCGTTGTTATTGTTGTTGTTATTGTTATTGTTTACTATGAACGTATTCTGGGGTGTTGGTTGGGTTACAATGACAGGGGCAGGAGCTGTGGAGTGAAAATAAGATGAATTTGTTTTAGAATTTGGATGATGGTTTCTGAAGATGATTTTACGCTTGTTGATTTTAAACGAATTCCCTTCTCTTCAGTGTTAAAAAAATTTGATATTCGGTGTCAAAAGTAATGAGCCAACTCTGGCTAGGGTACCACAACCTACAACCGCCTAACGCTACCCACTGAGTTACCGCGTCCAACTATTTTTCTGTCACAACTAACTATTTTTTCTTTCACAGTAAATGAAATATTATCGATAATCCAAGTTACCTGTTGCTTGTGGTTGGTAGATAACTTGTGGTTGAGACGTCATGGGGGGTAGGGGGTAAGGACTATAGTTCGGCGGGGGGTACGACATCTGGGGAATGAAACCGGATAGTTATATAGCCACTATCCTTTAAACTATCATAGGGATATATGGTCATTAAAAGTGTTGAAAACACGACGTCGAGGGTCCCGGGTTCGAGTCCAATGGTGGATAGGGAGTACGACACTTGGTTCGCATATTATGGTTATCTATATCTATTATACTTCAATCTATCTTCCGAGCACAAGACGTGTATATCTGATTTAATGGATGCATTTTTACGAATATGTGTAGACCTTATTAAACATTGTTATCATAGTGGCGCAAACAAACCTAATTAACATACTGGAATATACTATATTGTTAGAATGCTTTGATACATAAAAAGCGACGTTGATTCATGATATGAGGTTCAAAACTCAATGCTACCACCACTGATGGTGTAAGCGTTCTGAGCAAAACACAGGAATTGCTCCAACCCAATGGACAACCACCCACAAAGTTACGCACATGGTAACTCGTATAAGCTGGCACGGGGTGTATGAAACGGAACATCCGGGTTATAAACGTTTGAACGTTTACCCTGCATTTATTAAAGTATCTGTCGGAAACGGAGAGCAGGCGAACCAGCGGGCCGCTTTTTTTAAACAAGAAACGTGAACGTGATAGACTACGCGGGTAATAAAAGACGTGCACGTTTATTCCGCCACTAAGAAACACCGTGTTCATTATTACCCCAATAAACCTCGATTGTCACGTTTATGACGTCACAATCGTGCATGAATGACACGAGCGCATGCTAGACTATCACGTGTTTCTGCAATTTCATTCATAAAATAAATTCTCGCTACTAAGAATAAATGATAACGGAATTAACAACGTGATGGGAAATCGGCTATCGACTTTGCTGTTAATAATAGATTCCAGTTATATGAACGCCTAATTATACCAGGAAATTATAAAACGTTATTTATACTGAGCCTAAAGCAGTTATTATACCAGTGCGCTGCAAAATTCGAAGCTGTTGCAAAGTTCTTTGCATGCCGACGTTTCGACCCCTTATAATAGTCGTGTTGCCTATATCAGCGTTGCATATCTAAATATGTAGTTGACATTGCTATGCAAAGTGCATTGAGTAAAATAATCTTAACATTTTACATTTACAAGGTTTAAATATGTTAAAATGCCATAGCGCGCATTATGTAACCTTAATATTATGTTATAAACTTGCGAACAGTTACCTACCTTCTCTCAGTTACAACGTTATATACCAACCACTATAACCGCTTCTCAACACTACTGGTACAAACTGTTGTTTCACAAGCACAGCGAGACTTGGACGCATCCTCGTCTTAGCAATCAACGCTTTTCCACAGCCGCAGGTTTAATTGATTGCAACAACAATTGCCTGTAGGGTTCTAGGCTTGCCTTTCTGCAAACTTTATCTTTTGATTGCGCCATTGGTTGAATGCAAATTATTCATCCTCGCGTGGCGGGACAATCTAAAAAGTTTTAACATTAGTGCTACACAACCTTATATGTTTGCTTTTGAAGATATAACTTGTTTATCATAGCGTGGCTAAGACAATCGTTTTATTACGGGTATTTTGTTTCATACACCTCCTGCCCGGCCTACAAGATGCCACGTATGAAACTTTGCCAGCGTTTTCTGTATTTTCTGCATATAGATGGTTTTGAGTAACCCATCATTGACATACACGACTGCAAATGTGGTACTATCGAGAACCGAACCCGGTATCTTATGGTTACGACGCCAGTGCTCTGGGGTTCTCGCTGTACACAACATCTCCTAACTTTAACAATAAACCAGTATCGTTTTACGCAAAATTATCTGTTTTGCAATCCGTGAGGGTATATGAAGCAAAGTAAAAGCATGTCGAATAATCCGTATACATTGTATTCTGGAGTAAATATAAATACAAGGTGAAAAAAGTGAACACAATAAAGAAATAAGAACTCAATAAGAATCAAACACACGCGAGGATAAATATTGTTGGTGTAGATGTGCCTTTGGATAAAATAGGGAGTTTAGCATAAAGTAGGCCGGGGAAAGACCATTAGCACATATTGTTCCATATTTTTAATACGGTTTTTAACAATTAACAAAGCTTCTTTAGAGGTGTCAGGATACGGTTTTTATATTTCCGTGAATATTCTTTGTTTACTGCCAAATAGAATGCTATAAGAGAATGAAAACATGGACCGCTTTACCCCAACCTACTATATTACTAATGTAAAATCTCAAAGTAAAACGAAAATTTTAAAATAGTAGAGTTGTAACAACATAGTAAAATAAACGATCGGAAATACCAAATATGGGAGTTTTAAGCCCGGAATTTTTAAACCGGTAAATGTGTATAGAGTTTAAAATTATGAGAATCAAATAAAATTAAAACAAAGACAACGTCCTTGCTGTGACATCGACCCAGCCCCTCATGCGTTAAAAGCATCGCAAGTAAATAAATGTAAAGGCCATCGTGGCATTTGATATAATGAGGTATCAGACACATATTGCACCAATGACGTTGTTCACGGGGATCAAGGAACATTTACACGAGCTTTCACCCTGGCACTCCCCTCTCCATATGCCAGGGAACCTTCCTGTTTGTTTCTTACAACGAACCATGCAGCCACCCGAACCTTGGCATACTGGTTGCCGTCTGTAATATAAACGACATTAAATAAAGTGGCATTTTTAACACATTTTTGTTTTGTGTGTAACACGAAAATGCTACCGTTTAGACGTCACTGGGACAGCTCATATATAGACACTTAATAATAGAGTTTGTATTCTAAGGGTGAGGTCCTCAGTGAGGCACACCTGGGACCTGGGATGTAGATTTATTATACCCAAACACCCAGAGTGCTGCCACTTAGATCCCACTGTGGCAGTTTACAGACACTTATTTATACAGATTATATAAAAAGGGTGAGGTCTTTAGCGAGACACACGCACAATTAGCAAACACTTTGGTCTCATAAGCTGTTCCATTTAACTCACGAAATATTAACGTGTATCCGCATTCATTGAAAAGAACGCAAATACAGTGTTTCTAAATCTCTGGTTTACAAACCGCTATCTAAGCCAAACCTAGTTTCTAAATTACACCGCATTCAGGACACCGCATCCGTATATAGATACATATTAGATACGGAAGCTTTGCAGAAACAGTCGTGTATACATGACGCATATAGTCAACCCACAGCGAATTTCCCAACCCACTGGATATAAACTACAAATTACTTGGTAAAACCACCATATGTAAACCAATAACTTTATACACATTAACTTTACCCGCGGTGTGGATTCTTAGTCCGGCGCCGTGGCGTAGTGGTTAGCGCGCCTGCCTGTAACCATTAGGTAATGGGTTCAAGGCTCGTCGCTGCTACCATTGTGGGCGTATGTGTCCTTGGGCAAGACACTTAACGACAATTGCTCCAACCCAGTGGTCGCTAATGGGTTGTCCAAATTATCAGCCATACATAGAGAAAATGAAAAAATCCCAAAAAAATAATCACCCACAAAGTAACATACATGGTAACTCGTAAGCTGGCACGAGGTGTTAAACCCGTGTGATAACGACTGTCGTTTTCCGGCCACGCGAGGATAAAGTAAGTTACATTCATTCATAGCACGAATTACTTATTAGCTGTGTTGTGTGATTTTATCCATGGCGTGTTTTGACGACTGGTGTTACTTCCCGTCTTTACGTTTTTTGGGATTCAGGATTTTGTTGTTGTGTTTAGATACAAAAAGACATTTACACTACAAGTATTTCTTGATGTAATCACACGAGTATTCAATTTGCATACACGTCAAAATAACTGCGGTTCTTTTCGTGAATCTGGTCTTGATCTTGCACCCATTCTCCTGAACGATTCTCGATGCGTAATACTAGAATACACCGAATGCTACTGAATATACAACTAACAAAAACCGAGTCGGAATATATATTTCTTTGATAAACCATTAATCGGACCCGATTTTTGCTTGTGGATATTTAATAGAAGTTGGTGTATCCTAGTATTATGCCACGAGAGGGGGAGATTATCAGGATTCACAGATAATATCACAGTTATTTTGAACGGTATACCAAACGAGTACATGTGCAAAAGGATCGACACTTAACGTGTAATGTAAATTTTCGGAAGGCGTTAGAACATAATTACGAAATTCTTAATTAGCAAAACGACGGAAAGTAACGAGTCTATGTTGTGTTGACGTGTACTTTAGACATACCTTGTGTATACCAATATATCTGGCATGCAAAACATTTATGTTTACCTGGTGTTTCCACGAAATCTGTATGGTTGACATCCACACGTCACCTCAGAGTCGAATCCCATGCAACGATCACCGCCCGAACAAGCTGCAGGGCTCATGCATGTACCTTGTGATAAAGATCGTTAGATAACATGAAGATATAAATATTTAGAAAAAATATAACCTGCCCTGACAACTGTGTTGAATACAAATAAAGAGGTCACGGCCAAAGGTAATGTAAACCAATATACGACCGGAACAGTTTAACCCCTAACTCATACCATGAACGTAACTTGACGAACCTTATTTCTAATTTTAGGCCAAACATTTGTTCCTACAACAAGTTGTTAGACATAGTGGTGATCGTTTTTTATAAAAGCGTGCTTGAAGTAATATTAAAAACCTTTGAATAGCTACTGAATCACGATCTCAAACATTAAAATTTACCCACTTTATTATACATCAAGCCCCCGGGTATACAATATATTGAGTAGTCGAGTAATAACGACTGCCATTGCCACGTTTAGGGAGGATAAATAAGTTACGTTTGTTCAATGCATTATAATTGCCATTTACTAAAGGTTCGTCATAAATTACACCGAATGTGTTTTATCTCTGTAAACTCGTTTACAGCGACGTTATATCATTACTTATTATAACGACGACCGTTTTGCTGGTAATTCCGTTACTTTGTTGAACTAGTTAACACGGTCTTAGTAAAATAAGTGAAGAGATAACAAACGTATACAAAACTCTTACTTTCTCTTGGATTCGGTACATTTTCAAGGTAACTTCTTATAGTTCTTGCATTTGTCGTATACTTGAAGTTACCACCCGGATTGTAGTGAGATACGGCGTATGTTGTCTTGTAAGTACGACCCCCTCTTCTTACCAAACGAACAGCGACCGCACAACCGACACTTCGTGTACTTCTCCAAAGCATTTGTGTGTAATGACCTAAAGTAAACAATGTTATGGTGCTGTTTTTGGTTTTCTTTGTTATTTTATGGTACATTATGTAATGTAATGAAATGGTGTAAGTTATTTCCGTATAGAAATGGAAGAAACCACAAACCCTTGAATAATAACCATATAAAACTTGATTAACTCGGCTGTGAATATACAGGAGCAGGCTACACCCATATTATAACTCGAAATTTAGTGTGTGTATGAATGCATCGTGTGTGCGTGGTATTTGCCACACCTTAACACAAAGGATCAATAAGCCTATACTAACTACTAATATAACAGCATTTAAACATAGCATCCCAAATACTCACCAACTGGCACGCCTTGAGTAGTTAGTGTTGGGTTCTCCCTGTTGTAATCAAACACCTCAGCATACCACCTTAACACAGATTCCTTGGCAGGGCTCCCATCCACTGAGAAATCCCATGCAATGTTCTCACCAACGCCTCGATCTCTATTTCTTGTTCCACTCTGTTGCAAGGAAGGAAAAGTGTTTAAAACGTGTTGTAGACCCAACACCACTCATAGAAAATTGCACCAAATAAATTCTTGCTAAACGATTGGTTGCTTGTGTGATTTTTTTTGTGTAATAAGTTAAAGTTGTGGAGGTTACAACAAGTGATAGCAAGTGTTTAATTTTCATTTATTACCGTTTTTTTACGTGTGTGGTATTTTTATGAAAGTGTTACCGTTTTTAAATAGGTAATTTAATAATATCAATACCAACTTACCACCGAGTGCGGCCAATGTGGGGTCCGCTGAACGTTACGTTTGGTCATGAACGGATGGTTAGGAGCCGATTCAACAAGATGGTCCGCCCAACGTTGCGCTGTAACTGCTAAACTTGTGTCCCAAGTAAAACTAGGCAAGTTGTGGATTGCTCTGTGTAGTAACAGAGTCATGGTTAGACAATTTGAATGACTGGATGCCCTTATTTTATCTGTTCGTTCAATCAAGATTTAAAAATGTTTTTGGAAAAAGTTTAAGGCGTACCAGGATCATCAGTAATTACAGAGTCAGGGTTAATCAAGTTGAATGGAATATTGAATTACTTTATTTTGTCTCTAGGGTCAAGGTAACGAAGGTTGGAGCAATATACAACAACGTAGAGAGATGGGAAGTAACGGTAAAACGACATTCGTTGTAACATGGGTGTTATGTTTCATACACAGTTACCACGAATGTAACTTTGTGGGTGTTTTTTCTGTATAGCTGAAAATGTGAACCACAGAGAAAGTGTGTCTTACTATCCCTCCAAAGGATTCAAAAGTGAAGTATTGTCACACAAGCCATTAAACGTCGCATTCTCACCTATAGAAGTTATGATAAGTAAGACATTCCCTCTCGTAAGCTGTCCTTGGTTGATCGGCACGTGATGTCGCTGTTGGTTCAGCTGTGGTGGTGGTGGTTGGAGCTGAAGTGGAAGGTTCGCTTGAGGATCCTGTGGTCAAATATACATCGTTATTGAGATATAATTGTTTGGGCTATGATGTTAGGCACATAATATCCTACATTTATACAGTTAGGCACATAATATCCCACATTTCCTGCTTTTAACAGTTAATAGCGTTCTGTTGGAGGGTACAATAAATTACCCGAGATTGATGCCAAACTTTTCCTCGTTACAGAGTTTGCTATAAAACCCAGGGTGCTATATACGACCTATTAGTAACTAATTAGTTGGAGCAATATATGTCATACGTTTCCTGTCCAAGAATATATTAGTACCAATTGTTGAACGTGCTATGGTAACGGGCCAAGTCTGGGCCGAAATCCAAAGTATCTTACAATGCAATCGCCAACCACTAAGCCAACTTACTCGGCACATATATCGTCCATACAGCGCTTGTATAACCACAGCAAGGGGTCAGCTGTGAGATACGTGAAGTCCAAGGCCCACGACCACGGTTAGCGATGAACAACCGTTGTGAGTTTGGTTGACGAGTTGAAGATGCATATAACTTCAAATCAAGGCTCCATCCTTAAAAATTATGGTATTTAAAAATATGTGAATTTTATTTTACAGGGGCAAAGTCCTAGATTTCTTACCACAAAATACAATGTTTTTTAATGCAATTAATAAAATATTATTTGGAATCATAGCATACTATATAGGGGGGAAGATGGGACACCTTTAACACATAATATCCAAATATCCTGATCGTGTTTTAAACAATTAACAACGGTCTATGGGAGTCGTGAGAAAATATTTCCTCGAATGTTTTTGTTTGCTGCCAAATGGGACAAGAAAAAAAAATGAAAGAGGTCCCATCTTCCCCCACCCCTATTATATATATTACAGCAAATCTTTTAAATATCACGTGTATATATAACCTACCGCTAGCACAAGGAGCTTTCCGTATCATCCATTTATAAGTTGAACCATGTCTCGCCTTGCAGAAGTAAAACGGTGTGTTATATGCCCCGGTTCGCCTGTTTAATATAACCTTATAAATATTTAAACGTTGTGTTTACTGTCAAATAGAGCAAAATTAATGGGTTGTTAAAGCTTGGAAAACCGCGAATAAATTGCAAACAGCTTGCAGATATTTTTCGCGGTATTTGTCCCTTACATTATTACATACCAATCGAAGTAATTTGTGTCACAAAAATACTGGAACGTCATAATCACCTTGAATATATTTGAAATGACGTCACTTCGCCTACGTAAGAGCTTCTAGAAACTGGTTTCCATGGTGATCTTGGTCGTGATTGTGACGCACTGTACATGTATAAATGGGGTGCTGTGACGTCATTATAATGGATATTTACTCGCACAAGGTTTGGGTCTGCAGTTGCTGTTAGGACAGAGAAACAACAGTTTACTGGACTGTATATCAGATGATCTAGTAAATATTCTGTTTTTCTCGAGTTATTCGCTACATTTGTTGCAAAACAAGCGTCGTTCTTATCAGGTGATCTTGTGTAGGGGTTTTGCAACGAAGGGCGGCTTACGGAAACCATGTTTATTTAACCTTCAGGTTATAGGGCAAGTTTTGCAACTTTGTAGATTTTGCAGGTTATTCTTGGGCGTTACTTAGTTTTAGGCATATTGTGTTTTATTTTTCTCCTCTTTAAAAAGTAAATTCGAGGGATTTTCATCAATTAAAACTAAGTCTAAACGTTTTGTATAAATCCATGGTATTGGTATATATATAGTATTGTGGTGTAAGATGGATACCGTTAGCCCACAATACCCACTGTTGTTTTTTAACAATCAAAAACTGTATTTCGGAGTCGTGAGAATACGGTTATTATATACAAATATTGTTTGTTTACTACCAATGTGAAAAAGAAAATGAAAACATAGACATTCTACTCTAAACTACTTATTTTGTGGTATTTAAACGGTTCCATTACATACAGCAACCGTAATTTGGTCATTTTGTAAATTATTGAATTTTGCAACCTAAGCCCGTCCATTATACCTTCAGTTGTGGTTTCTTCTGTGTTAACAGTTGTTGTCTCTGCTGTTGTTGTTGTTGCAGAGCACATATCGCAAGTCTCAGGGCAATGTCTGCTCATGAACCTGTGTTACGTAACATTGATTAATTATGACGTCATAAACCGCATTATTTTTTATATTCTCGTAAACTTACGGTCTGTAACTTGAACTAGGGTGGCAAGCTCGTATCTGCGTCTTGAACAGTCTGCATGTTGGACGATCGTCAAAACATGCTGTAACAACAACATCGTTTTAGCCATACATTTTACTAAAACAATAGTTTATGAAAACTTTTGGACAGGTTTTTGTGCAAGATTGCCAGGCACCGTTGTGACACACTAGTTAGTGCGGCATCTCTATGACCCATAGATTACAGATTCGAGGCTCGCTGCAGCCACCATTGTGGCCGTGTGTGTCTTTTTGTTTTTCTAAAAAATACTGCTACGACGAACGATCATAATTTAACACTTTATATCAGGGGTAAAAGCAGCGCTTGGTAAAAAGTTTGCAAGTCCTATACCGTATATAACTTTGTTAAGCCGGTAGACGACAACATTAGAACTACTGACATAATTCAATTACAATACAACTAACCGTATCTAATATCTAATTGTAACGACCCGTATATAAATCATAATATCAAGGCCTTAACAAATCTGTTTTAGATATACTTACATTCACAGTAATTATCCGAACACTGTCGTTTATCTAACTCCATAACACGATCAGAAACCATTCGTTCACGACTCTGGAGGTTTAACCCTTGCCTGGGAAAACAATATTGTTATTTACAGCATAATCTATAACTTCGGACCAAGAAGACAATATTTTTATCAATTTTTCAAAGTTACAAACGTGGTAACTTATAAGCGGCACGCGGTGTATGAAACAGAACATTCGTGTTAGAAGGACTGTCGTTACCCCACCACGCGCGAGTATACGTTTCTACAGTACCGGCGCGTACCCGGTATCATATTACAGTAGTGAATAAATCACCAAATCCGAATTACCTGCAACAGCTGAACTCTCCCCACTCGCTCGACCTTGATGAGGCGGACTTTCTCACTGATAAGCCAAACCTCAGCTCGTTAGATGAGAAACCAAGATCTCCAGGCGGAATGACGAGTCTCACTTGTACAGGTACGTCCTGTGAGTCAGATGTCATTAAGTTAACGGAAAACATTTCTAAAATCTTTCGAAATTTTCCATAAATTATTTTGTTGTTAATGTAAATATAAATATCGGGGCAATGATTTTGTCAGCCGTTAATTTCGTAATGTGTAGCGAATTATACCCGAAACATGAGCCACACAACAGGATGTCTCGCGATTTAAGTTGTGAAAAATAAAGATATAGTTCATACAAACTGCATGCTAAGTTTACAAAATCCGTTATATTACCACTTTTACACAAGTGATGCATTCATACATTGCGTCCCACTTAAAGTATCAAAATACCCTATTATACTTGCAAACCGAGCCATAGTAATAATCTACACATGAAATTATGGGAGTTGTGAGTCACCTCTGGGTCGATCATATCTTCCAAGTCACTTCCAGGTAACAAGTATTCAGATAACTGGTTTACGTCACTCGGTTGAATCGTTGGACCTTGTGTTTGGTTATTGACGTTGTTGTTTAAAGTTCGTTGACGCAATATCTCAACCATGGTTGCCAACTGAAGAAATAAAGTTGAAGTTAATATTTGAATAAATGTAACTTGGGCAACTGCCGTTATAACTGCCGTTATAACATGGTGGTTCTGTTTCACACAACTCATGTAAGCTTACAAGTTACCACGTATGTAGCTTTGTGGGTGATTATTTTTCACATTACATACACGTATATATACAAAATATACAAGGTTTGGTCTTGAGATGTATATTTTGTATACGTATATGAAACTATGTAAAAATGACGTAACTATAGGATCGGCAGCTTATGTCATGAGTTGTTTAAACCTAAACCACCGGCGTGGCATCTAATCCCGTTAATAAGAAGCGCACGAAGGGGATGGTTGTCGTTGTTGTGATTTGTATATCAGAGACGCACAAATTGGATCTATCGTTCTGCTTAAAATCGCTTAAATCCGGTGTGTTATTCCGAATAGTCTAATCTTTTACCATCTGTTTATTGTTATTGTGCTGAGGTGTAAATACTGTGGCTGTCTTGACATTTTACTTTCGTTGCGCGTTTAAAACACAAACTACGAGCGAGAATTTCTATTCCTAGAAAACGTGACTTGAACTTAATGACGACATTTACCACTGAGGTTTTGTATTATCTCTCCCGTGTCAAAACATAAGATAACCTAAGATTTAACATGTAGGAATTATACGTTTATAGGGCGTGTGAATGATAAGCGTTGATGTTTTGAGTAATCTTGGCTACAATTTCATCTCCTTGTTTAAGGCGTGGTGATGCGAGATTTTTTATCAAAACCGAATCTTTGGCTTTTTAACCCTAACCATTACACCCGCAGTTTGCAACAAATTGATTCTTTGCACGGACTGCAAATTGAACTTAAATATAAACCGATTAAGGTCGCAGATATGCTTATATGTAAACGTAAGTAAGCTGCGCATTTCTTCCACGTCTGCAGCTTTAAACACTGGCGGGTAATATCAGACGGTTTGAAAGTGATTAATATGATGGTTAATGCAATAAACAGATACAAATATTATTATAACAACCGCAAGTTTTGTTAAAGCAATAAAGTTGTGAAAATATAACAATATATTGTAATGGCCACTGTTTCGCTGTTTCCGTAGTTTGATACTTTGAATCGGGGATTATCAACCGTTGTATTATGTGCTAACGGTGCCCATCTTACCCCATGCTACTATAAACCAATTAATGTTATGCCGTTTCCCAGGATTCTAATAGGCCAGGCATATATCAAAATGAGATTAAATTAATACTTTGTTCTTTACCGCGACCTAACATGTAAATAAAATGTATGTTCTATATAATAACGTGATTGACATTAAGTTTATGATATATAACTTGGGAGTGACCGGTAACTGGCATGTGTTCAATCCATAATTACGTCTCACTTAATTGACGCCTAACTTTAATAACTTCTCGTGATATTTCACCGTCACGACATTTCCACAGTTTTATCAATGAACTTTAACGGCTTTGGAGCCGGAAACTCGTATTTCCCAAACTGTGTGTTATGTACGGTGGTGTGCCGCAAAATTGTGATTAATAACATTTGTGTTTTTTACGATGGTGTGCCGCGAGAATTTCACTAATTAAAAACAACGTATGGGATTTTCTGTGGTGCAAATCAAGGCTAAAATTGGGCTTCGTCCGGAAATGTTTTATTAAACGGTTTATAGCACATTTCCCAAACCTTTTCTCTCGCAACCCCTTTTAATCTTATCAATTTTTCTGCGACCTTTTTTACGATTATTAGTCTAACTATAATATATGCAGTACCATTTGTAAAATTGGTGAACTCTCGGTCACCCCTAAAGTTTGTTTTCTCTCAATCTGGAAAGCCCGAGTCTACTTGAGTAAACCCTAGCTTTAATGTTACAGCGCATCATTTACAGTTAAATTGGTGTGTTTGAACCTTTCATTAAGCGGCTTATAACATGCCATATTACCATTAACAACATTCTATAAAACTCTAAAAGATTGCTGTTAATTGGTAAAAATACGATTAGGAAATATGGGTTATTATTTGCATAACGTACTACACTGTTTGCGCACGACATATTGCAACTCGCGCACGAGTCGTTATAATCAAATTTTGTGCGAAAAAGTGCAGAATTATTATCCGACCCACCATGTCTATAAAACAGCAACAGGCGTCACTTTAGATTAAGCTAATATTAACTTTTTTGTTAATGCTGACTCAATTCTACAGGTAAAAGAACCCGAATCGTAAAGCATTGAACTCGCAGTAAATAAAACACATCACAATACTTACGTCCATGGCTTGCGACACTTGTACAACGATGCATAGAACAGCGGCGATTAATCTACACCTAACAATCATGTTTAACGTTTAAATATCTGCAAAAATGAAGCAGTCACGTTATACCAGTGCAAAATTAAATCGTTTAACGACAAAGGGAACATTCGTGTTTCTTGTACCTTGTAACTTTAAACTCTACTAAGAACAAAAGCTATACATCTTCTTGCAGTATTACAATCACATATTAAACTACAAAGTATTCAGAACTATTGAAATCAAACCCTTTTCAGAGATACACGCCGTTAAACATAGAAAAAACGACTCAGTGAAGAACCAAAGCTCTTCTTTTGCAGATAGCAAGCTTCCAGCAATCCCCACAGTAAAGTACTGACTACTCGTTGCTTCAAATCAATCTAACAACCTACTAACTCGTCCTCGTATTTATGGCAGTGTAGAACCTTCTTCTCGCCCCGAGTTTCGTGACGTAGACACATGTGGCGTCGATTTCATTTGAATTTCACTTCCCAATCATCACTAACCATCTTGCGGTACAAGTTTGGTTACGACGAATTAATCTAATCTTCCGTAAGTGTCAATCCGGCGAGGTGGTTTCACACCCAATGCAAATTTACGGTGGAGATTAATTTCCTGATAAAACTTCAATATGAAAACAGGTTGCACTTTTAAATAAAATAACATATTTTTTTAACCTTTTAGATAAAGAGTCATAATAATTGAAACAATAAATAAATGGGAATTAACAACAAAACGACAGTCGTTTTAACACGCTTAGGATAGAATATAGGAAAGAGAATTGGTAACAAAACGTGGCTGTTAAATGAATGAATGTAACTAACTTTATACTCGCGTGGCCGGAAAACGACAGTCGTTATAACACGGGTGTTCATACACCCCGTGCCAGCTTACGAGGTACCATAAACTTTTTGGGGGGAGGAGGGATTTTTTATGTATAGTAGGGTGGGGGAAGATGGGACACCTTTAACACATAATAACCAAATATTCTGATCGTGTTTTAAACAGTTAACAACGGTCTATGAGAGCCGTGAGGATACAGTTTTATAAAAAAAATCGTTGAATGTTTGTTTACTGCAAAATTGAGGAGAAAATCGAGTGAAAAGGTGTCCCATCTTCCCCCAACCTACTATATGGCTTTTTTATATAGGGCTGATAATTTGGACAACCTATTAGTGACCACTGGGTATAAAAATGACGTCATACGCCCACGTTTCGACGTATATAGACTTCCATCGGGATAAATCCACTCTGGTTATTAATGCAAAATAATCAAGATATAATGTAATCTAATCTGCAAATATTTGCAAAGAAAATACAAAGTCATTGTGAGCTATTCATTTATCGCATAATTAATGTTTCTACTTCTATAAATGTCAGTTTATTTTTAAACATTTGCTCATATAATATTCAAATTCACGTCGTTAGGAAATTTAACAAGATTATAATCTAAAGCCTAATCTGTGTTTGCTGACAACTGTGCATTCTATGTAATACATGATAGCAACTTATGTGTGTTATTAAGTAAATTTTGCGTATTATATACAACTTACGTGTATTATATGCAGAACAGTTAATTTTAGGCGTATTTTCTATAACGGTCTTACGGCGAGGTATATACGCCAAGGTGGTTTTACGTTTGAATTAGCCGTTTACTTAAATAAATATATATAAGTTTTTCAGATCGTTTTTAACCTAGCTGTTTCAAAATACTGTAAGTGTAGGGTAATGTAGTTATAAGAACATAATATCTCATATTGTTTTATCGTGTTTTTAACCAATATGAAGCTCTCTTTTAGAGTCGTGAGGATGCGGTTAAATAACTATATAAATATTTTTTGTTTGCTACCAAATGTTATGATGAAAATGGAATAAAAACCATCTTACCCCAACCTACTATATCCACAAAGTCGTGAAATAGGTATTTACTACATATCTATGCCTAGTGGTGGCATTTCACGTTGCCACCATGGTGTCTGGGAAAGACGAATGTTTAAGCTTTTCAATCAAAACTGTCGAATGGTTGACACATAGTGCTGCAAATGTTTCCAATAATAGAGAGCCTGCAAAAGGTTAAGTACATTAATAAGCTATTTCTGAAACATAAGGCCATAATTCTTACGATCGCTATTCATCACTTCACATGATATCATATAAAAATGACGTCAGCCATTGAAGACCTTTCGAGATCGCGATAAATCGTTGACACCATGACATCACTTGCAAATCATAATACCGCTTTTGTTCGAGAACAATAGAAAACGCCGCATCCGTGTCGGTGGTAATACTCCTTGTGTATGACGTCACATTGGTGTTTCATATCGAATTATTACGTTAAGATACGCCTGGGGCTGTCAGCGTAGAATAATATAATATTATCGAGATAGAAATGATTTTCGCGGTTACAAGTTCATAAAAACCACAGCTCCGCATAATGCATTGTATTCTATATGGGTGAGGTGTCACCAGGAGATTTGGGATTTAGGGCAGAGTTGTCCAATTCGGTTTGCCCATACAGTGCAAATTACCTCTTAATTACTTACAATTACATGGAACGGTCAAATTAAAGGGTTTATACATACACGCCTCTATATACCGCAACAGGAACATGATTATATTATATTCTGCAAGGGTTAGGCCATACACCACCACGCCAATGCCACACAAGCAAACTTGTGTTTTAGGCTTGGGTTTCCCATTGCGGTAGGGTTTCTAAAGAGGTTCTGAGCTGTGATTAAAGTCACGGCTAAAATCGCGACTTCCGTAAAAGCTTGGAAGAACTTTATGCGAGGAAACCGCAGTTTTACTTCAGTGTTTGATATTTAAATACGTGATATAGCAGGGTGCAATAAAACAGTCAATGTTTTATTCACTTTCATCTTCATATTTGGTGGTAAACAAAAAATATTTACAGAGTCATATACTCGTATCCTCACGAAGCTAAAAGCGCATTGTTATTTGTTTAAAACACGATTAGGAAATATGGGAAATTAGGGGCTAACGGTTTTCATCTTACCCCACAGTATTATACAGACTTTTTGACTGCAAAGTTATGAATTCGTGCAATAAACACGCGTTTGCAAGTTACATAATGCTATAAACCACAAAACATGCGACGGTTAATTGAAAGGATTTTCTTCTCAAGTAAACTGAAAACAAAAACAAATTTTGCGGAATTTTAATCTCGGTTATTTATCTCGGCCAGAATATGAAAGAGAAAATCAAATCTATTTTTAGCGACCCGCCAATTAGCCAAAAAGTGAAAGTGTGTGGTTGTAAAATTTGTGGTTTACAAAATCCCATTAAAAATTAAGTGCTGCACTGGATTAGCTGTTTTTTTTTATATTATTGTGTAAAAAACATATAAGATGTACGATGTATAGGTTATGAGAATTTCCTTTCGTGAGGTATTGTATCAAAATTATACAAATGCGAAGAAATAATAACTTGAATAACAGTTATAAATGTGATTCTACCCACGAAATACAAAGTGCTTAAAAGGTAATCCTATTGAAAAATGAGTAATATTGCCTTAACAGGAAATTGTGTCTGTTTTTACAATAGGCTATATCTAACATTACGTATTTTTGTATCTTCAAATACAATAACAAAGTTCATTTAAAGTTAACAGTAATGAGAAAGAAATTGTCAGCAAAACAACAGTCGTTATAACATGCTAAGAACCAAAGGCGAACCACAGCAGTATAGGTTGCAAAGGTTTAATTAATCTATTCGAAGGAATAAGTGTGCGTAAAATTAAATTGGTCATAGAAATAGTATACCTGTATTATAAAAACTGTTTTTGCCCCGCCATGAAAAGTTTCATTATTTTATTCAATCTGTACATTTTGAAATTCATTCATGTTTTGCAGTTTTTCTGTAAAATATTTATTCCCTTTACGATGCTCTATATATCACGCCTTGTCGTGGCACTCAGTGCGTATATTAGGTGGGCGAGATTGATTATACCGTGATTCAACACAACGCAAAATCTAACCCAAAATCCGCGCTAAACGACGCCATTAGAAATAAGCTAAACAGTTGGACCAACACCAAATCCGCTTAACCATACGCGGAAATCCCCACTTGCGTATATTATGGAGCTCTTTACGCATTTACGAGGTTGGTTATTAGAAACCTTTTAACGTGTTTTCTCATAAACTAAAAGTTTCTTGAAATTTCAAAGCATCAATATTTCTAGAAAATATTAGAAAGTACGTGATCTTACCAGACAAAGTATTTCACGTATATCTGGTTCAGTGCAAAAACCAGCTGGCGGTTTATAAAGCAGTTTCACCGTGAGACGACAGTTAATGTATAAAGGTCGTCTATTTTAACTTTATTTCTGCTATTTCATAATGCCCCTATTGCTACGTTAAATGTTGTTTTGTTTTGGATTTAATTTAAACTTAATTTGTAATTCAGAGAAATAATATTGAGAAAAGCTGGGTAAATAACGTCATATTGTAAATGCTATGTATTGTGAAATATACCAACGACCTATAAGTCTGGAAATTTAGTTTTATTTTGAATTTAAGCCGCCGCAATTTGAAACAACATGTATTTACAACATCGGGAAGTCCAAGCACTTTTACATAACATTTCAAACACATAATTGCCGTCCTTGTTTCGGAAACGTTAAAATTGTTACGACCTGAAGATTATGACGGTATTTTTAACCTCGATTTAAAACAAATACTTTAACAAAGTCGTGAGACGTTTACCTCACCGAGTATAACCGCAATAGTTTAATACATAATATTTTAATCTTGTTTTTAATCTATCAGACGTGCACGTATGTGACTACTTTGGGCACGACACTTCAGCATAGATGTTGCAACAAGACTTTGCGGTTGAAGGTTCGCATTAATTCTGTGGTTTTTGCCGATGTGGTTGTAATGTGAACTTGTCTTTTATTTGTCTGGCGACGCGGCAAAGTGATTTTGCATGCTCACTTTGTTTAATGAACACGGCCTTCGAGGCTCGATGCTGCTACTATTGTAGGAACATGTGTCTTTGGGCTAAGATAGTTATAGGAAATTTTTCCAACCCAGTGGTCACTTAATGGGTCACTTAATTGTTAGCGATGTAGAACAATTACCCACAGAGTTGAATGTATCCCAACTGGTAAGCAGGCCAAAGAATATAAAACTGAACACCAGCCTTATAGTAACTGCCGTTGCCCGCCAAGAGGATATAATTATTCATTTGATTCATTCATTCATTCGTTCAAAACGAGAAAGATACGAGAATTTGCATTAATGGCTGTAAAACGCAATTAGAATTTGTGGATAATTTGCATTTTGAAAAGCGTGGCTGTTAAACTCAATATACAGAAAATCGCACGAGTGCAATTAGTGAATTACTTAAAACATACAAAGAAATACAATCACGGTTCTGCAGAACTGGCCCAACTTAATGCTTCCACTAACCGAGCAACGTTCAGCAAATCGTGCAGCAGAACTACGCCCACGATTTTCGATTTGGGTTAAAATTCTCTATCAGTAATAATTCAAACTAATTCATGGCTTGACCTTTGGCGGGGAACGTATTCAAGACACGTCTCGCATTTTCCATAGGTGCTCCTATTAGTATAGCGTTTTGGGTACGTGACATAAATGCTTTGTAGCATGTGATCAATTCGAATGAGCTATTGCAACATATTTGAATAAATGAGCGAATGTAACTTATATATCCTCACATGAAGGGAAAACGACAGTCGTTATAACACGGGTGTTCTGTTTCATACACCTTATGCCTGCTTACAAATTACTCCGTATGTAACTTGTTTATCCTCGCATGGCGGAGCAACCACAGTTGTTATAACACGGATGTTCTGTTTCATACATCTCGTGCCTGCATACCACATATGTAACCTATATATCCTCGCATGGTTGGGCAACAACAGTCCTTGTAACACGGGTGCTTTGTTTTATACACCTCGTGCCAGAGGTACAACGTATCGTACATTAACTGTACGCTATTTCTAACAATTTTCACAACCCATTAGTTAGAACATTCACGTAATTATCATGCCCACACACAAAAACACAATGATAAGCAACATCTCGCGTAAAACTCGTATCCTCTCATAGGTTAGAGGCAAGAGCGCCAAATACATTGGCACGGCGGATGAGTTTTACTTCTCGTTTTCAACCGTTTTCAAATTAATTAGGATATTTTATTGGGCCATAAACTCCTTTAAATTAATGATATAGTAGGGTGGGGTAAGATGGGCCACATTTTCATTCTATTTTCTCATCTCATTTAGTAGTAAACAAATAACATTTAAAGAATTAGAAAACTGTATTCCCGCGACTCTCATAGACCGTCGTTAAATGTTTAAAACACGATCAGGATATTTGGATATTATGAGCTAAAGGTGTTCCGTCTTCTCCCACTCTATATGTCCGGCAGGAACATCGTATATAACATTAACATATTTAACACAAAATAAAACCAACTTACCCACCGTACACGTATATGGTGAAGGACAGAAACAGTAAGGTTAAACTACAACTAACCAACTGACTATAATGCATTCCGTCAATCTGGCCTGATCTATATGCCATTAAAGGATGGGCAATTGACTGTATTTAAACAATAGACTGGTGATACTGCTTTGGTCCTAAGCATGTCTGTTACTAAACTATTCGTTAGACGCGATTCGTATCCTTTACATTTCTTGTAGCGCTTTATTAAAGAACTAACTGTTTACAATTTAGGAAGTAAAGGCAGGGAATGCGTGATCTTGCGGCGCTGAAAACGTAACCAATAATTAGAAAAGCGCTGAGGAACGAAGAATGTAATACCAGAAGCAGGGGCAGCAACAATTAATTGAAAGAACAGCAGAACACGGTATAACGAATACGACTGTGAAGTTAAATCGTCACAATATCTTAATAAATACATACTTAATGGTTATGTGTGAATGAATTTAGGTAACTTGATTTATCCTCGCGCGGTGGTAAACAACAGTCGTTATAACACGTGTGTTCTGTCTCATACACTTCGTGCTTACGAGTTACCATGTGCATTACTTTATTATTTCTAGTTTACGTAAACACTCATGTAAAGACCTATCTTCACAAACGAACCAAATTAAACCCAAACAATGTATTTAACCTTCATAGCAGGTGTGACTGGTAAATATTTGGCATAGCATTATCTAATGTAATCGTATTGAAACTTATAAGCGTGCACGAGGTGTATGAAACAGGACACACGTAATATGTTCACGCGAGGATAAATAAGTTGAATTCATTCAATAACCCACAAAATTAAATACGTGGTAATTTATCAGCAGCAGGCACGAGTTTTATAAAACTGAACACCCGTGTTATAACAGTTGTCGTTGCCCCGGAAAAAAGGATGAATAAGTTACATACGTGGTAACCTGTAAGAGGGCACAGGCCGTATGAAACATAACACCTGTGTTATTACGACTGTCATTGCATGCCCGCCACGCAAAGATAAATAATTTACCGAGTTCAAACAAATGAACCAAGTTATGTTTCCCCAGCACACAACAACGTTGCACGAATATTAAGTTGCCAGTGGTGACATTATTGTGAAACGTGATTCATTGGAAAGTTGGCCGAGGTAATTAGAACGCTCATTATTCATTTGATCTTCTAATCTTCGCATTAAGGTAGATGGTTTGCGTGGTTCAGGATTCGGTTTATGGAAACCTCACTCAAATATATTTGTTGCCGCATCAACTTAAGTCTTGTTCCAGGAAAAACCCAACATTATAAACAGGGTGAAGAAGCTAGAAAGCTCATGACGTCACGATGACGTATGATAACACGTCATATACAGAATACGCAGAATGTTTGAATGTTAAGCTATGCTATAAAAGCTACGTATCAGTATATAAAGCCTCAAT
The DNA here is from genome assembly GCF_009617815.1 of Ciona robusta. Classification (NCBI taxonomy): domain Eukaryota; kingdom Metazoa; phylum Chordata; class Ascidiacea; order Phlebobranchia; family Cionidae; genus Ciona; species Ciona robusta. Next base: position 6,957,865 of record NC_143246.1, read on the forward strand.
GTGCAAAAATTGGCCATTTTTGGCCCAAATACGAGACTCTATACATCGTGTCTTGTCGTGGGACCTCAACCATACATAATCAGAACATAAAATACAATGAAATGCAATTGCCACGTTAAGCCTTAGCACGCGGAACTTATAAGCGAATTAAGCGGTCCGTGTTGTTATTTATACAGAAGACGACATGCCCACCCTTGTTATTCGCACTGGGTGCTGCAATTCCATCAACGAAAAGTGAAACAACATCTTTAGCGTCATAAGCAGCCACAGAAATTTGAAACAAACATGTAACCAATATATGAAGGCGCAAACATCCTGTTGATCTTAATCAAGGGCGAAGCAAACGTGATTGAAATCACACATTCAATTGGTTGGCGTTTTCTATTTCAATCAACAGACACCACATTCGTAGGCTGTCAGATGTGTGACAAACCCGTGTCCAAACAACTTTCCCACAACGCGAGAAAAATGTTTATTCATCCCTATAGGTGGCTGTACAACAGTATCCGGCATGCGAAGTCGTATGCAAACCCATTACCGAGTTCCGCACGCGGCAGCGAAATCCGGACAAACAGACAAAACGGACGAATTCCGGATACTGTGTACAGCCACCTTATGACGTATTTTGATTGACAGGAAGCATGGGGATCGGATATAATTTTATTCCAGAAATCCAATGTACATTCGACTACAGTGAAAACTACTACGCTCTATATAATAACTAACACTTGGTGCATGACGTCACCATTCCTTATTTGGCGCTGTGACGTCATAGTCCGAAGAACAATGACGTAACCGGAGAAAAGTGTTCGAAAATATGCAAGCGGCAATTACGTCACGATCGCATGACGTCATACAATGACGTCGCGTTCGTATTACGTCATAATTTAGGACGTCATAGATGACGTAGAACGTCCTCATCTGACCACATGCGCGCTGAAATAGCGATTTGAGAAAAACAATTAAGCAACAGGTTACAAGGTTCAAGTCCCAGGGTGGGGGGGATCGAAGAGAATTAAACAACAACACATGGTGTTAAAGGGAATTATGATTTGTGTGTGGCTGGTAGCAGTTTCATGCGGGTTCACTTTAAAAACGGTCTACACTCACGATTCCTTACTCAACAAAATTACTGATTAAAGAACAAATAGTGATTCAATAAAAACGAAGGCAATTACAAAAAAAACGCGCAAGAAAATAAAAATTATTGAGAAATCTGTTTAGCCAGGTCCTTGTTGATTGTGATGAGTGTCGGTTAGTAATGCAATAAATATGGTCGTTGGTTAATTGCACGTGATTACAAACACTCGAATTCATCGATCCTATGCTTTGTGTTGCCTGAACGAATTTGCTTCAAGGTCTTGTATTTATCTCGACCAGCCTTCACGTTCTCGTTATGCAGGATATCCATCTGCGTTGAAGTGACGTTGTTGTCACGAAGTTGCGACAATTGCTCTTGAAGGTTCTGCGGAAAAAGTAATCTTTGTATTTAACTAGTGACACCATAGTTTTTAAATTCTAGGAGTTGTGACAATGAATAAAACAACCTTTATGTTTTTTCCAAAGAATAAATAACCTTTGGTTTAACCAATGTTAAACTTTAATATAGTAGGTTGGAGAAGATAGGAGACCTGTTCATTCTATTTTCTCGTCCCAAACAAAGAACATTCAAAGAAATATGAAACGTGTCCTCACGACTCCCATAGACCGTTGTTAATTGTTAAAAACACAATCGGTATATTTTAGAATATGTGCTGAAGTGTCCCGTTTTCCACAGGCAAACTAAACACTTCCAACCACACAAACCACTTGTAGTAACTAGTAATACTTTAACCCACACTGTTCTAACAAAACCACAGATATAAAAGACACTGAATAAATGACCTGTTGCTGACAGCGTGACAAGCATATTTTGAACATAACAAAGCTATTCTAATAAATTTGTTCCCATACCAATGTCTTATGCAAGCCTGTGCAATACACCCTACCAGCATTATAAATACTAACAAATGCGGCTGAAATATAACATTAAGCTTTAGTATACAAAACAAATGTTGGGCATAATATTGATAGCATTCTCGTAGTATCACTAACTGACCGCATTCAACTTCAAATAAAACATTGAACAAATTAACTATTTCTGCCAGACGTGTTATAAACCTAATTAAACCATTAAACAAATTATCCATGATTTCTCCATAAGATAACATTAGTTATATCTCCATAATATATCCAACATACTTGTAGTTGTTGTTGAAGAGCTTTGTTCTTCTCTGATTCAGTGACGCGGTTCTCCTCATCACGATCGCGTTCGACTTCCTCGTGGTTGAGTTCCGATGCCTCGTTGTCGTCGTAACCCTGGGGTTTATAACATTAAACACAATGAATGATTAACTTTATATGTCAAGTCAATGACTATCAAACCCTGGGGGTTATAACATTAAACTGAATGAATGAATGTCACTAACATTACATGACCACAGTCGTGTTCAGTTTCATACAAAGTAATGCTGGGGTTCATAACATTAAACTAAATGAATGTCATCTATTTATGTGAAAGTCATTGAACCAGGTGGAATTGAGAAAGTGAATTAAATGGATACAAGAAACCATAATTTAGACCAGAGTTCCACATTTCTTAAAAATATTTGTCACCTCAGCAGACAACGAAGCGTTCTCCTGCTCTACATTCTCAGCGATGACAATCGGTTCAACTTTCTGGCTCAACATGAGAGTAGCCAGCTCACTTTCTTTCGCTCGGATCGCTTCTTCTGCTTCTTGTGCCTGTCAATCAAACACAATGAACACAATATATGGATACTAACATCAAATAATTCATATTGTCCCCCAAAAAACAACAAAATTATTACATATTTCTTCTAACATAAAGTTTAACACAAGGGCTAAAAATAAAGTTTCCTATTTAAGGATCACATAACGTTAGGAAAATATTAGAAAAAGGGCGGCAATAGAAGAGAAATTTACCTTTTTCCTCCATTCTGCATTCTCTCTCTCTTTTTCTTCTTCTACATTTTTCAAATCTTCAATTTCTTTGAGTTTGCGTTGAATATCTTTCTCCATTTCCTCTTTTTCAAGTTCAGTTACTGCTTGTTTCTGTTTAAAAGAAACAGGTGTGTTATAATATGGGGGTTGCAGGTGGTTTTTGGTGGACAAATGTAAATATGCTAAAAGAAATATATCTTATTGATGGAGCAGGGGGCCGGGTGTTGAGTGTTTCTGATAGGCCCAAGAACCATGAAAGGTTGAGAAACAATAATAAGTTTACATGTGTAAGTGAATACAATTGCCATATAAAAACTCATTCGTGTGCCAAGCTTTATTTTGCATTAACCTCTAGTCCTCTCTAATAAGTAACATATGCATATATCGACATTATATATATAGGCACCGCCTGCAATGCCCTTGCCCCACCAAGGTACATATAATGGCATTACATTGCGTAACTACACACCTCCTGTATTGCCCTTATGTGGCTGCAAAACCAACAAAACACTGGTTTACAGCAATGACCCCCCACACAGGTTACACATATTGACATAACATATATAATACATCAACCCTGCAATGCTCCCCTCCCATGTTCTACATGTGTATATATTGACATTATATAATACACCAACCCTGCAATGCTTTGGCTTTGCCCATGTCCTAAGGTATATATGACATGCACATATTGACATTATACATATATATACATATATAATAGGCCCACCTCTTGCAATGCCCTAGCTTCCTCCTCAGCTTGCTTCCTCAGCTCCTCAATCTCCTTTCTCTCTTGATCCGCTCGTAACTTCTCTTCCTCCAACTTCTGCGCAGCTTGTTGCTTCAACAGGATCTCTGTATGGTGTTGGTGGTAATACATGAATGGTAACCATGTATGTTTTAAAAGGGAGCATATTCTATGGCTGAGGTCTTGAGCGTGGCAAGACACTAGTACCAAGAATTGAACCAAGCATCCTTTTATACGAATTGCAAAACCACTAAGCCAATAAGCCACACCAAACCATAGCTTGTTATATTCTATATTGGCCGAGCCCTACAGCTGAGCCAAGGGACATTGTAGGGATGCCAAAGTTGGGCCAAAACCCCGACCACAATACCCATAACATGTCAGTATTTTAACCCGATTTTTCCTTACCACAAACCCTAATATTGTTGGCATTTAATTGTTAGTAAATTTTTAAATATCTCATACCCGCTTGATAACGTTGATTCTCAGCTTGGAACTTTTCCATCTGTTCCTGCAACTCCTGTGTTCGCCTCTCAGCAGCTTCTTTATCTTTCTCGATCTTTACCCGAATCCCACGCTCCCGCTCCAATGCTTGTCTATACATAGATATCATATAATTACCATAATAAATATATATGCCACAATTGTCTTCCTTTTATCATTCCAGTTTTTAAACTTAAACATTTTCTGGAAATTAATGAGCTCTGACATCACCGAAGATAGGTTCAGATTTTTAAACCAAAATGTTCGAAACAACGTTTGTATTAACTGCATAAAATCACAAAAAATTATTTTTAAATAGTATTGGGCAAGTAATAAACTTATTATAAACCATACATATTCAGTATTGATGAGTTGAATATACGGATCGCTTTAAAAGTTGCCACAAATTTGTTTAAACTTGTTTGTGAATGTAAATATATGATCACTAATCATTGTTAAATTTGCAACAAATCATTTTTCAAACTTGTGTTTTGACTTTAAATAAACAACAAGTTAAAGGCTCGACTAAAACCTCACCTTTCCAGTTCCTTCTTATGTTTTTCCTCTCTGGCTTGTGCTTTCATCTGTTGGACTTCGATTGTGTCGGGTTTCCTTCTTCTCATGTAAAGTTCATGGTTACCCATGCATAACGCGAGGATACGCTTGTTGATACGGAGACGCTCGACGTAGAATACAAAGTCCTGTAATATGATGTCTATGTTTTAATATGATATCTATGTTATATTATGGTATCTATGTTACGGTATATTTCGTAATTTTTATTATAATATGATATGTATATTATATTATGATATTCATGTTAAAATATGGTATCTATGTTTTAAAATGATATCTATTTTATAATATGATTTCTATGTTAGAAAAACAGACGGTTGTGAAAAAACTTGTAAGAAGAGGGTAAATGCAAAAGCTGGTGGTGTAAGCAGGTTATTGTGTTTGTTGGAGTGAAACTCTAGTGTTGTGGCCCAGTGGATAGCAGGTTTGATGGCCAATATGTATGTGTCCTTGGGCAAGACATTTAATGGACATTTCACATAGCTCTACAACCCAGTGGTCACTAATTGGTTGTAGCACCCTGGGTGTTGGGGTAATGAGCCAACTCTGACCCAAACCTCACCCATATAGATCGACACTCACTTTGATCAATTAACATTGTTACACCACAACATAATATAACATATAAACTTACAGGAGCTTTCTTATCAATAGGTTTGATGACAAACTTCTTGTCGTTGAAAGAAATATTTCGAATCTCACTCCAAGGGAATCCAATCTTGGGCGTCAACCTGGGGGTGGGGGGTGTTAGGGGTTGTATTAGTGTTATGTAAACCAAAGTTTTAAACCAAAGAATCCCAAAAAAGGTGGGAAATATGCGATGTAGCGATACTAGTAACGTGCCAGGAGTAACATTTTAACATTTTTTTTAAACAGGGGTGAGACATAACATGTTGTAACACTGCAGACTGCAGTTTTACACCTAACTCAGTTTTACCCTGCTACAAGTAACACAACTATATTAAATAAAAATTTTAATAACTTGATAATTTAGTATTATTCATGAACAGTTTACAATATTAATCAGCATTTCAGGAAATTTTTCAAATGTTTTTAAAAAAACTCTTCTGACATTTATTTGCACACTGGCAGGACTCCCGTCGTTATATATCATAACTCATACAAAATATCATTACATTACTGTTATATATGCAACCAAATATTATATAGGCATTCACAATGTTGTATTTAACTTGTATATGCAGTAATAAAGTTATATATGAATATATTATGTATATATTTGTCACTTACTTATCTGTCTTCTCGTATATGTTTAAACCCAAAGCATCCACACCAAGCAATAGTTGAGTTCGTTTCTTGTTTTGAATGTTAAAGTAATTTACTCCGTACATCTCAAGGTCCTGTGGGAACAAGGAGGGTTGTTCATTTGGTCGAAGTATGCATTGCTTGGTTGGCATCACATTTTGCAAGGTTGCAAACAAACTGAGACTTCGTATTCGAACATTATGTTAAACTATGTTCTAATTAACAACAAAACGAGAAGCCAATAATAAATTTAGCCACGTTTGTTTACAAGTTATCCTGCAAAACTTACGTTAATAACCGAGGAATAAACGCAGGTCCCATGAGAAAGTAATTACTGGTCCCATGCGTGCAATGTTAAACGACCTTACCGGAACAGAAAGTAACATAAACTCATGTATAAAACAAACCTGTGCAATCTTAAGATATTCAATCATAGCATCTTCCCTTGTCATGCTCCCATGTTCACAATGCCACGTTTGAATCCTTTCCTCCCATTGTTCCTTTGTCATCTTGTGTTGCTCGTAAACTCTGGAATTAACATAGGTGTCTTAAGGTGGAAATTTATTGTTAATTAAGTTAAGCTATCAAAACTTAGGTGAAATATGTTCCATGGTACATCTGCGAAAATAAGCTTAATAGCATTTCAATTTTTATTAGTTGGAATTTAGGCCAGAGTTGGACCCATTATTCCAACTCGTTTAGTGACCACAGGGTTGGAGCAACTGCCTGTAACGTATCTTGCCCAAGGACATATTCGCTTGTTAACCCTATATAATATATTTATAATGCAAGCACCCAAGCACTAACCATCGTGACACCACTAGACATCTTAGGATTATCAAAACAGTAAAGTTTGTAAACTAACCTTTGTGGGAGGAGTCTATCCCCCGAAAGATATCCCGGTTTATGGCGTTCTTCATTGTACATTCCGTACTTAGCTTGTACAGCGTACGATGCAAGTAACACAGAGGTCTCGGGTGGGCAGTAAACCTCATCAGACAATATGCTGTCCTTCACTTGGATGAAGAAGAGCCTCTGTGGAGTAATGTTCATATTAATATTCGTCGCTAAATTCGTGTAAACTAGCATAGCAAATTATAGTAGTGATTTTCAAGTTTCCACCTTTTATTGTTCTAGCCCTTTTCATAGACACTCAACACCTGTGCCCTCTGCTTTATTTAAAACCTGACCCAAATTTGTTTTATTACATCTCCATAAGTAACTCTGGCCGATGGGTCAATTAATTTGGGTAAAAAAACAACTCTTGCCTAAATTCCAGGTCCCCCAATGGCCATGCCCCTCACCCACATAGAATAGTCTGAATAGATAATGAACAAGTTTGTTTATAAGTTTGTTTATAAGTAAAGTTCAAGGACAAAAAGTTAATGATTATTATAAAGAAAAACACAAAATTCGTGGAACTATCTCTGTTAGTTTTCCCCTTGAGATTTTGTTTCGTTTCAAACCGAGATTCCATTAAAGAAGATTCAACATGGAGTTAATAAGTAACCACACCGGCACATATCGCTCCATTGCAGCTAAACTGTTGGTTTAAGGCTTAATATGCCAATGAAGTCTTTATGAGTAATAGGGACCTACCCTTATGACTACCATGGTATCATGAGTTAATATTTGACGAAAGAAAGTTTTGTGAGGCATTCACTTTGCAGGAATGCTATTCAAAATACTTAGCAAAATCACTGCTTCGTAAATTAATAAAAAAAAGAGTTCGCAATTGCTAAAAGCAATGTTTTTTAATTTTTTTAACCGACTTAGTATTATGTTTTAATTCTAAACGGTATAACTAATTGATATAAGCAATATAATATTATAATTTTGTATTATACAAAACTTACTTGGGTAATCTCTTGGATCAATTCTTCTGCCACGTCCTCTGGATTAAACTTTGCACGAAATTTGAACAAAACTGGGTTTTCCTTCTTTAGGTCTTGTTGGGTCACCTGTGTAAAACATCATGCGAGTTTTAAACAAAAGTAAACTTTTTTCATGTACAAGTATGTAACTTTGTGGGTGATTGTTTATTCTGTATGGCTGATATAGGCAACCCATCAGTGACCACTGGGTTGGAGCAACTGCCATAAAGTGTCTTGACCAAACATGTTTACACCTATCTGGTCGAGCATTGAACTCTGTACCCTTTGGTTGCAAATGGCAAAACTAAGATACAGCACTAAATTTGAATAGCAATACTTCATAACAGCAACCGCATTGTGCAAGATACACTTTGTTAGTGCTGCTTCAGCTTTGTTAGTGCGGCTTTAGGGTGAATTTAACCGTTTTATATTTGCAATGACAAAAAAAAACAAAATAAATATAAAAACAAATACATAATTTTACAAAAAAAAACAAACAATATTTTACAAATAAACTGAAAAACATAATTGAATCTCAAAATGTACAACCCGGAGCGTTTAAATAAATGACTTGTTCATCCTCGTTTAGAAGGTTTAATAAAAACAACAGAAGCAACAGCTACCTTCTTATTCAGTTTGAGCCAAGTGACGTATCCCTTTGCATCACTATACTGCAATCCAAAGAACCAGATTTCCCTCAATCCAATTGTTTTCACAACCTGTTATGACATCATATTCAATATGTTATACAAGCATTGTGATGTAATAAGAAAACATATTATGACAACAACTCATTACATGATAATGGGCATTGTTTTCAACAAAGATGATTGTTATAAAATAAAAAAACTCTTCTCTTTGAATAAGAGACTGACGATGCCAATTTAGGTGAAATATATATTTTATATTTATAGCAAACTATTCTTTGGACTTGATTTTTGTTGTGTTACATATTTCATAGCCCTTGATCCTGACTTCTATTATGTTGTATTAATTAAACTTATATGAGTGTTTTATGAATTATTCATTGAAGAGCAATTATCCTAAAACAGTTGACTGGTATTGGTAATTATGCCACAGTAAGCACCAAGCAGAGGTTAAACATTAAATATTCATTTCCACACCATAGTAATTAAAGATTTCAAGCGTTAGTAGAAATCCAAATGGGAGATGGGATATAAACGGCGCTGGCTTAGTAACTCATTGAAGAGACTTGAGCTTTGTCTTCTAAGTATATAAGCTAATAAACAAGAACAAGCACACATGATTTCAAGTGGCTTCTATTCACAAGTGCTATTCACCATGGTTGTTGGAGATACTATTCGACGCGATCTCTTTATACAGACAAGGTTGTTTTACATGGAACTTACAATATTGAAACATTTCGATCGCCAATTTGAGGAGTTTACTTTTAAACAATATTAAACGTTTATGTTTTGCTGCGTTTGCATGCACTGTATATTTAATGTGAGCAATATAAGCGTCACGCTTTTTTTAATTATTAACTAACTCTCGGGTAAGTTGCATTGATAGCGTGATACATAGGGAACCTCATTGCTTAATGTGTCGAATACTGTATAATTTACCCTGCTTGTTTAAGACACATAACAGCAGTGTAAAAGCTATAAAGGTGTGAAACTGCCACCAAAAGCACCATATTGCCTGCTGTTGGCTATATATGTTGTAATATGTATTCCATATGAACTGTATAGGAAATATACTGAATAATGAAACCAAACAACCATATACGCAAAACAAAGTTCACACAAGTTGTATAAATATTCCCAATGTTGAAATATATTACCTGGTCGAACAGTTGCTTGCCTGAGGTGCTTGGTTGGATGGCAAACTCAAGCTCCGCGTCCATCGTCGTAACTCGAACATTTAGCTGAAATAAAATAAGAATTATTAAAACCTGTTACAGTTTTACTGTTTTGTTTAATGTTGGTGAAGTCCAGAAACGAGCTACGTTATTGAGACCTGAGATTTATGTAAGAGTTGGCCCATTACCCCAACATTTTATATGCACATTCTATTCTATATGGGTGAGGTCCTACATTGAGGCACGCCATGGGACCTGTGATTTAGGCCCGAGTTAGACCATAACCTATTTAAGTTGGAAAAAGCTCTAAAAATTTCCATGCATATATTAATTTTGAGTTATGACTATAAATCCTGTTTGTTTAATGCCGTGAAAGTTTGGTTAATGTATCATAACTTGTAAGTTTAAAAAAGTGTTTGCAACTTTGTTCTTTTATGTAACTTACAAACAAGTTCTAGCATTATAGATGCAGTTACGCTTGTTTCAATTCATTTCCTGTGAAATCACAACAAGACATGTCGATGTCACAACCGTGATTGTTTGAAAACAATGCAAGACGTGAAAAACATTTCCTCTTAACACGATCAACATGCTTTACTTAATTTTCAACATTTCAGCTACAATTGCTGCACCTTGTGTGCTTAAAATATTCATAGGCTACTTGATCAAGAGAATGATGGTCCCATTTAGTTGAAATATATATCTTTTAATATGCAATTTGCTGGACTTGAGTTTTGTCTTTTATGTTACGTTTTCATAGCAGATCCAGACTATAGCTGGTGGCTGGTACATTTTTCATAAGCTTTGTGAAGGAATTTACCTACACCAACTTAACTATGTGTTTAATTTATTAGAAAAATGTGTGAAGTAGTTACAACATAGTTTTTATCATTAAACAAATGTGTGAGTTACTTTCAATGTAGTTCAGGTCTAGACATTAAGGCTTGTATAAATATGAACAAAAGAGTTCTTGTACAGCTTCACAAATGGCCAATTGACCTTAAGTATGCAGAGGAAACGAGACAAGGTCTTTCTACATCAAGTACATATAGGAGAAAAGTAGGTGGGAGAAATGGCTTAGGTGGAAAAGTCATATTTTACTTTGGTGTGTCTCTAACCCAATGGACATCCTTTTACAAATATTAGTTTAAGTTTACAACGTTGTTAAACTTAACTTAATATAAATATAATAAAACAAGCTACAAAGGGTTAGAACCCAATGTGCGTTGGTATGCGTGATGTAATCTTTTATCTTGATAATAATTAATGAAGTCAGCCATGTTTAACTTTGTCTATTGTTTGACCTAGAATTGTCATTTAACCGGTGAAGCGGTAAATCCAGTCAGGCGCGAAACATTAAGAGTCATTCCAATTCCACACTTGAGTGGCCAAGCATTTCTCATTATGATGAAATAAAGAAGTTTTACACTGATCAAGCCCACTATGACATCATAATCGCTTTAATTGTCCAACTGACGCAATGACGCCCTTAGCAAACGTGGTTGGAATCTTTTGTATACGAAAGGTGCGTAACTAAACACACATTGTTACGTCAGGTATAGCATTGTTACGTGCCTACCACAAGTGCAATGTACCAGCATAGGATGATGTTGCAGTAAATTACCAACTATGACATAAACAAATATGTATTTGTGATGTCATAGCCGTATATCAATAGAAATGGGAGTAATTACAATTGGGGCGGAAAAATCAAACAAGTAATTTACTAAATTACAAATTTATGAATTCTCTACACATTAAAGCAAGTTCAGTTTAAATCAAGATTTTTTCAACAAATTTAATTTTACTGTGGGGTAATTTAATTCTTTTTTATTTTTGCTCACATTTATCAAATATGTTACATAGTAGAATGTAGATCAAAGTATGGGCTTTGTTATACAAAGAGTTAGATTGTTAACTTGAAAAGAAACCAACAAGCAACCACATACACTAGGTGCAACAACCCCTAGTTTGTTTGCCAGCTTTGAAGAATTGAAGGGAAACAGTTTGAAGTTTTAGATGTGTCCTCGTAAAACCTACAACCAATTTATTCAAGGTCTATGCACACGGTAATATAATCCAACAAGGTAACTCTGGTTGGTTTAGCGTTACCGGGATATAATGTTTTATTTGAATTTCCACACACAGCGTCATCAGTAATTTCAAGTTCAATGGTATACTAAGAATTGTGATATGTTCAAGCGTTCTGGCTAGAAATCCTCTAGGAGGATTATTAATGCATTATAACAGAATACACAATATCCAACTAAAAAGGCGGAAAACAAACATCTAGACTCTAGTCTAATTAATGGTGTTTCAAATATTTGCCATTTTCCGGCAAGTAGCAACATTGGTCTTTTTTTAAATAGAATCTGATAGCAACATTTAGTCTATACTAATTGTTCATATTCAGTAAATCTGCATAATATGTGTTACGTTATTATATGTAGGATTGACCAAGTTAAGCTCATCTGAAAATAATCAGATTAAATAGCTGAGAAATGACGTAATACATTCAACACTTTATATCACAATAAAATTACAATCGTGCAGCCAAGAATAACTTCAGTTTCTTAAATTTAAACATAGCACAGTGGAGTAAGATAGATACCGTTAGCACCTAAACTCCATATTTCCTAATGGTGTTTATACAATTAACAACAATCTTTTACAGTCGTGAGAATCAGTAATAGAAATTTGTAAATATTCTTTGTTTACCACCAAATGGGACATTAAACTAGAATGAAAACATGTCCCATCTTACCCCGCCCTACTGTATTTACGATTTTGAATTTTACCGGTTAGAAATTTGAATGACATTCCCAACCTATTCAACTAACTCTATTATGTTTACCCACCAACTGACAATAGAATAAGCAAGCTAAGGTGACCAAATCAAAATATTCAGATCGTGATACATTCAATACTATGAGGGAAACAAACTTTTCATGGATGGATGGATCATTGGTTATACATACCTTACTGCTATTATTAAGATACAACCAGTTGGAATTGGAATAATATATTTTCAAGCTATTAAATAAAATAAAAGATATTTAAACCAATCTGACCCTTACAAAATAATTGCTGCATGGCAGATGAAATGTTGATTTTAATAAAATCTATGTTAATTGTATGCCACCTTATATACATTTTGAAAGTTAAAAATTGAGATATTGTCTGCCAAAAGGAAGAGTTAACCTTTAGAAGTATTTCTGCATGTTATACTGACTGGGTCCTATTTTTCAATAAATCGTTATTAATTCAGGTTTTAAAAATAAGTTCTTAAATAATACTTTACAACTTGCATATAGACAAAGTAACATATGCGAGACATTAACAGTGATAAACCAACATTGAAATTTTAACGAAATGCTGAATAAGCAACCATTGCACTTGAAAGACTTTGTTTATATAAGTCACAGATGTAACACAAGTAGAAGTATGTTTAATTGCAATGAACTCATTGTAACCTGGTGTTGTTTTAGCCAAAAAAGATAAGTTGCTTTAATTTAAAAGTGGACACGAGGTGTAAGAAAGGAAACACCCGTGTTGTAACAACTGTCATTCAATTTCATGTAAGTGAATGAATTGTAATGATTATTGATCACTACCAAACAGAGGTAATGGAATATTGTAATATTTTAATGACTTTTAACTTGCTCAACAGTAGTAACAATGCTACCAAAAAACAGTGTTTTCTAGTTCTAAACAGAGGAGAAATAGCATCAGACTCTGTGTACATTAAGACAGTAAGAATTAAGTTTGGTGTCGATAATTTCTACCTGTTTTTGTGTGTTCTTGATCACTTTTCGTTGATATTTTCGCGGGTCTACACGATATTTCATTGTTCCTTTGTTTCCAAACATTATTACATCACAGTAAGGACAATATTATCTATGATATCACAATCACAAACAATTACCTGTCGAGTGCTACGCAAATCAACTTAAACACATCCCCTTATATGGCAATACTTGTGTATAAGTACGCAGAACATTGTTGCCTGCAACCTTATATGCTTATCTTTATCTACTTCAACTTAACTTTTAAAACCAATCTCCTTTTACATTTTCAATGAGACCAAACTTAGATTGGTCTAAGCTTATAGCAAATTATTTAAAAACCCATTTTGTATCAAGAAAAGTACCTGAAACTCATTTTATATCGAGAAAAATACCTAAAACTTATATTACATTGAGAAAAATAATCTAAAACGCATTTAGCAGGTAACGCAATTTGACGCTACTAGCCTACCCTACAGCACATCTAACTAGGTGTATAACACTGCATTCCTAGAGCACCAATTGCTCTGCTATACATCAGTGTGGATACAACCTTTTATATTCCCAGAAATCCCAGTACAACTATATAGGTTGAACCATGTTTAGCGGGAAATCTAAGGCAACAGTGGTGGCCTATATTAAGGAGCTTGGGCTTTTAAACAGAAGTGACAACGGGGAAACCCAAATAATCTCATTCCAGATACATTCCCCACAAGTTAGGAGTTAAAGCTGTTACCCGATGACAAGCATTGAACATAGATAGAAGCTAACAGAGCTTAGCTACACTTGTATGGATCTATGCGTCAAGCGTGTATGAGGAGCATTTGCTTGATTATCTAAAGCAATAGTATTGAATGCAGGAATCATATTTAATGGGAGTTTACTGTTATATTGCTATACCAGTTTAATACTTCGGTGGCTTTTATTTACTATGGGTTACTTCATGGTTACATATGTGGTAAATTGTAAGTGGGAATGAGGTGTATGAAACAGAACACCAATGGTATAATGACTATTATTGCCCACCATTCAAAGATAAATAAGTTACATTCATGAATTTATATTTTTTTGAGATAGGAAAAAGTTGCATTGATATAGGTAAAGTTAACCACTGTGTTTTAAGTCTTATATAAAAGGTGTGAATTAATCTAATAAGAAGTCACATTACATATTATAAAGTATAGGAAATTTAGTAATTTAGATGCCTACAGCCTACAGCCTACAGTTACAGTGATGAAAGATTACAGAGTTAAAATATTTCCAAATTCCCCAAGCACCACGCATGCCTGTAGACGATTACCGGTATTATAAGTATTCAAAACTTGCGTAAGTTGCAAACGAAACCAACCCGTGTTTAAACCGCATTCACATCCGTAGCATAGACCTGGTTACTTTCAACTTTTCATCGCTGTTATCTGGATTCCTTGCGTGTCAGTTTGTGGTGAAATATGCGGTTATCTGTTAAGGCGTTTCTCATATAACTACCAGCGTAAAACTTTAATTTGGCATCAGTAGCCACGCTTATAAATCGCTTTTGTTTTTCGGAGATAAAATTTTCGTTGTGGCATTGTTATGTATTATATTTTGGTTGCGCATAAGAATCAATTGATTTGAAAAGGGTTGTGCTGTATATGTAAAGCTTTGTATTTGATAGTTATAATATGGGTATGCGGTGCGTGTATTGTAGTAGTTTGGTGTTACTAATGTAATAATACGCATATGCTAAAGCTATGTTAGTTTCAGCGTGGGTAAAGTAGTTCTTAAATAACAAAACACACGTTTAACGTTACGGATAACGGCCCAACTAAACGTATGTAAGTCGGATGTATTATGGGTATTAGACTTAATTCTATATCGTGTATTAGCGACCATGTAATACGCCTCCGTAACTAGTGCTTGTACATCAAACATGTGTAATTAACTTTCGTACACCACGCGTATAGATAAGTAGGGGTGACGTCATTTTGTTGGCGCAACGCATGAAAGCGGGTTTTAATATAAAATACATTTTTTTATCCCTTCAAAAGCGGTTACGAAAATCGTATTATTAAACGAGGTAGAGAACGAAATCAACAGCAAAACACGCTATGGGTAAAAGGTATAGAAAGAGTCAGTTAAAAATCGTGGCTGTTGAACCCAAAATCTGCAGACCATGAAAAACTGCATTCGTGCGTTGACATTTTAACGGTGTGCGAGCATACGACACGTAAGCATACTGCAATGCTGCAAGAAATTCTTACAAGTTATGACGACCACTCGGCTACGTCACAGGGAGAAATAGTTTTTAGTTTTTAACAAACTATACGTTGAAAAATCCTTCGTTAATTTACAAATTATTTTAGTTTATGCGTTAGGGCTATAATTCTTCACTAGCACCAACTGTACACTATACTTTAAAAACAACATTTTCTGGAATTTTAGTAAAACATATTTGTCTTAGCGGGAAGCATCTCTAAACAACCTAACTATAACCTTACGAAAATACACATTTACAACGTAACCGTTATATTACGTTCACATTGAACTTAAACCAACTAATGCTACAATGCATTGGCTTCTACCAAGCCTCATGATGCGATGCTCATACATTATTCACCCCTGCTGTGCGTTCTATACAAGCAGCACGACGTCCGTTATCGATTCGAGAATTCCCAACTGTGACGTCATTAATCTCGCGACGTAGTGTGACGTAACAATCAAATAATCGACGTCGATGTGATGACGTGTTAATTACGAAACAATGTTGGTTTGGCAAATAAGGAAATTAGTTTAGTAGACTTTGATGTAAAGACAAGTTGAAAAATAAGTTAATTACAATTTTTTTTAACAGGGGAAATTAATCATAAGAAATGTTATACGAAGACTGTATTTTACGGTAGGTGTTACCATGTTACATACCAATACAGAATGTGAAAGAAAATGTCCAATTACGGAGTATTGCTGAACTACGACTTTGTATTTTATGTTTCTTGTAGTTTATGAACATAACGTGAACTTTTATTTACCTCGTATTGGTAAAATGTTAACACCGAACATTAAATCCTTTCGTTAGAAAAAGTATTCGTATTTTAACATAAGTTATAGTTATGTATAAGAATATTTCCAAAGGGAAGTAATGTATTTTTAAACGTGTGGCGAGACACGTTAACCAGGGCACGTATACTGGCGTCGCTGTGTTCGCTACGTCACAATATGAGGGATATTGAATCTCTGCAGGGAACGAATTGTTTGGCGAAGGTTGTGTCCCAAGGTTGTTGGGAATGTGGCTGGGTGTTGTATTCAGTAAGATGGATACTGTTAGCACATAATAATAATATCCCATATTTCTAATTGTATGGTATTGTAGGTGTATGATAGACACCTATAACACATATTTACATGATATCCACTATTTCCTAATCGTGTTTTATAGTACTGTGGGGGTAAGATGAACACCTTTAGCACATAATGTCCCATATTTTATAATCGTGTTTTTAACAACGGACAACCGCTTTTAGAAACGTGCGGACACGGTTTTAGAATTCTGTAATTATTTTATGTGTACCATCAATTGGAATGATTAAGGAGCATAAAAGTGTGTACCATCTTACCCCGGCCTACTATATGTTGGCTTTGTTGGGATAAAGTTGTTGAAAAAGACGGAAACAATTGACACGGTTGATACGAGTGAAAGTGAGTGTTACTACATTCCCGTGGACTTGTGAACGCCGATGAAACATTGCGCAAATGAGACAGGAAAGCGCGTTCAATTCACACGGGTTATGAGGCGTTATGGCTTCTATTTAAAACGCTGATAATCACAGAGCAAAATGCCACCAGTCAATCCCATGAGAGAATGGATTTCAAGTAGCTGCAATGACTGATAGATATGAACCACACAAGAGTAGGAGGAATTTTAATGCCACTTACGCCAATGTACCACCAAGTTTAAAGCTCTCAACATAATTTAATAATTTCTTATGTAGAAAAAACGATCACAGCTTATTCTTCCGAAACATTACATAGGCTATACAGAAAAGGAATACAAATCCATTAAGCAGCAAAAAATGAATGCCCTATTATAGGCTATATATTTTCTTATATTGTTTTATGTAGTTTTACATTTTCTACAATGTTGTATATAATATTGTACAGGCCTATATATATATTCCTTATTTGAATGTTAAGGTTATACTTTTTCCAACTATAGCCGTCTATGAATGTTTTAATCTCTGAATAAATTGACTTATAGATATATAATTTAAATGAAACCACAATCTGAGTTAATTAAATATTTATGAAGGTATCCCCCATTTAGTTGTAACCAGGGCAACCTTGGCCCAATTATAAACAAATGAATAACAACTGTGGTTTATAGGCTACATATTCGTATTAATTCATATTACTGTAAGTTTTTTTATTGTATTTTGTAACATTGGATCCTGAACTTGTTTACAAATACTTTGAATATGAATTTAATGTAAAACTAATGTTGAAAAGACAAATATTGCGACCTCTTTCAGTTTAACACAAATATATTGATCGTTATTTTAAACAAAATATGTTTAATGTTTAATTATTTTAAACTGTATTATACAAGCAACATTATCACCAAATGAACAAATCTATCTTCCTGGTCATTTGATAATTGCCCATTTAACTGTGAGTTTAACATTCATTATCCAGTTGCTAACCATGTACTTTGAAAACATCAAACATAAGAGCAGGGCGTGGGGATTTGGAAAGGAAACCCCATTTAAAAGCAACTAGCATGCAGTTCAATCAAAGCTTAAGAAGGTAAAGAATTCCTTGTAACTTTGACAACAAGTCTCGAGCTCCTGGTATTTATGTGGTTACATGTTAACATCTCAATTCAAGCGTTCTCGATGTTTTAATCCGATATTTATTTGTGATGGAGGAAACAATATACATACTGTTCAACTGTTGCTACCAGGCATTGAGGCATATAGTATAAATTTTTGCCAAAGTAAAAAAAACAGAAAACTATATTACGAAATAAATACGAATTGTAATTGGTTTTATAGAATAAAAAATACCAAACAACATTATTTTAGTAAGGTAACAGCTTAACTAAACACATATTTGACATTAAAACCATCTTTTTTTAATAAAATACTTGCAATTTTTACCAGAAGATCACTGCTTGAAAAATGTCTATTTATTATAACATATTTATAAATGTTTTTTACCCTTATGTCAATAAACTTATGAAATCTAACACATGAACCTTTTTGTAATATTTAGTTTACATTTAGATTTCCTAAAAACAAAGTAATGGCATGCAAGAATCACAATTAATTTTTGCAAGGTTTATTTGTGTAGCAGTCACTAGACTCACTACCTTATTTAATTTTATGATATTACTTTGTAATATCACCATTTAAAGTGTACCAATGTCACCTACCCTTTTATACTAAACTACAGAATATAATATACATATTAAGTAAGATTGTCCAACAACATAGAGTTAATAAAAGAATGCTTGATATTTAAAAGTAACTACTTACTTGTTTTGGCATCTCGACTGTGGTTGGCTTCTTAAATATTAATGAAACAATAACTTTATGACACACACCAGCAAATATACAAAACAAGTTTCGATTCTGGGGGAAATAACTTGGTTATTATTGGTAAGGGGGGCTGCATAATGTTAATGTTAACAGCTGGTAAATAGTCTGCTTTGCAGAGTACTAACACTCTGTGAATCAACACCTGTTTAAACCTGCTTTAAGCACTGTAAAATAATAGCTGGTCTCAATACAAACATAACAGCCCATATATACGACACATTTGCATTCATTTTTTAAGGTGTTGGTTTATAACTTAAACCCTCTTCAGTGATAACAAGATTTACGAACCTAAAATAAGTACCAAACGTATATGCTACTCTATACAATATGCCAAGAATCTACCTGTACCAAACTAAACACCATAAACACAGGTGTGTCATTATACGTCTAAGCAACCCAATCATAGTTATGCAGATGTTGAAGATGTACATACCACTCTACACGGAAGTATTGCAAAGGAAAACACCTACACATAATGAATCATCTTTACAATACAATCTTTTGTTTCATAATGTTTCACTAAGATGAAATCACACTCACTCTTGTTATCTCTTCATAAATGGACATTAAACTGAAATAATATGGACTGACATATCTTGATGGCTATTTTATGAGTTATGAAACCAAGCTCACTTCTTTATATATATTATATATATATATATATATTACAAGTTAACTTTCAATATAGGGCAACAGTTGGCACAAATGCACATTTACTACATTTTAGTAAATATTTAAATAATAACCTCATTATTTTATAATTATGATTATTATTATACCTAGAAATTCGAAAACCTATGCCATGCAATTTATTATTACATATAAACGGAAAAATAAGTTAAAAATCTTCACACACTAATAAAAACTTCACTCTTATATAGTAACTGCCGTTTGATTGACAGTTACTACCAATTGTCACAGACTTATTACAACCCCATCATAGCTGTCTTTAAACACATTTGAAGAAGACGGACCTTTAATGTGACAGAAATATTGATTTTAAATCAATCACCATTTAAATTCCACCAAGGTTTATTTAAGCACTATTATCAATTATACCAATCCCCATAGGTATTGTCTCATTTTAAATTTATTATTTAAATTATAATAAACAAAAATAAAAAGATTCTGCGTTAAAAGTCCTAAACTTTTAACGCAGCTTAACTTAGTTTTAATTTTAATCGTGCAATGTAAAAATAATAGACATACACAATTACACATAAATATAGAGAACATGGTAAATCTAAAGTAACAGTTTAGCAATGATTTATAAAAAACACGAAAATTGTTCAATTCAAATACCCAAAAATCAATAAAACATACAACGTTAACACCAATTGCTATTAAACAAATATATTTTATGTTTATATTCCTTACTACCAGTGTAATTATGTCACAATTAGTTTTAGTTACAATTAGGACAAGAAAAAAACAAAAAAAGTAAACCTATGACATATATAATATACGTTTTATGTAATTATAACTTCTATCGAATAAATAACACATAATATATCAATTCATATACTGAACAAATTTTCTCAAATTTAAAACGCCAAAATACCACAATATACTAAACAGGTCTGCTCAACTTTTAAACGGTAAAGTTAGTTTTTAAATTTTAATCGCTGCAAATTGTACGCGTTCGGTAATTTTGAGCTACAACATAACATATTTAAGCCTCAAATTTTACATATTTTATAAAATCAGCTCACGGTCACTAAATATATCAGAATACCTTACTAAACGCGCTGATCCAATTTAAGTCCTACGCTAAACACCCAAACCTAAAATCTCCGAGAATTTATGAACAGGGTCCCGCCTTTGCACACACGCTACGGCGCGTAAAGATTACGTCATTTATTTCGCCCTAGTAGATCAAATAGAAATGCCCTGAACTAAATATAGACACTGGTATAAATTAGAACGGTGCCATTGAATTTTGCCACAATAAAGATGACGCTCTGCCATTAAGAACTATAAATTAACCCTTTGAGCTTTAGAAGACACAAAATAAAGCACCCGTTAAAATTTTATACCAACGGATAGAAGCATGGCTGTCATAACAGAGTCTGTATATAAACATACGTATATACAATCTACATTCATAGTACAGTATATCGCGATGCTAGTAAATTGACTTACAATTTCATACGTGACATTTCAAACAAGAATATTAAAAAAAAATTTTTACCCAAATGTCATACAATTTCCATTAAATTTCATGCAATAAAAAGAAAATTTCTAACAAGTTTAAATAAATATAGTTCTTCTACATACTGAGGCTGTAGTATAAGGTCTGCATGTTTAAAACTACCAAGTAAAATCTACCTGCATCGGCGTCGCTATTTTACTTGGTAAAGCATTGATACAATGTATACAAACATCCCCACTTTTTCACAAATATCAAATGTCAACTAACTAAATTGCTATTACTTTCCTATTAAAACTTAGACGTCAATTTTTCAACTTGCGCTTTAGCGGTTAATATTACGAACTGGTATTCTATCCGATGTTAATTACTTAATTACCAAGCTAATCTTAAGCCTTCCTATTGTAATCTGAACACATGATTAATCTACCCTAATCTTAGCTATTGATGTGCGTTTAATACATAAGATTATACAACTTGTATGCAAAATACCCAACACTTTATAAATCCAAGATGATGTGTGTCTGTTTTCGGAAACTTTTGCTTATAAACAAGGCCAATATGGGAAGCCCCTTAAAATTCCAGACAAAGTTTACCATTAAACAGCAGACTAATGTAAACTATTTCATACTTTAAACTGCTCACACAGGTCTGTCTTCTATATAGTGAAGTCTTACCTACACATATAACCATTCAACTTAATTTCACATAAAGCAGATTTTGTATTTTTAAATAGATCAATAAAACAGAAACATCACGAAATAAAAACATCTTACTCCTTACAACAGTGCCACTCAACCCATTTCGTGGTGACCCAAATAATAATAGGAAATATGACAAAGCATTGATGACCTAGTTCTTAAAACAATTTAACTATTTAAATTATTGTTTCTACAACTTTATCAGTAATAGTTCAAAGACTTTGTAAACCACTGTAATTGGTAACCTAAACAAAATAAATGAACCCACTTTTGTTCACAACTCTTAGGGATGAGAAGCATTAATTATAAAAAAGCAAGTGTATTGAGAAATAGAGTGATATTTTGTGCTGTGGGGTATTGTCTACTACAGAGGAGTGGAAATACAAACACTTAGATTGAGTTGGAGTTGCTTAGTCACAGGAGAATATCTATTATAGAGCTAGGAATAGAAAACTGTGACTCATACAGTGCATTTATGTGTCATAATAAATGATCATGAATTTAACCCTCTGTAAATAACTGTTGAAACTTTTACTAAATCTTTGTGTTGGAGAGCAAAGACATAAAGTTGTGAATCTAATAAGAACAGCTTGAAATACAGGCTTAAATACCAAGTACCAAGTGATCAGTATTCAAACAGTTTATAGAATATGTAAATTTTAATATTTTTATCTAAACATCCTTTTTACTTGATTTAAATGTTTTATCAATATTTAAATAGTTTATAGAAATTGTATGTTTTAATATTATTATCCAAATATCCTTTTTACTTTAGTTTGAATCTGCAGGAAATGGCCTAGAACTGGAAGTATAGTAGTATTGGTAGATGGTAGTGTATGAAAATATAGCTGTGACCAGTTACAGTGAAGCAACGCATCTCCTGCTGGCTTGTGTTTACCATCAGCCTCCTCACGCTTGTGGGAGTCTTATAACACCAACACCTCCACCCAACCTCCTATATGCATAATGTAAGTTATGTAAACAGGGATAGAAAATATCATATATTGTTTAGAAACATATACTTCAATAACGCTCAGCAGAAATGTTATGAACAAGTCGCACACGTTGTGAGGAAGGCGATTGCGAAGTAGTAAAAATAGTAAATTTACAATGTTATATAATCGTATCCTCACAACTCTAAAACAAGATTGTTAATTTATGAAACAGATTTGGAAATAGGAAATATAATGTGCTAAAAGTATCCACTTTATACAGTACAATACTGCTGTTGCTTCTACCATTATACCATCTTCATATAATTAACCAAGTTATGCACACATATGTACAGTTATACCTGTAATGCATGCCATCATACATCCTCCATGTGTTGGCTTCAGGAGTGTAGATCTCAATGGTCTTGAGGTAGCTTGCTCCATCAAAGCCACCAACTGCCATGAGCTGGCCGTTCACCACAGCAAGGCCAACCTGAAGGGGAAAATGAAGTTAAATAAAGTACTAACTTTTTGGTCCATAGTGCAGTGGTTAGTATCGGGCCTCTAGCAAAAAGGGTTTAAGTTCTAGGCTATACGTTTCTGGGCTTTGCTATTACTATTGTGGGCGTGTTCTTGAAACTTAAATAGATAGTAACTCGTAAGTGTCAAGCGGGCATAAAGTGTATAAAACAGAATAACTGCGCAAGGATGACTGTTGTTTCCCCGCCGCTCTAGGGTAAAAATTGCTGCTTCCCTGTTAGGAAGACAGTACTTTTAACTTAACTGCAGCTTAAATTAGACACATTTTTCATGATAGATTTAAAATAAAACATAAGTTGTTGCTGCCATTCATGCTATTTGACTTCTACCACAATAACAACACTTATTCCAGCATAACCCACCCCACTCCTCCTTGAGTTCATGGCCACCACAGTTGACCAAGTGTCAGTAAGAGGGTTGTAGCGCTCCACACTGTTGAGTTCGGTGGTGTCGTCCCTGCCACCAACTGCGTATAGCATGTCCTGCAATGCAGGGATTGTAAAGATTGGGTTACCATTACTTTACCAAGTTACCAACTGCTTATTTCTATATAGCTGGAAATTTATGTGCGTATTCAAGTAATGTGCATTAGTCAGGAAAATAATACAAGTATAGTACCTATGTAAGATCTAACAATGTTTTTAGACATTACAACCTTAATAACCTATTCTACATTCTATGTAGGCATGGCAGGAGAACCTGGGATATAGACCAGAGTTCGCACAGCATTAAATGTGTTGCATAGACCTAGAGAACCGTTTATAATATGCCTTCATATAACACAAAAATCATTCTACTCTACCCGGTAAACAGCGCATCCAAGGTGCTTCCTTCGTGTGCTCATTGGCGCCATCTCTGTCCAGCGGTTCTCACGAGGGTCGTATCGCTCCACCAAGTTCCAAGGTGTTTGGCCATCGGAGCCCCCGACAGCATACAAGTACCCACCAAGCACTGCCACAGCTACACCAAGTCTCTTTATGTTCATGGAAGAAACTTTGTTCCACCTGTTCTGCTTGGGGCTGTACCTGTGTACCATATACAATGTATTATCATGCCCAGGATTTTACATATATGTTTAACATGTCATTACTAGTTAAAGCAACAATTAATTATGACTAAGATGATCCACAATATTATGTTGGGTTTTTATAAGCCATGTATGATGTTTTTAATTATGCCACAACACAAATACTTCATAATTCTATATGAGTAATGAATAGAAATGTCAGGATACTCGAGAGATTTAGAGCATATTTAGCCCATTACACCAACATTGCATATGCACATTCTATTCTATATAGGTGAGGTGCTACACCATGGGACCTGTGATGTAGATCAGATTTTATATTTGGGTGAGGTTGTACAGTAGGATTCTAGCCAAAGCTGTCCCATCACCCCAACAATTATACAAATACAATCCATACCTTTCCACGATATCCAAGCAAGACATTCCATCTTGCCCCCCCACTGCATATAAGTAACCATCCAACACAGCAACACCCACACTGGTACGACACGTACTTGTGGGTTGGACATCAGATGACCACTGGTTGGTTTGAGGGTCATATCTGTTTACATTGAATGTGACATTATACAACATAATTTATTTATCTCTTAAAATACGATAGCGAAGATTAGGTTAATTAATAAAACAAAGAGAAAAGAATTAGAAACAAAATGATGGTTATTATACACTTTGGGCTATATAACTAATTATATAGGGGCATTGGCATACCTTTCAACACTGTTGAGATATGATGTGCCATCATGCCCGCCCACAGCGTACAGTAGATCATCCAATACTGACACACCCACGCCACACCTTCTCTTGCTCATTGGCGCCACCAAGCGCCATTCACGAGATTCAGGGCAATATCTTTCAACTGAGTTGATGGCATCCCCGCTGCACCAACCTGGATGTATTGAACATTGTAATATATATTACATTTTTAAGAGTAGGCCAATAAAATAGTTTGTAATTAAAAATTGCTAGGAAGTAGAAGCCAAAAGTAAACTCTGGCAAAAACCTGGATCATCGTTCGTGCCATATGGCTTCATTCTAACAGAAAGGTAAAATTGGATGGTAACAAATCCAAATCAATAAATACATTTTTGAATTAAAGGTTGCTGGGGCAATGGCCTAAACTCCACGTCCTATGGTGGTTGTAGGACCTCAGCTTTAACTTTATATAATGGAAGACTCTTTGGGGTAAAAGGCAAAATCTGGCCTAAATCCCGGGTCCTGTTTAAATACCTCACCCACATAGAATAGAAGAATTCTAGTGAATACAACATTACCAACTACCTCCAACAGCAAATAGAACTTCTCTGGTTATCGGGCGCCGTGGCCTTGTTCTTGGCCCTTGCATGAGTGGCCGCTCTTGTGGTAACAACATGTAGTTCTTAGCTTCATCAACTAAGTCCCTGCATTGCTCATCTCCATGTATAAAGGGATCTACACTCACTACTCCAACGAGGAACTTGGGAGTCAGAAGGGGAAGGCGGACATGTTGTAGAACCTGGGGAGATGGGAGTTACAATATATGGAGATTTAAGACCAAGGATCTTTAGGTTTCATTACATTTAGCTGCTACATTAAATAATATGGGTTTTATACGATAAGGGTGAGGTCTATAATAAGACACACCTAAAACCTGGCCTGGGATGCAGCCGTAGGTATATTACTCCAAAACCCAGGGTGCTACCATCTAGACCTCTCTGAGTGTATATACACTTATAAAAAGAGATTCTTTTCTATGGTATAAAGGTGAGGTATCCAGTGAGGCACACCTGGGATAAGACAGGAGATGTATTTAATATTCCATCTACACGCAGGGTGCTACCATCCGAACAAAACAATTAAATATGAATTACCAGCAGATTATTGGATAAAAGATTAATATCTGACAATACAGAAAGTATAGATGCTACAAAACACTTGAAATACCTTCATATTAATGATTAAATAAGAATTCCTATTTGTATTAAACCAAGTGCATCACAAAACACACAAGACACAAGAGCTATACACACAGCGTCATAGAGGGTAAGGCGTCCTACAAAGTTCAATGTAAAACCAAACTAATGGATGACTAGAGTTAGTACCATAGGAATTGTGGGTGAAGGGAATTGTTACACCACGTCTTTACATTGGACTAAACATGATTACAACAATGTTGCGCAATACAATGTGGCATTGAATGGTAACAATGATCTGTGGTGTGGTGACAATTGTGACTTAGATCGTAACCAATTCAACAATAGTAACATAACATGGTTATTACAATATTCATCCACTTTAAACTAACACACCTTAGGCAGTAAATTTCTTCTGTCTTTAAGGTCATGTTTAATCCATGTAGTAACAGCTTTATAAACATGTTCTTCTGATCGAACGTTCAGGTCGTCGGAACTTATGATTTGGATCAATTGGTCAACCGGTAGAAGACGAAACTCCTCGCTTTCTTTCACCTTTGCAAACATATAATAAATATTAAATCAAAGGCAGTAAGATGCACATTGTGTGTGGAATATATTTTCTGGGTTTTATATCCAATCTTAAACATAAAGGCTAAAGACATTTGGCAACAATTGCTTCATTCCAGTCTAATGGGTTGGCTAAACCCTAAATTATCAGCCATACAGAAAACAAAATCACCCACAAAGTTGAATACGTGGTAACATGTTAGCAGGTATGAGGTGTATGAAACATAACCCCCATGGTATAACTACCATCATTGACCCGCCCACAAGGATAAGCATTGTAGCTTTTATAGCCTAACTTCACATTATAATAGTCATACCTCTTGGAAGTTTGCTTGTGTAAACTTATCGGCCACCCTCAGTAACTCACGACAAGCATGTGTATCGGCGAACGCACGAATACCCAAACAATTTGTCGGGTCAAGTTGTCGTTTTAGAAACTCACTGCAGATTTCTAAAAACACATTGATTTATAAATACTAAAACAACAAACTAGTGTTAATCAATATTTTAGAATATTTAAATATTGTCTATTTCTAAACACCACTAATTTTTGAATGATTTCGGGCATGTTATGTATCAATGACATCTAAAGATGGGTTTCAATGTTTTGTTACACGACAATACACTGATAGATACTAACGTGCTTTGCCATAGGTCAACTCTTATACATATAAAACCTACACCCAACCTTCTGCCAAGATAGTATATTTAACCAATAACCATAGTTCATCCATATACTAGATTCCCATCTCCCACAAACCCCCATATTAAACCCTACCTTGTATTTCCACCATCTGCAGCAAACAGGCAGCAGGCAACAAACACTGGACGTTACTTTCCTCTACCGTTATTTGTGCAGTGTATGCGAAATCTATCAGTAGTTCCATGGCTTTCTCTTCAATGTCACGGATAACAATCTCGGTTTGGTGGCTTTCCGCCAACTCCACAGTGAACATGGCCTGGAAATAAAATTTAGTTGTTACTGTTATATATTAATGCTGCTGCCAAAGGATGCGGGTTCAGGGCTCGGCACTTCTACTATTGTCAGCATATGTGTCCTTTGGCAAGAAACTTAATGACAATTGGTCAAACCTGTGGTCACTAGCATGGTAACTCATGAGAAAGCACCAGGTGTATGAAACAAAACAACTGTGCTATAATACCTGTCATTGTCCCATCATGCAATTAAGGTACATTTAATAAATAATAATGCATCTTACATGAAAGTAAGGTGAAGCAGCTGCAAGTACAACACGATGTGCATGAAGTTTCAAACTTCCAACAACGATAGCTACGTCCCATAGCTCTTGTCTCTTTCTTAATATATTCAACACATCCAGTATCTGGTGCGGGTGCTTGTCCGATGTATGACGTAGAGATGACGATTTATTTACAACCGTTATGCCTGTAACTGGTTGTAACCGGTTACCACACACCGACGTTATGTCCATGGACATTGGAACGCCACGTTCTGCGTACATTATGTACGACTCTCCACCAAAATTGTTTTGCGTTTAACTAAGACATCAGTCAAGTAATATTAAAACCCTCTTGCAACAAAATCTGATAAGAAAAGTACGTAAATTAGGCGAAATTTTAAAGTAAGTTTAAAGCGTAAAAAAACAGATAACAACTGTATTTAACCAGTACTATGACATTGAATAACATTTAGATTTGCATATACTGTATTTTAAACTTTCCATTTTTCGTATATTGATTTAAAATGTATGCTTTTCTGTGCAAACAATAAAAGCAGAAGTGAAAATTCGGTCATTTCACTTCTTCTATATATAGTCCGGTGAACATGTTCCGCTTGGATGAAAACCAACAATGGGTACGAAATAACAGAATATTTATAGTTATACACGAGTTTGAGAGAAGTTCACAAAAGCGTAAATTTTTTTGTGAATAAGAGCTATTGTAATACAATACTTAATACAAAAGACAATACTAAACACACAAATATTGGTTACGACTTTTATTGAAATTTCTTTGAAAAACAGTTACTTTTTATTGACAGTTACAATTGTTTTTGCTTTTTCGTATTAAACAATCCCAATGTTTCCAAAATCGCCTTTTTCTCATTGAAATAATCCCTGAACCACTCAATGTGCAAATGTTTCTCTTTAACAGTAAGGTGTGGGTTGGCTGATAATGCTGTTATGACGGACACCATGAAGAGACGTATGGGACCACTCCGTGGACACCAATCACCCTCATTAAGTTTGTCATCAAGGAAAACATGTTGATGGAACGGAACATTCTGTTCTTCCTCCATTCCTGTGAATAGGGGTTGGTTTATTAAAGATTGGCGCAATGACAAAGCGGTTAGCACGCATGCCTTTAGCCCTCCAGAGGTTACGATTCGAAGCTGTACTATCAAGGGAATGTGTGCCGCTGGGCAAGGTGCTACTCATTTATACACTGGTGCCTAGGTTAGTTGTATGATAACATTGCTCTCTGATGAGGATTTCACACTCAACACTTCTGTTTTATCAAAAGCCGGGTCTAAACCTATGAAAACCAACAATTAAATAAAACATAGGCACTTATGTTATAACTCTCGGCCTGGAGGTACGAAACAAAACACTTGTGTTATAACTGGTATTGCTAACTATGCAAGGATAAATAAGATACGTTCGTACATTTATATAAACACCCTTTGATTACTCAAGAAATTTCTTCATCCCATGAAGATAAAAACATTATATTTATGATAACTTGTACATAGGCACTAAAATAACTGCCATGATCCGAACATGCGGAGATAAGTAAATACATTCATTCACCTTCTTCATTATTTATAGGAAACTTCCACATCTTGCCCTGATCCATTAATCTATAAACCTCATCAAACTGCGTGCTGGGTGGTGCCATGTCTTTAAACTTTTCCACTTCATCAAAGAAATATTTGTCGTGCCAATCTATTGCTGACCATTTGCTTGAATCAGGGTTAAGATCCTGGATATGCAAAACATAGACAATATATGTGGGGGCATTGTTAATATAATTGTAGTGTATACTTGTACACAGTCCAGATATATATAGCTGAATCACATGTTTTGTAAGGAAAGAAAGACACCTATAAAAATCCCTCATCTTTCACAACAAACATATATATACCTACATAAATATAAATTCATATTAAATTCCACAACACCTTGTTATAATACGAACTACAATACATAAGCATAAACAATTTAGGTCCAGGTTACCTCTGCTGTCTTTACAGTTGAAGAACCATTCTTGAAGATGTTCAATGTTTCGGTTGAGTGCAAAGTTCTGCATCCATATAATATTTAAACTTTATGATTATATAAATTACTAAACATTATAAAATTGTGGGTAAATGTGCCAACTGTGGCAAAAATCACAGGTCCTTTGCATGTAGTACAGAGACAGTGTAATAAATGTTCTGGGCTTCAAGCAAAAAAACATTGATTCTCCATATGGAAATATGGGCAACCAGCCCAAACCTGGAATGCCATTTCTAAAGCAGTGCCTTTAGTGCGAATTACCCACAGACTCAAGTAGAAATACATAGATAATAAAACTAAAATGAGTACTAAGCTATAGCAAATTAGCAACAAAGTGAATCTTACTTGGCTACTTGCTTCACATGCATCATTTCTTCAATTTGTTTTTCCTCTTTTAAATTATCCAAGTACGAACTGTGAAACAAAGTATAAGTTGATCAAATTATAAACATAAAATGTTTGTGCATCATAGGTACAAAACTTGTACAAATGCAGAGGGGGTAGGCACAGCTAGTTAGACAAAGAATCATGTAGAACCAACCAACTTACTGGTTGTGATGTTCACTGATTATTGCAGTGAAGAAAATTGAGGGGTAAGCCTGCCCACCCAGCCTGCCTGGGTTTGGTGCCTCTGGTTACAATATTACTTCACCTAACATTCTGTGCTCCACCACCATCATCATTGTCATTCGTTGAAGGTTGTTCGATCTGTAACATCCGGTTTAGAAGTTCCAACTCTGAGGTTGCTCTTTCTACTTCAGCATCTTCTCCAGGATGTAACTCTGATGCAACTTCCTGGAAGATGGATGTTTAATTGAGTACATTACCTACAAATTCATCTTTCTTTAAAAGTAATGGTTATCATGGACAGTGGTTGTCATTTAAGGGGGGCGTCAATAAGTTAGCCTATCTTACCAGGGATATAATTTGAACGGATATCGGTAAATGACGCAATATCTGCAGGTAATAAATTGTTTATTATCTTAGTATAAAACGTTAGGTTTATTGAATTACCTTCACAATTGTTTCTATCTTGGATTTCGACTTTTTCCCTAGAACCTTCTGTAACACAAAGCTCATGATTAGTAAAGTTTTAAATCATTGGTATTATATATATAACACCTAACAAATATTCATTCTTTTACCTTCTTTTTAGTTGCAACAGTCAGCTTTGGTTGTTTGTCTGTTGTATCCGATTCTTTTTTATCCTCCGTAGGTTGTGCAGCTTTTTTCTTCTTTCGTTTCTGTTTTTTGACTTTTTGTTCCGGTTGTTCTGTTGATTTATCTTGATTATCACCATACCATAGACTTCTACTTTGATGGAATCCTTTGTAATGGGAAATACACACCATGGGTGCTGTTTCTGACCCGAAACATTTATCAGTTCTGGATATGACTTTGTTTAGATGTCTACACGTTAATATACCACGATTTGCAACTCGTAAAGTAAACATTATGAAATATCTACACCTAGCCTACAAAAGAAACATAAAAAATGTTAAAATTTAGGTCACAATCAGTTAAATACCCATATTATAATACCCATATTATCCTTCATTGTCTATTCTAATTCTTAGCACGCTTTTTTTACTATAAGGGGGATCCCCAACTTACTCCCTGCTGCCGCTTAGTGACAAAATATATTTTGTAACTGCAACCACGTGTGTCGCCAAAGAGTTTAAAACACGCTTCACCAGCTAGCGACAAGAAAAAACTCAAATTAAATCCGCAACGCTCGAGGTAGACTGCATAGCTGTACAATCGTTTTTCAAAGCAAATTTCCCTCGAAAATTGTATATTTTTGCAAAACCACATTGAATTTCGTTGAAATTTTAAGCTTTTTATCCAAATTCAGCAATTTTCAATTGTTATAACCAATCTCCATTACGTTACGTGTTACACTATTACGGGGATTCCCGAGACGTAAAACTTGTGTGCCAATCTAAAAGGGGTCCTACTAAAACACGCCCGGCGGGGCCCGGTGGGGCCCGGTGGAGAAAAATATACTAAAACACGCCCGGTGCGGGGCCCGGTGGGGCCCGGTGGGACCCGGTGAGGACCCGGTGTTACGAGTCATACTAAAACACGCCCGGTGGGGGGCCCGGTGAGTATTTCTTGAAAGGGGAGCTTTCCCTATGCAAGAGCCACCAAAATGCGTGTGTGAAACAGAACTTCTGAAAAAATTGGAAGATATTGTCTGTCTTCAAGGCATAAAGATGGCAATTTTCGGTGATAGAAATTACATTCTTGCTCCGCACTCCGCACGTCATCGCTGAAACAAAATGTGCATAGAAAATAAAACATGATGATGAAAATGGACACGTAATTCGCAAGTTCTTTAATTATCGCTCTGCCAAAATGGAAACAAACGTGGGATCGCGCTACTAAGGGCTTGTCCGAATACGTAAAAGCCTAACACGCTAACTAAAAGACACATCATGTCTAATATTTACATTTTTCGTTTTAAAAGTTACATTGTTCGTCTTTTAAAGTTTTTAATAATAAAACTTCGATCAAGTAAGTGTATGTATAGTAGCACATATAGTAGGGTGGGGTAAGATGGGACGCCTTTTCATTCTGTTTTTCGTCCCATTTGGTAGTAAGCAAAGAACATTCAAAGAATTATAAAACTATATTCTTACGACTCCCATAGAACGTTGTTAATTGTTTAAAACACGAACAGAAAATTTGGATCTTATGTGCTAAAGGTGTCCTGTCTCCCCCCGTCCTACTGTAATATTTAAATATCCTGATCGTGTTTTAAACAATTAACAACAGTCTATGGGAGTCGTGAGGACATAGTTTTATAAATTCTTTGAATGTTCTTTGCTTACTACCAAATGGGACGAGAAATAGAATGAAAAGGTGTCCCATCTTACCCCACCCCCTATTAACAAAATTCAACGAATAAACTTTTGCCAAAAATACAGTTCATTATGTAAGTGTACAACGAAACAAACTTCGTACATCCATAATCAAAGTTAATTTTCAAAAAACTCAACTCGGGGGTCTCATTAGGCTAAAAATCTGAATACACGCATCACATTTTGGTGGATCTTGAATAGGGAAAGCTCCCTTTTCAAGAAATACTCACCGGGCCCCCCACCGGGCGTGTTTTAGTATGACTCGTAAACACCGGGTCCTCACCGGGTCCCACCGGGCCCCACCGGGCCCCGCACCGGGCATGGAAAATAAAAACTGTTTTTTGGAGATTGATTTCGACAGACTGCCCTGTCAGACAAACATATATGGCGTTACAAAAATTGCTCCAACCGCTACAAACCCATCTAGTAAATTGCTTGTAGCTTTGGCGAACGGAAAGATATATATGTGTGATCATCAAGAACACTCGAGTAATATCCAAAAAGGTAGCAAAGAGGTTCCGTTCACTTACATACCACCAAAGTGTCATGTTATATCTATTGACAGCTTTAACTGCGGTGCAAGGGGTTTAATCATTGGGGTGACATTCGCTGAAGAATCAGGCGAAAATTTCCTCAACATTTATTGCAACTATGGCGACAACGTACCAGAATTTCATGAAAGAGATTTGGAAAACTTGGCTTACACTTTTAAGAGCTTTGCGTTAACTTTTACCCCGTTTCAACTGACACACCGGAAAGTGAAACGTTGTAATGATGTTTCGTCACGATCGGTATTTATTTTACTTGGTGACGATAAATTTCATGTTTATTCGCAAATAAGCGATGATGTCGAATTCATAGAGGACGAAATAAAAGACTATTTTGTCGAGCTTGTAGTTTGTGAGAGCGTACCAACGTATTTGGAGATTTATGCTGTTGATCAAACTACAAGAGTCACTGCTGTTGGTTACGCTAACGGGAAAATTTGTTTGTTTTTGGTTGATTGTACCACCAATACTATTATAAAGTCATTGAAAATCCAACATTCAAGTATTATCTCACAGTTAGTGTTGTATCCTGATAATAGAAATCAAAAAAATGAATATGCCAACTTTATGTTGGTGGTTGCAAGCACAAGGGAAGAAGCAGTCGTGTATTCTGATGTATTAAACCTGGGGTTTGAAAAACCTGTTATACTGCGCTCTAGTGGTGATGGAGATTGCGTCACTTGTTGTGCAGTTGGGCGTGACAATTGTGACGGAACAATAGAGATTGTTATTGGAACTTATGATCAAAGAATCCTTCTTTATAAAAACTTTTCCACCCCAATTGTTGAACCATCATGGGTAAAACATTTTGCTCACCCAGTGTTGAAGACTGAGCTTTGTGACATCACAGGCGATTACATCACAGAACTCATTGTTTTCACAACAAAAGGAATTCATATTCTTCAAAGAAACTTGCATAATGTGTTGAATGTTTATAAAAATGTTTTAAAAAACGAGATAATTGATGCTAAAAAAGACTAAAATAGCATAAATTTCAGTAAGGGTGAGGTCCTCATAGCATGGGACCTGGGATTTAGACCGGAGTTCTACCATTAGCCCAACACCCAGGGTGCTATAACATAAAATTCAAGATTAAACGATCAAACCTTATTTTTCATCGCAATCATTAAAACAAACATTTATTATTTTCTTTGTTAATATTTCTTGAAGCGATGTTTCTAATATTTCCAAATGTATCTGCCATAATTTTAATACAAGTTCAATGTGTGAAGTGTTGTTCATGCTTCTACATTGTTTCATTCTTTCTTGGGTTGCTTTAGTGAGCTCAGCGCAAAGGTTTTGGAGAATTTGAGTCGCTGTGGTCTGTGAAAAAAATATGTTTGAACACTAAGAATAAATAGAAATGAAGTCCAATGCATAAAAAGCAAAACATTTAAAAAATTGTAACAAAATAATTGAAAGCTGGCACGAATTGTACGAAACAGAACATCCATGTTATACCAACTGTTGTTGCCCCACATAAGCATCAGTTACATTTATGTAGTTTAAGTTTGGCATCTTAAATGCTTACCAATGAATTCACTGCATTTGGAAACTCATTCATTGAAATACTTTTCTGCATTAACTGCAGACATATCTTTGATATTTGGTTGTTGTTCATATTACAAGTCATAACGGCCAATACAACACATTGTATCAATGTCCATGACGGTCCATGTATTGTGAATGCAAGGCCTTTGTCTAAATCATATTTCTTCAATTGATTTAATAAGGAATTGCTGGGACAAATAGCTGTCTTTACTGAATATCTAAAGAAGATTTGTTTATGAGGCATTACATAAGATTGTTGTGATGAAACAAACAAGAATGGGTATACACTGCATTAATATGAAAACAATGGTTTCTGTAAAAATGAACATCTTGTGGTCCTTATATTACACAAAATATTACACATTCTAATTGTGTAATAGAAACAAAAAAAGGAGAAAACTTGATATAGATAAAGACATAATGTAACTTCTAAATGTATTAGTTTTACATACTTTATAAAAGACAGAACATGGCGCACATCAAGTGCTACAACATCATGTTTGTTTGGTGTCTTACACACGAACCCATATTCGAATAACAAAGTTGAATTACTGAGAGCCCCGTAACTTATAAACACCTGTAAAAGATTTAAAAGTTATCTTTTCATTACCATTAAGTTAAATATGGGGTAACTTGTGAGCAAGCACGGGGTGTATGAAACAAAACACCCATGTTATAACGAATGTCATTGCCCTGCATAGTAGTGATAACCAAGTTACATTAAATCAAGCAATAAAATAACTTATTTTAACTCACTTGTGTAAATCGCTTAAATTTGCAATGTGTTCTTAACTCAAAGCATTTGTTTGTGTTGTTGAACTCAGCTTTTGTGTTCACTTCGTTAGAGTGGTTAAGTAAGTCTAAATATGGAACCAAGAAATATT
Organism: Ciona robusta; assembly: GCF_009617815.1. NCBI lineage: Eukaryota > Metazoa > Chordata > Ascidiacea > Phlebobranchia > Cionidae > Ciona > Ciona robusta. Next base: position 6,993,904 of record NC_143246.1, read on the forward strand.
TATCTGCTGCTGAAGATTGGTAGCAACATTTCATCACTGTTGGATCATCATGGGTGGAATAAACGCACCTGTGATGTAATAATGATAAAATTATTTAAGGGATGATGCCATTTATGCCAACAACATAACTGAAACTATTATGGGGGAGTGTGGGCCTTAGGAAGATTTTTTCAACCCAGCAGTCCCTTATAGGTTGTCCAAATTGTCAGTCATACACAAAAATAATCACCCACAAGTAACATATACATGGTAACTCGTAAGCGGACACGAGGTGTATGAAACAGAACACCCATAACGACTGTCATTGTCCCACACCCACACAGTTACGTATGTGGTTACTCCTAAACATGCAGAAAGTGTATGAAACAAAACACCTGTGTTATAACAACTGTCTTTGCCCCGCCACATAAATAAGTTACATTCATTTATCTTACAATACAAACCCTCACCTAGTATTCACACAACACCACGCCCATCTGTATTCAATCCAGGATATTTCTTCATGATAATTTAAATCACTTCCCAACTTTTTTATCATTTCATTCAATTCTTGAAACTGTTGTTTTACACAATCTATTGTTTTGTTCACACAAATCTGCAGCTGTTTGGGCAGGGTGTGTATTTCTTCCATCTCCCAGTAAAGGGGGTGTGTAAAAGTTTGTGGTAAAACCTTAACATAGTAGCCCCAAGTTGAGCTTGGTTTATTCTTGTCCAATTTACGTTTTTCTTCGATTAGAAAAATACAGAGAATTTGGATACCTGATAACTTTAAACCTGAAATAGAGAGAATAATTAAATATTATTAATTAAAGTAGGAATTACTGAATAATATACAGGCCATTACAATGGGTATTATTACAACATTAAATTTATCTGTTTAAATACGATAGCGAGGATCAAATTAATTAAAACAACGGAGCAGATAAATTGCAAAAAACAACAGTTGTATAAAAATATAGTGGAGCGTTTTAAAGATTACTATTCATTATAAATTATATAAACTTACCATCTTGTATTGAATGATAAACAGATGAAATACTTTGTGCAAACTTTGAATGATTGAATGCAGAATTAACACCAACCATTGCAGCTTGTGGTATGGATAAAATGACATCACCTACGACAGATAACAAATATATTTTCATTCTATGTGGGTGGATCCCGCAGCACAAAATACCATGGGTCCTAGGATTTAGCCCAAGATTGGCACAATATCCCAAACAAATATATTTACTTGAATAGTCATTTTGTACTTAATTTTTCTTTTAAATCTGAATTACTTGGTTAGACATTTAATTTATTCAATACACAAAGTACAGTTTAAAGTGTTGGCCACATAACACTCTGGGTATTTTTATCCAGGTAAACAACCTCACTTGACCTATATCACCATTACAAGCAAGGAGAGTTATGTCAGTTAAGTTAAAAACTTGTTTATACATATAGAAGCAAGTATATCCCAGATGGTATTTCAACATTGTAGGATTTAGCAATCCTAAAAAAGTTCGAACACCTGTTTGTAAACAACTGAAATTGCCCACCATAAAACAATAAACGAGTTACATTAATTTACTCACCTTCACAAATTGTTGTTTTAGCCATCATCCCTCTACCAGTATCTTTAAACACAAATGGAGCCAACGATTTATTTTTGAATCCGAATTCCTTTTTCATTGATTTCAACAAATCATAATATATTTCTTGAGCAACAAAATCTGTGATGTAACAAGTGTTATTGTGACATCATTCAGTGTAGTAGTGGTCAAAAATAAAACCAACATTTACAACAAAATCGATAAGATACTTTTGAAAAAATTCTGCTGCAGAGCTACCATACATGAAGTAATGTCTGAAACCGGGATAATGTCTTGCAGGTGGCAGACATAATGTTGGAACAAAGTTTTAACCTTAAAACGCAATTTTCAATGATCTCCACCAGAATTTGTATATTGTATAACTAATGTATTGCAATAACAGCAAAGTAAATCTTTCTAACTTACTTTTAGGGTTTTGTGTCTTTTTACGCGTCCGTTGTCTTGCTGTTCTTCCTTTACCATTGGTAGGCATATGTGTTGTGTTCAATATGTTTAATGTAGTATCACACACTCGTACCTAACCATGTACCATACTTTATGTTATTGTGGGTGATTTCTTAATCAGACCCTTTATTTCACACAATACAAAAGTTTGTTTAAATATGTTTATTTAACGTTTGAATTATTTCTGTACAAACAAAACTCTAGTGATAATTTGGCAAACACAGTATTTTCCACATTAAGTAAATGAAACTGATGATATTATTATTCGTACAGTTTCAATAATTTAACATTGAAAGCCTTGAAAAGACGAATGGAACTTTTAATAGATTGAAAGTTAGATCATTGCATTAACAATGTAAATAACGCAGAAAGGACAAGGCTACTCAATAGAACAGCCCAGCCAGTTGTATATACACTGTTCAATGACAAGCCTGATGCGTTGTCCCACATTAAATGTCGAACTCCATTACATATGTGGAATGTCAGGGGCCATGCAAGGCACATTTTAATGTCAAATAAAACAAGAGAGCCAAGCATGGATCCATGAAGGTAGTTTGCCGTTTGCAACGCACATTCTGCTGCCCCTGGAATGACTGTAGCCGCAGCAAAAGCACAAGTTGCACCTGCTAACATCATTCCTGTAGCTCTGTGGGTGATTGACAGCATGGACGTCAACTGTGGTTTGTAGATTGTAAGATGGGGCGACATGGGTCGGTTTGTTTCCTTGTTTTTCGCCCAGAACTCGTCCATCTGCTGCTGTGCTGAACCAGTTGACTTTAATGCAGAATTATAGACTTGGGAACATGCAGGGTTCATTAGGTTGCAAACCCCGAACGATTTGCGCAAAGCAACTCTTGTGATTATTGACATTTTAGAGTAGCAGAGTCTAAAACAATTTATATATAACTAAAATGTAAATGTCTGGTGCTACATAAGAATAACAATAAAACACAATGTGTACAATGTATTTATCTCTTTGAAAAAACATAGAGAATATCAAATTACTAAAAATACGAAAAAAATTAATTGAGAGTGTTAACCCTTAAAAAAAACTCATTAATTGACTGATCTAAATCATCACGTTGGATTTTACACCATTAGTAATGATTCTTTATTAATTACATTTATTCTTTGCGTAAACAGCCTCTGTTTCGTAATACAAAACGTTTTAACATTGACTTACTGCATTTACTTTATTTACATTGTTAATTAATTGCCGAAACGTCTGGCAGAAATAATGTCGACTTCACTTTTTGCACAAACATAGACAAAGTATACAAATACCGCAATAATTCGATCTACGTCTAACCGCATCAGCTTCTTGGCAAACGACATTCGTAATGCGTATAACATTAACATAAAACCATTTTTATATAATAATAAACCGATTATACTTCTAAAACCCCAAACTTGGGAACACTACACATTTGTATGACACTATTTCTAAGTGAGTCTTATGATTTGACCTCTACCAGAGTTTATATACGGACTTTGACCTGTACAAATCTACGGCTACATAAGGCTACCAGAATTGACCGTGACATTCGTCCAAGTACACGCAAATTGAGTCGCTCTATATCATGTTTGCTATGTCATATCGTATACATTAATCAAAGGGGATTTTCTTCTAGGGAATAAATACGTCGGAACATGAAGGACCACACATAAACCCCCCATGTATTATTTATATCACGGGCCAGACGAGACCGGAAGTTGAACCAACGCCTACGCAAAATATTATTCAAGTTTTCGGCTTCCATTACCCGACCGTGAGAACAAGTATCTTGCCAAACATATATGCCGACGGTTGTTTTCGCCGTACGACAGATTTCGGCGAGATACCGTCAATTTGCGGCATGCTTGATCAAGATTACGGCCTGCAGGAAACGTTTAAAACTACTTTGATACCACTTTGAGGTGTGAGGAATAGGAATGCGTGGGCGAAATCTTGTTTCGAAACTATTATTTCTTATAAGATTTGAGAAAAGCGGATGAAGGGAAAATTTAGACTTTCCAAATTAAAAGCAAGATTTTGAATGATTTTATTAATAGCTATACATACATCGAAGTTGCAATGACAAGCTAATTTACGTAAGACATAACCTATTGCAACCAGCACCAGACTGACGTTAACTACACGTCCTGTAGATTGAATGCGTCCTAAGAAACAGTCCTTACGTAATATGTATACAACACCATTCAAACACGCGTCTAAGGAAATTCCATTTCCATTTTCAGAACTTATAGTTCAATTGAAGTTCTAATCTACGCAACGTAACGTGTATTCGATATTGAATCAAAACGTTTCACTATTTTTCAGCCACGACACCAGCACTTGTGCACGAGGTATTTTTACCTGGACGCGAAAGAAAAAGGACGAAGGATATATAAAAGAAGGCGCGCGGTGGTTCAAGCTTGCTGCAGTCGGGAGTTGCAAAATAGTTTGCGGCAAAACGGCGTTGGTCCATTTAATATATAGATGAACAGTTTAGTTTGAGTCGCAAGCAGTAATAGTTGGAAAGCCGTACTATGCGACACGAGATATAACGCCGAAGTATATTAATGTAAACTTTAATGGTGTATAAGAAATGACCGCATATAGTAGCTACTTCTCAATGTGAAGAGAAGTTTAATATTGGTTTGTGAGTTTTTGTACACGAATACATTTTATATCAGAAGTGCACTTGTTTTATCTCGGAGCAAAATGTTACTTTCCTCAGATGAAGTAGCAAATATAATATTGCCCGTGTAGTATTTGACAATTATGTTGCAAGTACGCGCGTTCTTTACCGCTGTAGTGATCGCATCATTACACCGGAGTGCTAATGGGTAAGTTACTATTTATACTGATAACTGTAAGCAGTCGGTCTGCGGTTTAAATGGTTGCGTTCAATTCAATACAAAGGATTAAGTTACCTATGTTTAATAAAACATGTTCTGTTGGCTGTATAGGTTAATCGTTCACATTTTACAACATGAATACGTGTAACATGTTTTATTCTTGCAACAGCAGTCATTATAACATGTGTGTTCTGTTTCATACACGCACGCTGACAAATTAACAATATACAGATACACAGACGCATGTGTATTGCTATATGATTTATAAGTTGCTACAATATACAATGGCAATGCGTATAGGCGGCATGGATTTACTTAGTTATTAGAATACCATATAGTGCGAGAACGTCTTATATATTATTTCATACATTCCATTGAAATTATCGATTTAATTAAATTTGAAACCATGATATATATGCGCTTGATGGGAAAGTAGAATCCAAGGAGAATTCAATTAATTTAACCGGATCTAAGCTTTAATGCATTAACCCTCTATATACGCCCGCTTAGGCTTGTAGCACACTAAATGTTCAGACCAAAATGATGTAAGATAAAAGACGAAGCGTAAAATATGCCATAGCATTGCTTAATTAACGTGAAATTTACCGTAATTTGTAATCAATTATTTATTATAAAGTACTGTGGGGCAAGATGAATTTCGTTAGCACATAATATCCCATATTTGCTTTAAACAATAAAAAAATGATGTTTTAATTAAAGTCGTAAAGATGCGAATTTAGTTTGCTACATATGCCGATAAAGAGAATAAAACCATCTTAACATAACCAACTATAAAATTTGATAAATGTTGCACTGAATTTGAGCTACTAACGCACATGATACCATATACCCAAACCCAGACATATAAGAAACCCATTGAACCGTAATGCTTCGTATCAATAGCTGGATGGGCTTAATTAATATCCACAATATCAATCGAAGAGTGTCGTTCAAAAGCAACCCCAGGGACTACAACCTATGCATTGATTCCCCACTAATCTATATCTAACAGAGACGCGTGGTTTCGCTATAATGACGTCACATGCCTACGTCAGCGGTTTTTGGTTACAAACATAAGTTTGCCGCCGGTGTTGTTTCCGCTTGTCAGGTTAAGATTCTCCCAAACCAGAACCAACAAGTTTATGCTTACGTTTGTCATACTAAGAGTAACAAATGTTACAAGAAAATAACCCCCAAAATAAAATAAATGTATTTAACTAATTTATCCCGGCATGGCGGGGCCCAAACCACATATATGTAACGTTTTGAGTGATTGTTATTTTATTAAATCATGTACACAATTTTTTAAAAGTATGCAGACAATTCACAATTGCATTTGCCACTCGACTTAAAAGTAGGAATAACTATTAAATAGTCCCTTTTAATTGCTACAGCCAATTAATTTCGCTTTGCAGATTGGATTTCGTGTTTAATCTGCCTGGGAAACTTTTCTACAACACCCAGCATGAGATAATGTTAACAAACGTACAAGCCACGGTAGGCGAGCGTCTCACTGTCACTATACAAGCACAAACAGGAAGCAGGGAGACCCTGTATTCAAACCAGGCAAGTTTCAATCTTATTTATAAATCGGAGACAGAATTGTCGATTTCTGTCATTTATCTCGGATGAGACCTGGGATTAATTTCGAAAATAATAAAGTTTTTGATTTAAAATAATAAACGTTAACGACTGTCGTTTTGTTAATTTATTCTTTTCCTTCGCTGTTTTGATGACTTTGATCTTAGCTGTCGTATTTGAAGACGAAATAAATAGCATTTATGCGGTATAGAAATATACAGAAATCGATTTGATGAATAAAATTACCAGCCTGTTGGTTTATTATTTCATACTTTTCAAAGTTTTGTATTATTAACTGTCCTTGCATTCCACTGGATTTTCTCCGCAATCGAAATGGGGAATAACGGCCCTCTCCTCCTGTGGCGGGGCAACGGCTGTCGTCGTCATGATACGGGGTGTTCTGTTTCATAAACCTCATGCCAGCTTACGAATTACCACGTATGTAACTTTGTGGGTGACTGTGCCGTCATGCGTCGTTGGCAATTTGAACAATATTTTAAATGCTTTCCTGACTAAACCGATTTATTATAACAGACATTACTGGTGGCCCAGCGACCTACAGAGACATACAGCCTTCCCATTAGACTGACACATTCACTAACCGGGTGCAGCCCTCAGTCAAACGGTGCAACTACCAGCAACGTGTTATGTGAAGCTACATTTGTGGTCTCTGTTACGACATCTAGCGGACAGAGTTGGTCGCGAAGTCAGAGCGTTATGATCCTTAAAACTAAGGCGCATATCTTCATACAAACTGACAGACCGGTGTATTTGCCCGGGGAGAAAGGTAACAATTTATTACACCAAGCGTTTGAATTTGATTTTGTCTTAAGCAATTGAACAGAAATTGGCGTAACCGCTAAATTTGCCCATATGCTGAAACTCAAAGCTAACATAATAGGTTGGGGGAAGATGAAACACCCGTTCCATTCTCTTTTTTTGTCACATTTTGTAGTAAACAAAGAATATCCACAGAATTATATCACCGTACCCTCACAAATCAATATAAGTTAACGCCTTTAGTCAATGCAATGCATGTGCAAGATATTACCATTAATACGCTTTTATATGGTTGGTGTATATATTAGGTAATAAACATATACTAAACTTTTGAACCTTTCAGTTTACGTCCGGTTTGCACCCGTTGACGAACTCCTTCGACCACTTGGTATCCCAATGGTCATGTCAATCAAGGTAATGCGTTATATCGTATATACCTATATACACATTCTATATATGCGCAATACCTAGTTACACCTTTAGAATTGTGCTCTCCGTAAATGGCGATCAGTGTTGCTCCGAGTGACCGGATGTACGTCACAAACAGGATTGTTTGGTCATAGGTTAAAACCTTTGCTGTATTTGTAAATATGCGATATCGTGCAAAGTGGTTAGCGCGCCTGTCTTTACCCAGATAACACGGGTAAAGGCTTGTCGCTGCAAAAAATACTCAACCGCAGTTGTTCCAACACAGTGTTGACCAACAAAGCTACACACGTGGCAACTTGTAGGCGGGTACGAGGTATATAATAAAGAACATGTTTTACAACGACTCTTAATTCCCGCCACGCAAAAATAAACAAGTTACATTCATTTATTCAAACATACAGGCTCCTAATCCAACACCGGGTGGTTCCCCTCTTACGTCATGGAGCAAAACCAAAGCCGCAAGCCGTGGGATTTTTACACGAGCATTCATGTTGCCAGAAACACCCCCGCTGGGAAAGTGGGTTGTATCAGGGAAGTTTCGAAGGTATGACGTAACGATGATGTCGTATTACGTCACAACTTCTATAATGTCTGCGCAACGAAAAACCCAGTGGACGTCAATATTATATTGTAAAATGACGCTTTAATGTATTAAAACATTAGAAAACTAGTAAGGATACGGTTATATAATCATGTACTGTGTAATATGGCGACCAACGAAACTAGCGCTTTCAAAACCGATTCTACTTCAGCGAATGAATAAAATGTTATGGCGCTATTATGAGAATTTAACCCTAACAAACTAAACATTACAGCGACCACGTGGTCGATACGACGTTCCAATCCACTTTCTACGTTCAAGAGTTTACCATACCGACGTTTGACGTCATAATATCACCGAATGCGGAACATTTTATTCTACCTGATGATGAGCAATTCTCTTTCTGCGTAAGAGCAAGGTACCGATGTTTTTTATATACGATGCTTTATGGTTTGTCTAAGTTGTCAGCTATATCGTAACTAAACTATAAGCACACATATAGTTAAATACATAGTAATTTGTATGTGCGGGCACAAGGCGTATGAAAGAGAACACCCGTGTTAAAACGACTGTCGTTTTCCGGCCACGCGAAGATAAATAAGTCACATTCATTCATTAAATCGTCTAGTACTCTACGAAACAACATCGAGTTGGAAAGCAGGTTATGTAATCATTAATGTTTTTACTTCACAGACACATTCACGGGGAAAACGTCGACGGTCTAGCTCACATTCGATTTGGTTTGGTTTTGAACGGCAATGACATCACGTCACATATTATAACTCACAGAGACTTAAGTTCAGGAGTTGTTGAAATTACTCAGCAAGTCCCATACTTGGTAAGTATATCGGCTTATGATATATTGATTTGCGTTATAGTTGGTTGGGATAGGCTGACTCACGACCTAAAGGACAGAGATTCGAAATTCTATTCACATTTCACAAACTCATTCATTTAAACTTAACGGCAAATCCTGATAATGTCTATATCCTTATATGGCGAATCGTTAATTCGTTCAAGATTATAAACAAACAAATTTTCACAAGATCTCTTCCACTAAAATATGTAGCAACAACCTATACACAAACATTATTTTTCATTAGATCCCGCCCTCGTACAACATCGGGCACATAGCGGCGTCCAATGTTAAACTCTTCATCGAGGCGACAATTACCGAAGCCAATGGTGGGAAGATGCGGTCGATTCGAAACGATGACATCACTTTTACGACAAGACCCTTCGTATTGATGTTTGAAAGAACACCCAGTTACTATAAACCTGGGCTGCCATTCTCTGTGAAGGTATGTATCCTATATTATGCGGACTAAAGGTGTTACGGCGTCCATGTTATTTATTACTTCACAGTGAGCCGGTGTCGTACGAATACAATGTGTCTGGAAATCGCACCTATGAGCTGATAAACAAAACATAAACTATATGTATTCCATCTAATACAATAGCAAAGATTAAATTAACTAAAAAAACAAATTAGCAACGAAATGGCAATTGTTAAAACACGACGTGAATAAAACGTATGAAAATCTGCGACATGTTTCTTTAGCGATAAAAACGACGACGATCGTTTTAACAAGGCTACTTCTTGCATTGACGCGTTTGCTGCTGAATTGCCGACGTAATTAAGTAGTTATAGCGTCACAAAATACTACACCGAGATTTTCTATTACAGATTGGGGTGAAGATGGTAAACGGAAGTTTTGCTGCTGGCGTTCGAGTCAACGTACGAGCTACAGTGCTACGTAGAGACGGGAGGGTTCTTAATATATTTGAGCAATATGTGACGGTAAATAATAACATTTTTCAAATACATAATTTTATAGTAGGCTGGGGAAGACGGGACACCTTTAGCACATAATATCCAAATATCCGGACTCCTGTTTTAAACAATTAACAACGGTCTGTGAAGGTCGTGAGGATATGGTTTTATACATTTTGAATATTCTTTGTTTACTACCAAATGGTAGGAAAGATAGCTTAAACAGGTGTCCCATTTTCTCCCACCCTACTATATTTTGTCGGCCTCACTTCCGAGAGTCAAAAAAAAATACCCATTTATTTTGACTTAAATGGGTAAGTCAAAATCTACCCATTTAAAAAGAAACGAAATCAACACATTGGTACCCAAAACAGAAACACCATACTTATAAATATTTCCTGTGTTTTACTGATCCACCTTTTTACGACAATTGTTCAACTTCTAAATTATTTAAACAAATTCTTCAATTGAGTAAACTATTTAAATTCATCACAGAAAGGTCATACATCATATAATTCATTAATCTTTCATTCCTCACAATTTCGCCCCATATTAATATTTCAACATTACAATATTGATATAACCACATAAGGGTATAACTGTAACTCAATTCTAACTTAGTTATATCAACACATATGTAATAATAGGAAACTCAGGCCTTAATCCCCACCATAGTACAACATAACGGACTTTCCTTGTTGAAACAACACATTAACACTTTCTGTATAAACACTTTACAACATACAAGTCGCCTAACCATTGCTTAGCGCAACCATCTATTATTATTACTGACACACAAATACACTTTTTCACTACAGAGCTGCAGCAGTGGTCATGTATACGCATCTATGATCCCACCGCTCAACACTGAGGACTTAACCATCACCGCTACAACTCATTATATTCCAAACAGCAATCAAAGATATGAAAGTCAAGCTCAAAAGACTGTCAGACCACAGGTTAAAACTTTACCATATTCAGTATTAAAACTAAAAAACCACTGTCTTGTGCAAGCCTTTCTTTATGTGTAGTATATCTTAATGGTTATCATCATGAATGAATGAATCAATGTAACTTACTTTATCCTCGCGTGGCTGGAAAACGACAGTCGTTATCACACCGGTTTAACACCTCGTGCCAGCTTACGAGTTACCATGTATGTTACTTTGTGGGTGATTATTTTTTTGGATTTTTTTATGTATGGCTGATAATTTGGACAACCCATTAGTGGCCACTGGGTTGGAGCAATTGCCGTTAAGTGTCTTGCCCAAGGACACATACGCCCACAATGGTAGCAGCGATGAGCATTGAACCCATTATCTAATGGTTACAGGCAGGCGCGCTAACCACTACGCCACGGCGCCGGTATCATTGTATTGAAATGGGCAGACCCAAGAAAAGCTAAAGATACCAAGATCAAGGATACTTAATTATAGATTCCTTAACCCAGTGAGCACAAATAGGTTGACAGAATTGTCAGCCATCTTTCTTCACATAATAATTAAATATGTAATAAACTTGAAACTTCTAACAGGTTTCCACACATGGTGAATACATTCAGATAGTTCAACCAAATGGTGACCTTGTAGTTGGATCAATGTCAGCTTTGGAAATCTATGTTACACCAACAAGCCAAGCAAAAACGGTTTGTTTCGAATTTTTCAAAGCTTATAACAACTTCACCCAATGGGTTGACCAAATCGTTAGCCATGCATAAAGACAATAGAATAAACGCAAACATCCAAACTGAGTCACACATGGAGTTATTTACTCGGTTAATCCAAATACAATGTCTATGAAATAAAACACTTTCGCTTTAACGACTGTTTTTTAATTTTTAAATGGCATTTCTACTCTTACATCTGCTACAGGTAATCTACACAGTAACTGGTGGCAACAAAATGCTCTTTCAAAGTTCTGGAGAGATACCAGCCAACAATGGGATGCTAACTGTACCATTCACTGTATCTGCTGATATGTCACCATTGTCACACATGACTGCATATTATGTGGGAAACACTGCTCTAGGTATGACATCATAATATACATCACTTGATAATAGTTTAATTGGTGTGTGTGTAACAGATTGCTAACACAGTAGTTTGTAAATAGTTTAATAATTTTTTCCTTGTGCAAGTTGTGATGTATTCTTTCTATGTAATATCCTTAAAACATCACTAACTATCACTTCCCACTTTCCAGATGTCTCCTATATTGTTGCTGACTCAATAGTACTCCATGTGGAGGAAGTGTGTAAAGGAATTGAACCTGAAACCAATGTCTTGTTGCCAGGGGAACAAATACCGTTGCCGGGGCAACAGGTAAAAATACCAAACATCTGCTTGAGATTGCTTCAACCCTCAGTGTTTACGAATGGGTTTTCTAAATTGTCAACCGTACAAAAAAACAATCAATCATAAGGTTACATATGTGGTAACCCGTAAGCTGGTACGAGGTGTAGGCTATGATACACAACACCCGTGTTATAAAGATCCTAATTGCTCCGCCATGCAAGGATACGAAATTACATTCATTCAGCTTCAACAATTTAAACTCATAGAACCTCACTGTAATAAAATCCTTTTAAATCCTTTCACTTATTTATGTAATTATTTATTCAACCTTTTTAAATTTAGGTGGATCTGGACATCAGAGGGCAGCCTTCATCCTACATGAGCTTATCGGGAGTTGACATGGCAGCTCTTTCATTACATCATGAATACCCCAGTGACACAACAATGATGACATCATACACTAGGAAGAATACGTTCGATATCTTGCGATCTTTTCAACCAGGGTGTAAGGTCCCTACTATACCAACACCCGAAGCTGCTTTCCCAAGTATTGGTAAGATGCTTGTTTTGTTGGCACAGTGGGCAAAGTTCCATACGTGGTAACTCATATGCAGGCACAAATTGTATGAAACTGAACACCTTTGTTATAACGAGCGTCATTGCCCTGCCATGCAAGTTTAAATAAGTTACATTCATTCATGTTCGTTTTCTTTGCAATAACTGTAGCCAAAAACAAGAAACTACATTTCGTTGCCACCTTTTGAAGTTGTAAAGTTTAAATGACAATTATTATCACAGGTCGTGTGTTAGTGACAAGTGCAAGTCACAACTTCCTCGAAGCCACAACCGTTCAATGTGAAAATGAGAATCAAAGTTCCCGAAAGAAAAGAAGTTTTTTTGCTGATCCAACTATTGTGCTAGAGAGATGTAAGTTAAACCGGGCAATACACATTGTGATGCGCACAATATTTTGTCTAAATTCTCAGCGGTGCATTATAATAAAAATCACCCAAAAGTTACATATGTGGATACTTATAAGCAGGCATATGAAAAAGGGTTGTATGAAAAGAACACCGGTGTTATAACGACTGTCGTTGCCCCTCCCCAGAAGGATGAAAAAGAAACATTTTAATAAAGTTATTTCGGACACCAGCTGTTTTCCTTTTCCTTGAACATTCCATAATTATTATTGGTTTAATTGAATATAACCATTTCATTTTCTAATGGATCAATTATTCCACAGCTCGTTATTACAGCGGAGATGTTTACGACTGCTGTTCTGTTGGTGCTAGGGATGTTTCAGATGTCATCCATATTAGTGGAGAAAATAGTTGCAGCGAGAGAGCCAATTCATTGACAGTGAGTGCTGCTTGTAGAACTGCTTTCATGGATTGCTGTTTGGAAGCAGAATGTGTTCGGTTGAAACCGTGGAAATCTGCGAGGCCTTGCAGGTGGGGTTTGTTGAAACGTTTGCACCATTTATATCCATAACTTATTGCACAGTTGTTTGTGAGTATGCGTGCATTGTAACCTGAAGATACTGGGTTTCTGGGGGTTCGTTGAAAAGTTTGCGTTATATCCTAACTTATAACTTGTGGTTTGTAAGCAGTTACCTTGTTACTGAAGGATATGGTGTTCAATGCTTAATACTGATACTAACCGGTGTATTCATCATTGGGCAAGACACTTTGCGGCAATTGCTCTAACCAGGGATCACTAATGGGATTGTAGCACCCTGGGTGTTGGAATAATGGGCAACTCTTGCCTTAACCTGAAATCCCATGGCATTTCATGCTGTTTTTTTATTCAAAATGAACTATTTGTAACAAACTTCCCGTCCCACAGAGGTGGAGTTACAACCAGAACCATCTTCCCAGTCACCACAACAATTGCCATGGCTGGCGTTCCATTAGTTGAACGTTCATTTGAATTACTGAGAAGGAATTTTGCGCTGACTTGGTTTAACACAGATTTTCAGCTTGGGTGAGACACCCAAACTTTCCATAATTTTGTTTAATATATTCTGTGTTTTTCTACTTTAGTTGTTTGCGTGCCATGTTCAGTAAAACATTTTGCTGTTTTTCCAATATTTCAACCTTCTGACTTGTAGTTTTACTTCTATATTTCTTTCTATATTTTTTCTAAACACTTGTTCCAACAGTTCTTCAGGTCGTATCAGATTAAACAATGCATCAAACCCAAGAGTTCCTCGGCTCCCAGACTCCATTACATCTTGGTCGATCAATACATTCAGCTTGTCACCGGTAAGTGATACGGTCTTGCACTGTGTCTGCCCTTTAATTTGATACTGGGCTTAATGCTTAAACCTGTGACCATTGTGGTCATATGTACCCTTGGGCAAGACACTTAGCGGCAATTGATCAAACCCAAGTGGTCACTAATGGGTTGTCCAAATTTTCAGATGTCCGGTTAAAACAAGAAATCATGTTTTTGTTTGGTCATAATGGGGTAATGGGACAACTTTGCCCTAAATCTCCGACCCCATGGCATGACCTGTTATAAGACCTAACCACGAAGAATCAAAGTTTATCATATTCAATTAGATTACGTTGTTTGATCATATTTGCCATTTTTGCAGGACAAAGGCATGTGTGTTGCCCGTGATGTGATACTTCCAGTTGAACATTCAGTCCACATTGAAGTAACTTTATCGCACACCAAAGTTGTAAGAGGGACACAAGTATCTGTGGAAGTGACAGCTTACAGTTACTCAACTTCCTCAATCAGGGTAATGTATGAATGAATGGTTTACAATTTGTAAGAATGATGTATGAATAAAATGTGACTTGCAGATCAACAACTTGGTGTTTTGTATTAAACTGCTAGCCCATTTCAAGTTTCTATTTAAATAAGAGACTGATGCCCTTTAAGGTTACATCTCTAACAAAATATGTTAGGACTATTGTTTTTATCTGTTTTATATTTACAAATCTGTTACAATTTCTGTGTTAACTGTCATTTCTTGACCATCACCCATCACCCAACACTTTACCATACCCACCATTATAAGTCTGGCAAAAATCTTCGTCAATTGTTCAAACATATCTTCCTTGCTTACCAACCAACCTTTAACTCAACCAACTAATGTCACCACATTACACAGGCCACTATTATACTGGAGCCAACAGATAACTTGTGTACGTCCTCACTCAACCAAGTAGAAAGAGATGGAACAATCGCTGCTGCTGTAAATGGGGTTGCTGGTACCATGGTAACAAGGTTCATCGTCTTGCCAACCAGACAGGGAGATTATAAGATCAAGGTAAATTTAAAACAGCAAGAATGGATATAAATTTCTTAAATTTAATAAATAAAAACATTTTGCTTGTTGCCTACTTTCAAGAAAGCGACAGGCTTTAACAGTGTTAGCAACCTAGGTGTTTAGGCAAATCTTTCGTCGCAGGTCTTGCCTCCTTGTTGAACTCCCTCTTTATGAAATAGAATATACCCATAGTACAATGTATGTTAAAAAAACATTATGTTCCACCTTCTTAAACCTTGGGGAATTAATGTACAAACTTCTTTGATAAATAAAAACTGTTTCCATTTTTTCAGGTGGCGTTATACGCTTACCACGAAGACAACCAACGTCCGCAGATTGATAAAGTTGTGAAGGTATTGAATGTGGTCCCAGAAGGCATACTGATGAAGAAAGTACATTGGGAGATGATTGACACGAGAACGACTCGCATCCAGAGGAGAGGAGTGAGGGGAAACAGGAGGAACAAGTCAATTAATCTTTCTCTTCCATCATCTGCAATCCCAGGAACAGAAAGAGTAAGATATGACTTTATATTGATGGTAATTTCACGCATAATGTTGTGATTAACCAATCACTTCGAAAGTTACATACATGGTAACTCGCAAGAGGGCACTGAGTGTATGAAACAGAACACCCACGTTAAGATAAAATAAGTATTCATTTATACATTCAAGTGAATATACATTTTGAAAATCAGCACTGTATAAGGAATGTAAAACCACTTTCAAACATGGTGCAGAAACACCCAGCAACCAAATGCACAACTTCATATAACTAACAATCCACATCCTCCCAGGCAACATTACAACTACATAGCACAACTTCAGCAATTCTAACCAAACCAAGTTTTCCTGGCGATGATGGAACAACGAACACGATTGCTCAACCTTTGTACCAACTTCAATCTATCGTTTCAAGGTTATTAAAAAACTCTATTCCTTTTCTATATAAGTGAGGTTTCCTGGAAGGAAACACTAAGAAACCTGGTATTTGGGCCAGAGTTGACCGGGTACTGCCGAAATAGATGTGTTGTATACAACATGGAAAATAGAATATAGCCAACTCCACAACAATTGGCCAAAGATGTACGAAACTGCCTTGCATTGCTTATTACATAGGCGCACTATAAAACCTATGGAAAAAATCATCCTAATAAACTTATAGCAGTTGCAACATTGGATCACAAAACAAATAACTTCCAGAAATCTTTTAGATTACTGATCAACATGTTTTCATTAGGTTGAAGTACCTTCAACGAAATGGGTTGCTCACTGAAGGTAGGAGAGAAGAATTATCAAGTGAAGCTCAATCAGCATACGTAGGGTTGCTTACTTATGTAAGGAACACAAGCCCAGCAGCTTCAGGTTAGTTACAAGTTTGTGTTTATTGAACACATGACAGTGGTTTAAGTATCGCATCATAGTTAAAGGATACAGGGTTCAAGGCTGAATGCTGTTACTATTGTTGGTATATGCGTCTTTGTGCAAGACATGGAAACTGCTTAAAGTCAACCCAGTGGTCACTAATAGTTTGACCAAGTTGTCATTCATACAGAAAAATATTCACCCATGAAGTTGCATTTCATATCATAACTACACAGTTTCTAGAACTTTATCTTTTGTTTCGTAACAATGGTTGCATGATTAAAATGTTTATCATCAGATTCTACTGAAGCGAAGTTCGGTTTCTCCTTTTCTCCTGCTCGAAGTTCGAAACCAGATCTATGGCTCTCTAGCGCCTCTTTGAGGTTGTTGGTTCAATCGGCAGAATTAATATCGATTGACGAGGTAAGACAGAACAGTTTAATGCAAAATCAACTTGCAATAACAAATGACTTGCAGAGAAGTCAAAATGGCAAGAAGGAGAAATGGATATAGCTTATTTATTTAAGTTATAACACAAGTGTCATAACACAAAATATATACCTTTATGTAATACTGGTACAAGACTATTTAACATAAGTATATGTAAAATTCTTTGCATTTTGTTTCAGAATATTTTAAACGGTTTGGTCCGTTGGATTCTCTCACATCAACAAAAGAGTCCGGGTCGAGGTTACTTCGCTGGGAAACCGATCCCTGCATCCCGAGGATCAAAGAGGAAAAGAAGAAAAAGATCATCTTCATGCTCAAAATTGAGGTAGGAACCTTTTCATAATATAAATTATTTTTAAACAAAAATTTAACTTGTCTCTTTTACAAAGATTACAAATTTAAAATATCTTTTAAAAGTGTTATACCCAACACACAGTCCATTAATATTGTTTTTTGTTGCAGTAAATCAAGGACACGATGCAAGAAACGAAGAAATGCTTACGACTCTAATAGAAAATACAAGAAGTGGCAGAAAAAGTAAGATATAATGTTTCATGTGTTATAGAACTGGTAAGCGGGCACGAGCTGTGTGAAACAGAACACTTATTTTAGAATCACTGTGTTGCCCCGACGCGCGAGGATTAATGGATAAGTTAAGTTCACTTAATTTTGCGTTCATTTCGCAGTTGCAACATTCAACTCTTTGTTAAGAATGTTAACCATTTAATACATCATAGATGTCGTAAGCGATTACGTAAATGCAGAAGAAGAAAAAGAAACACAGAAGCTCTGTTGAAACTCCCACAGTTTGCCAGCAGCCTTGATAGAAAGGTATTATTTGCCCACCTAATATTTATATCTGGCAAACTCATTTAAAATATACTAAAATATTCAAGATAAAGCAAATGTTTTTTATTTTAGATCTACAGAACATCTGTGATAGGGATTGAACTTCATGTTATTTACACAACCATTGAAGCATGGGAAACAAGAGAGCGAAGTGATCAAGAAGAAGCCACCAGAAAGTAAGTTACAACTGAACTAAACATCTACTTTAATGAGTTACTACAACTTTTTGTACATTTATCAAGACTCTAAATACTTAGATGTTGGTATCTTTAAGATTTTGGCGTAGTAGTGGGCCAATGCTGGTCTAAATCCCAAGTCCCACGGTATGTCTTGACATAGGGCCTCATTCCTATGGAACAATCTTGAAATTAGCCATGAATTTCTTTACTCTTCTGAATGAGCAATCAAACCCCATTTGTCAATACTGTCCTGGACTTTTTTGCAAGTCCTTCCCTCCATTAAAAACCTTACGTTGCAGTGGCAACCCATTAATTGGTTTCAACACTTCACCAATTAGAAGTTCTGTTCGAAAGGCAACAAATTACATCAAGAGACAAATAAGACGGGTATGTTTGGGTGTAATTTATATATCTTTGGTACACCAGTAGGGTTATATTTGTATTTGCTGCATGTTTAGTAACACTTGACGTAAAAACAGCATGTGCTAGATCAGGGTCAGATTCATATCACAGTTAGTTTTTCATATCACAGATTCATATCACAGTTAGTTCATAACATGAACCCTTACAAAAACGAACATGGACCAAAACTTGTAACGGTTCAATATATCAAGCTTTAAAGTTTGTTATTCATTCCAGGCCCCTTCTTCTATAACAAGTCCCATCACCATGGTTTCAGCGGGGAAAATGTTGTACATGTCGGCTCGTAAAGTATTTGATATTGTGGACTCCGCTGTCACAAACTATATTATTACATCAGCAGATGAAACAACAGCTCATATTCGGGTAAGTTTACACCCCAAATACCTGTGATCATTTTTAAATCCAATAATAGGTTGTTCAATTATCAGCCCACCATAAGAATAAAGCAAGTTACATTTATAGTTGAACTACATCTGGCACTACGCCACAATAAAGAGTGCTAGTCTCTACACCAGGATTTGTGTGTTTGTTTCAACCATTTATAATAAACAATCACCCACAAGTGTGGTAGTTTATAAGTTCACACTAGGTGTATGAAACAGAAAATCAGTGTTATAACGACCGCCATTACCCTGCCATGTGCGTTTTAAAAAGTTTCATTCATTCATAACACCAACAATAATAACCAACAGATTTCAAACCCACAGTCAAACCCAAGCCTTGAGCAAAGGAGGTTGAACATGGAAGATCTAAGAACAGATTCAACAAGAGTAGAAGCCACTGCATACCAGCTACATCTACTAACTTTGAGAGGTGGGGGCTTGTATAATATGAATATATGATGGAAACAGTAAGTAGTATTTCCCATACATAAAGTGTATAACTGTGGTGTAAACATACTTTTTTTGATCAACTTTTTTAACATAAAATGTGCGAACACACTGTGTGTCTGGTGTGCAAGAATACACTCATTTTAAAGTTCGGCAGTGAACATATGTTATATGGCACATCAGATGTAACAATGTCATCCAAACAGATCGTTCACCAGCACCTTATGCAAACTGGTTGATTCAGAATCGTAATGAAAACGGTCGATGGGTTTCACTGAGAGATAGCCTGGCAGCTTCTCAAGCATTGAACGAATATGCGATGAGACAACGAACTGATGCTCACCCTCCTATAAGTCTTGAGGTAATTGTGGTTAACACTTTGTAATGTACGTAATAGTTGCACATGATGATGCAAAAACAACAACTTAACGTTAAGTTCTGGTGAAAGCTGTAAGATGGACCAACTCTGGCATGAAACCAAGGTACTCGACAAGAACCTTCCACATATAGATAGAAGACATCCATGTTATAACTCGACAGCTAGCATGGAGTGTATTCATATCTAGGGTTCAAGAGCCTTCTTTTCATGAATAAACACCGTATTAATATGTGTTTAAATATAAACATCTACAGGTAAACACGCACACTGGAGGCCAAGTGATCAGCGCAACAAACATTCACCAACCAAGTGAAGCAAGCAAAGCAGAGATAGCTGTCACTAATAATGAAGTGTCAGTTACTTCTGTGGGGGATGGTATAGGCTGGCTTGAGGTGGGTATGTGGGAGTGTAAGTAGTGGCCCATCCCTACAACAAAGCACATGAATTCACCGCTGCCACCACTGTGGGTGTATGTCTTCTTGGAAAAGACACTTTGTATGAATCACTAATGGATTGTTCAAGTTTAATAAGTGTTACAATAACTGTCATAAGAATAAAGAAGTTGTATCCACATTTATAAAATGCAACTTTCCTTCCAGCTAAATGTTGAATACAGCGTGCCTCGCACTTTCCCACTCTTCTCCTCTCCTTCTGCCATGGCAACCACAGAGAGGGAGGAAATACAATATTGTCCATACAACATTGAAGTGAGGATAGATGTCGCTCAAGTTTCATCATCTTGTAAGTTAACTAAATATGTTAACATGATATATTGAGAAAAACAATCACTCACAGAGTTACAACTTGTGATTTACACGTTATGGGGGTAAAAACCACAGTTAATATAACACATGTTCCGTATACACCACATGCCCGCTCACAAGATACCACAGACGTATCTTTGTGGGTCTTTTCCGTGTTTTATTTTCTATATGTCAATAACGACAGCATCAAGCGCCATACACTGTCTTCTGGTGTATAGACAAGGCTGTAAAACCTGTGCCAATGCCACCAAATAATAGCCATTATGTGTCACAGATTACACGTTGAGGCAAGCCAGGAGAAGTTCCACAGCTTGGAGAGTATCGTTGGTTGTAACTAATAAGACTGGTGAAGATCTGAGTGAATCAAATGATCAGAGTTATATCATGGAGTTTGGTCTTCATGGAGATTATTATCCTTATATTGAAGATCTTGAAATGGTAAATGTATGAATGAATGCAACTTTACTTTGTGGTTAATCAATATAATAGACTGACCACATTTCTACAGTAGCATGTTGTTAACATTATTTCCTTTCAACCAAATACTTTTCTTGGACAGTTGTACAACCCAGTTGAGAGAACATTGGACCATTACAAAGTCACCAAGCGCGCAGTGATATTTTACATGACTGGTCCCAAAAATATTTCCTTCAGAATATCTGACACAACTTCTTCATTTGCTGACAAACCAATCCCTGTGACAATCTATCCAAGTGCATTTCCAGGTTAGCTTAAGTCAAGGTCATCTTGTAACTTGACAGTAAGCATGAGGTGTATGGATACAACATGTGTGTCTGGTGTATAAGAAGACACCCATGTTATAACTCGACAGTGAGCATGAGGTGTATGAATACATCATGTGTGTCTGGTGTATAAGAAGACACCCATGTTATAACTTGACAGTGAGCATGAGGTGTATGAATACACCATGTGTGTCTGGTGTATAAGAAGACACCCATGTTATAACTCGACAGTGAGCATGAGGTGTATGAATACACCATGAGTGTCTGGTGTATAAGAAGACACCCATGTTATAACTTGACAGTGAACATAACATCCCAACTTTTCCACAGAAAGAAAATGTACAACATACTACAACCAGCGTGGGCCAAGTAACTTGACCACTTTATGCTCTGCTGATAATGGAAGTTCATTGACGTCATCAGATATTTGTGTTTGTGCTTCAGCTCAGACTTGCCCTGCTATAATAAGCAGGCGAACCTCAAGAACTGAACCAGTGGAGACCAAAATACAAAGATCTTGCAAAGAAACAAACAAATATGGTAATTTGAACTTTCCATGTAGACTATATTGTCTTTTTTACAACTTAAACATAAAAAAATTAATTAAAAAAACGAGTTTTTGACAAGCTCGATACCTTTGTAGTTTCTTAATATCACCAAATGACTTGATTGTTCAAATTCTAATCATATTTGTTAGCAAGGTCCGAAATCTGACGTAGTGTTGTATATCCCATTCATGTTAAAGTAACGTCTTTGGTAACATGCTAAATAATCTTATACATTCCATCTAGCTCATAGAGTCAAGATACTCTCCAAGACACGAGTTGGTGAAGATTGGAATTTGCTTCGTGGGAGAATTATCAGGATGTTTAGAACAAGTCCGGAGTTATCCAGCATTCAGAATAATCAAGTCCACACTTTCTGGGCAAAGATAACTTGCAATATTGCGAACATCCAAGTTAATAAAGAATATTTGATCACTGGAGCAACTGTTGTTCAAGGGAATGATGGGTAAGATGAGAAGAAAAATGAATAAATTTAACTTATTTATTTTCGCTTGGAAACCGCATTTGCAGAGATTAAAATGCAATGGAGTTTGTTGTTTGTAGTTCTCAAATGAAAGCCTTTTTACATGTTTTATTTCCCGCTTATGGGTTATCCTAACTTGTTTGTCTTCAAGCAGTGGGGCAATTATAAAACAGTGGTGTTCTATTTCATATACCTAACGTCTGCTTCTGAACTACAATGTATATATAAATGACTTTACTATACATGGGAAGTTAAATAACCACTGGGTTGGAACAATTGCTGTTAATATTTTGCCCAACAATACACATCAACAATAGCGTCCAGTAATACTGAATACCATCTCACGCAAGCTATTCCTTTGCAGAGTTTACAAATATCTCCTTGAATCAAGTACCCACGTTGACTGGTGGCCACAGAAGCAATGCGAGAGGATCAGAAAGCCATCAATCAGAGAAATCTGCGATAAAATGACACTTTATAGCTACACCATGAGCGCCACGGGTTGCACATGATGTCTCACCTCATAATCTTCACTTTGATTTTATTTCTTGAGCGATTAACTGCCACGTGTATATTGCCAAAGCACTATATTTGTAATAAAATTACAACATTGATTATTCAGTATTATGTAACAGCTGAATCATGACAATTCTTTAGTGATCACTGGGTTAAATCAAATCAAATTAACTACTCTTATGTGTCTTGTCCAAGAACAAATATACCCGCAGTGGTAGCAGCATTGGGCTTTGAACCAAGTAACCTTGGATCATGTACAGCACTCAGCAATGGCAAGTGCATTTTGAGGAGATAATGATAGAGGTATTTACTTTATTGCAAACTAATGTTTCATTATTAGGTTATAAAGGGCGCAACTATACTGCACAGAGTCACTCAAAAAGGAATGGGTATAAGGTGGATGAACTAAGTAATAGTTTCACTTTTAAATAGGTATTGTTACAATGAAATAAATATATTGTCTTTAGATGTATGCAGATTAAGAATAATGTGCAAGAATCAAGTAGTTTAAAGTATATATGTGTTTGGAATGGATTAGACTTACTACGTTTACAGGTTAGCGTTTATAAAGGTAGAAGTTGAACTTTGTGTACAAATGTAATGTGCAGAAGTGGAACTAATGGAAGTATTAAAGGTAATATTACACAGTTGTTGTGTTATCATGATTATTTGTATCAGTAACCACAGTATTAGAAGTAGAAAGACATGAAGGTAGTTTCAACTGCTTGTATGAATGCTCTATCTCAATAAACGAACGGTTCTTAGTTTCAGGAATACTAAAGTAAACATAGACGCAACATAAAGCAGCAATAACGCTGAACACAAGGTAAGCATACCCTCCAAGTGCTGCCTGCAACAATATTAGTAATATACAATTATATAATAACGCTGGCCTGCAACATAATATTGGCGGTATAGAATTATAAGGTAAATTGTAAGTGAACCCATATGTTAAACTATAGGTATGAGTGTTACGTTCTACTGTTCCCTGGTTAAATATAATCAACTAATGCTACCATAATCAACACCAGGTTATAAGTAAATCTAATGAAGCTCTTATTGCAATTTCATTTCTTAATTCCTATATTTGGAGGAATGGGCCAACATTAATTAAAATTAAAGTTTCTAGTAGAATTTCATGCTAATTGAATAACATGGATTATTTTTAGACCAACAAGGACAACCAGAATAGGTCAATGAAATATTGTTACCTAAAATGGACTTACCAGAAGTTGTATATTATGTTTATAATACCCAAACCATTACCTGAATATAAGGCCATGCTACCACAAGAAGTGTAAACGAGAACCATAATACAAGGCAGCTTAATGTCAGAGCAGCAGATCTGGAACTTTGTGAAAAACTTTCAGCAACACAAGTTAGTGTCATTGGACCGGGACCAATGGAAAAGCCAATGATAAAACCTGGGATGGAATTTGGTTGGGTTCATTATAATACTGCTTGTGTTTGATAAAGAGAAATGTCTGACTCATGAGGAGAAACTGTTAACTGTTTCTATGCATAAACATTTCAAAAATTTGCTGGTGTTTAATGAAGGGGTAATGTCTGACTTATAAATAGAAAACTAGGAAATACAGTTTTCTACCCATAGACACATTAAGAATAAGAGGATTTTAGATTGAAAAGAGAAAATAAAATTTAGGCTGTTATGTTTGTATTTAAATAAATAAAAACCTCCACTGTGTTGATTCATTGTATTATTGCATAAATGTATGACTAGTTAAGACTTAACCTTACAATTTACAAACACATTAAACTACCCAATTGAAAACTAAAGCATATACTTGTTACTCAATCTAACAGTAAAAGTTCGAAGATTCTCATGAAAACACCATACTCACACAATGCACACAAGATGGCGATATAGGGAACCCATGGAGCGAGACTTTGCGTTACCGAGGCAACAGAAAGACAAAGAAGGGAAACTGATTCAATTCCGAAACCAGCAACAAGGAAATTTCTTCGTCCACTTTTCTCAGCAGCAAGTGACTGTTGGGATACTTGTGTTAGTAGTTAAGATTGTTGATGGTTCTATTCTATAGGTTAGGGCCTATAATGGAAGACATGGGACCTATAATTTATGCAAAAGTTTATTACCCCAACACCCAGGGTCCTACAACCTATTGCTGACCACTGGATTTGAGGAATGTCTGTTAAGTGTTTTGTTTAAGACACAGGTCCACCAGTATCAAGCACTAAACCTGGTAATATTTAGTTATGATGCAATTACCAAACAACAGAGCTATGGCATCACACGGAATGATTTCAAACAAGGTTTTGTTCTATAACTTTCGAAACAGCATAATTGTAAACCAAAGTTATACCACAATCACAGTTGCGACGACCAGCACACCAGCAGTGGCGATTGCACAGTATGGGATGATAGCGTTGGGAATACCAGATAACCTATACAGCTCATTCATATAGAATTGTACGCCATTCATGCCAGTTAGTTGTTGGCACGATGAGATTACAACTGCCGCAATAACTTGTCGACGTAGATGAGAAGAAGTTACAATCTATATAAAAAAAAATTTTTTCGTTCAATTACAACTTCAAAGGTGATAATCAACATTGTGAAAAGATGGAAATATTGATAAAAGACTGCTGTTAATTGTTATAACATTCAACACACTAAATGAAATAGCATTAGTTCAAAAGTTAAGAAAATTATGTATATTCATTATGTTTATTAACAACGAAGGCATGATTTGTTTCGGGAAATCATGTTTGTTCAGTTCTATCTAATTATAAAGTAACATGGCATGAGGTGCCATTTAAAATGCTATTTATTGAAATTCAACATTATAATAATTTTGAAAACACACATACATGATTCCAGATAAACATTCAACCACTAACCTCCCAAAGCGACATTTGTTTTGTCTTTTTCCGTTCCTTTAACTCTTGATCCAAACCATCCAATTCATCTGTGACATCATCGTTGTCACGGAGACGTTTAAGAAGATTTTCAGCCCCAGTTTTATCTCCATCGTTTAAATATAAACGCCTGCAATAAAACACGTTGAAACCACTGTTAAAGGCTTTTTACAAGTCATTTAACGCGAACCTCTGCATCTGTTTGTTTTGAGACTCAAATTTAACAATTTTAAAATTTACACAGCACATTTTAACACTTGCTTTTAGTATATTGCTATTTACCAAAATGACAGTCGTATTCTATTATTAGTATGATCACCACATTGTAATAGTAGGGTGTAGGAAGAGGGGAAACCTTTACAATGGTCTATAGGAATCGTGAAGCTATTGTTTTATATTTCTTTGAATGTTCTTTGATTATTACCAAATGTTACGAGAAAATAGAATGAAAAAGTGTCCCATCTTCCCCCACCTTACTGTATATATTAAACATAATTGGTAAATTTCATTCATTCACCTTGGACTTGGGGGCATGAAATAACACAGAGATATGAACAACACTGATGGAAGACAAGTTAATGACAGAAATACAGGCCATAGATCGTCTGTACCAAGAATCTGAATAAATGCAAATTGTTTATCCTCGCATAGCGGGGCAATGATAGTCATAAAAACACAGGGTTTCTGGTTCATACACCTCGTGCTTGTTTACAAGCTACCATGTATGTAATTTATTTATTCTTGCATGGTGGGGCAACTGCAGTCGTTATAACACAGGCTTTCTGTTTCATACATCCCGTGCTCGCTGACGAGTTACTTAGTATGGACCTTTTTCTATATAATGTTCACTAACAATTATAGCGCAACCGATAAGGGACCATTGGGTTGGAACAAAAGGTCTTATCGAACAACAAAGTAAATCACATGATCTACAGTAAATATATTACCAACAAACTGCTATATAAGTTAGTTTCAAAATATCTTACTTCTTGTAATCCAAGTATGTTTGCGATGAAGATACCAAGAGCAATAAACAAAGAAATCAAACTACCAAACATTCCTCTGTATTGTTTAGGACTAACTTCAACAATGTACATCGGTGCTATGCCTGCAAATACATACAATATTATGCCTGGAATAATTTATTGTTACATACAATATTATGCCTGGAATAAATTATTGTTACATACAATATACTGATTACTAAATATTAAAGGTTAACTTCATGGCGAGTACTAAACACATGACCTTACAAAAAGTGGGTCACCATTTGCCAGTTTGTTGCGGTCACCCGCTATACAAATAGACTTGGCAGCATACCATCACCAAGCATGCGATAATGCAGTCAAAACGTTGGAATAAATTACACTTTTATACCATATTACTATATAATATACACCTTTTCGCTCCTCTGGTATAAACGCTAATTTTATTACAAATTTTCCACCAGCAAAAAGACCAAGCAAAGCTGTTAAATAAAAACGCAAAGCTGCAACAAAATTAGGTTTTTATACCAAAGGAGTCAAAAAAGTCATATTACAAAATATACATTAACCTGTTCCTGCTGTAGAGCTGACAATCCCAATTAGAATTCGTCCGATAATTAAAACTTCAAACGATTGCGCCAATTTACTGATTCCAAGCAAAATGGAACCAAATACAGTGATAGCGTGCAAGGCAGCCATGGATTTCTGACATAGGATATTATGTATATGAGCAATTACTTTGAAGGAGCTAGCTTCCCAATTAACATATGGGAAATTTAATTAATTACATGTAAAAATGAGAATGGATTATATATATTAATATATATGTACATTTTCAATTATGTATCAAAACATGATCAATTATTTGACAAAGATTCATGTCTATTAATAATGTTATGGAGAATTGTGCCAAATCTGGTCTCCCTAGAACCCTTGGTATGCCTTGCCGTAGGACCTTACCCAAAGACATTAGACTAATTTGTGTGAAACATTGCCCATTGATCGTTTATAAGCTTTCGTCTGCATAAGTGGTTATAAGCCATTACAGGAACAAGTAAGAGCTTGGGGCCTATTAGGGGAAACCAAGACAAACAAACTTACACACAAACCACCCAGCCACCCTGTTCTGGCCTAAATCCCTTGTTACCATGCCCAACTGTAGAATCTGTTTTCATTTTTAACTATGAAAATGACTCTACGCAATTAAAGGAAAAATGCAAGCCTCTCCCTGCAAGCCACCCACCAAGAAACAACATATTACAAACTAGTGAAACTACCCAACGAACAAAGCCAACCAATACTCTGCACCCAGCATAACAGTCATACCACCCATTAGAAACTACCCAACCAGCCAAGCAAGCTTACCACGTATCCATATTGTCTCAGGTTTGTAATTAAACAAGAACCAAGGAAACCTCCAACAGGAAAAGCAGCAACGATGGTTACGGAAATGATTTGTAATTTCCCTTCACTTAAAGTTGAATTGTACTTATTCTAAACAGAATGTAAATTAACTTGTAATTATTTAAATAGATTCTACTTGATTTTTGTCTGTTACATTTTCGTAGCACTAGATGCAGAATGCACAGTTTATGTTAAACTGAAATTATAAGGTTATTTGCAACAGAAATTAGTGGTTGTGCCCAATTCTTCTAAACGGAATTCTAAACTTACTCCAAACAGAATGCAAAGTGTTTATATATGAATTAATATTGAAGTAATTTGTAAATACAGTGATCTAAACATAGGTAATAATAATTAATCCATCCTGTACAACAAAATAAGTAATAATAGGATGGACTATTTGTTGACTAATACAATGAACGGAGGAAATACCTTGCTTCCTGGTAAATTAATCTCCATATACAAGCTTGGATTAAGAAAGGCTTGAAGCTAATTCTGAATGCAAGCTACTTATAACAAAAATTTGATAAAATAAAAAACCTATGACATTTCGGACTATTACAGGAGCCCGAGGCGAGTCACTATATATAACTAAACACAATGACAATACACAACTTATTAATTAAGCACAACTTTTTATGGGCCTACAAAGATGTACAAATACCATGTGATACTGTTGTATTGATCTTCTTATAGGAATGGCTGCAGCATTCACTGACCCAATCGAATAACCATATTGGTAAGTACCGGCCATCACAGTGATGAATAATGACCATACCACCCACCAGGTTAACTTCTGTAATTTAACAATGTTTTGTTTCTACACTAGCACACTACTATGACAAGTTTAAAATGCAACAAACACAAGGGATAAGTTATGACGTAGGTGCCGTGGCATAGTGGTTAGCACGCCTGCCTATAACCAAGAGGTTATAGGTTCAAGGCTCGACGTTGCTACCATTGTGGGTGTATGTGTGCTTGGACAAAACACTTAAGGGCAATTGCTCCAACCCGGTGGTCACTAATGGGTTGTCCAAATTATCAGCCATACATAAAAAAAAATGAAAAAATCCCTCCCAAAAAATAATTACCCACGAAGTAACATACATGGTAACTCTTAAGTTGGCACGAGGTGTTAAACCCAGGTGATAACGACTGTCGTTTTCCGGCAACGCGAGAATAAAGTAAGTTATATTTATTCATTCAAAGGGTTCACTACGTAATAATCACGTGTTAAAGAACGAAATATAAGAATTTATAAACACTGACCTGTTTCGGCTTTGTAGTTGTTGCATCTTGTCCAATCGGTTCTAATTCTGTAGTTTCAGTAAGCGTGTCGTGTTCGTAAGTAATTGGTTGATCTACTAACTTTGACGAACTATCTACTGCATGTACTTCCATTTAAAGAACCACCAGTTCATATAAATAACAGTCACAGACACACTTACATATTTAAATGCCCTGCAGAATTCCGCCGTAGATCTCTAGCGCAACCTTACGGCAACCAAAATTATATCAAAAATGTCCCCATTGATTTCAATCAACTCAATGAGGTATATATGTTTTAACATATGATTTCTTTGTTAGAACATACACAAATCAATATTGTTTTTTGAACTCTCATTTCTACCACAAGGATAGGATTTTAAATGTATTAGAATGCATATTACAACTTCTGTAGGTTTATTGCGGAAATACGATAAACGAAAGGTGCAAAAATGAGCGTAGTTGGTACTTAGAGTTGTAGGTTGTGACACAAAGTGTCTTGCAATAAAATATAGTGTCATTAGTAAAATTCAACACACAAAAACGAAGTGTTAAAAGCAGTAATTCATGTCATCATAAATCATATGTATGACATCACAGAAGCAACATTCTTCAATATCCATAACCTAAATCCTTTGTTGCTATGGTGCAATTAACCAATGATACTATGACATCATAAACATATCTCATATGTTATAAAGATGTTTGACATTAGCACGAACTTGCGTCAACACATCATCAATATCAACACCCTTGATCCTTGCAAGTTCGCAAGCTACACTGGACGCCATGCCAGGATGGGAGAACTTTACGGCTCCTTTAGTAGCCTGGAGTGAAGTTATAATGGTGCTACAAGCTTGGTTAACAGTAATAATAAGATGTATAAAACATCGTATAGGCCTAGTGTACAAGACACCTGGGGGTAAGGTAAAGGTATAGTGCTTGGTAAGGTTACCCATGTTATGAATAAACAGTGAGCATAAAGTGTTCGAAACATCATATCGTTCTAGTGCCTTAGTTGTGTTAGATTAAGAAAGTATCTGCCATGTTAGAAGATATGCTACTGTGTGTGTGTGGTGTATTAGGCACACCAATGTTGAACAGACACTATGAGTTAACTAATATAATATATTTGTCCGGCGCCGTGGCACAAGTAACATACATAGTAACTCGTAAGCTGGCACGAGGTGTATGGACACCTGTGTTATAAGGACCGTCCTTGTCTGGCCACGCGAGAATAAGTTACTGTTAGTTACATTCATTCATTCAATACAATATGTGTGCAAGGCACCTAAGCAATAACCCGACAGCGAGTATGAGTCATATAAACAAATTATAATGACTTGCACTTTTACTACTAACCTGGGAAACACAACCTGGGATAAAATACGGGGCGTCTGTTTCCAATACTATTCTCTCAAGAGGGATTACCCCCGCTGAACCCCTAGCTTTGTCAGCACTTCTGTTTGTGATAAGGTTTGTGAATCCAACATAAAGGTTGGGGAAGTGGTCTAGTAAGGGTTGGACGTCGGATATCCTGAAAAAAAATTTTTATAAAAAATGGTTTTGTTTATAAAAAATGGTTTTGTAAAAATAAATACGGATATTGAATTTATAAATTATGTGTTAGCCAGTGGAAACTTGTTAGGCCTGCTGGCTGCTACTTGCAGCCAAAATGCATATTAGTTTCATGCACCATTTATTTTGTTAATGCTTTTTATTCTATTATGTAAGGGTGAGTTCCTATAACATGGATTTTTAAAGTAAAGTGCTTGTCAATTTAAACTTTAAAAATGTTCCATCAAACATGAATATAGATCTTACTCTGTAGTTAAACAATGCCTATGAATAGCAGTTGTATGATGAACATGCTTTCTCATTATTTCAAATAAATCTTTATCTGCGTCTCTACAATGAATAACAAGGGGAACTTGGAATTTTTCACAAAACTTCAATTGACGAATAAAAACTTTCTTCTGTAGTTCGTGGTCGGTTGGTCCAAATCTAGGATGAAATAATAAAGAGAATTACTGTCAGCTATAGGCCAAAGTTTTGTAAAAGCAGAGGCAGGGATAGTTAGACACAGAATTTTATAATGGATAATGTAGTGCAGGGTTGTTCTGCCCACCCCGCCACCCCAAGTTCGATGCCTGTAAAGTCAGCTTCTCCATACTATATGGGTAATATGTGTTTGTGATAAGGTTTGTGTTAGGCACGTCATTGGACCTGGGGTGTAGACTAGAATTGGCCCATTATCCGAAAGAAATATCAAGATGAACCAACTCTTGGTTGGAAAAAATGAGATAACGCCAACTGTTGCTGGCGTTAAGTGGCGTAAATTTTCATGTATATGCAAACCTGTCAGAATAATCCAACCCCATCTCCCCAAATGCGATAACATTGTCATATTCTTTAAAATGATGTTCAATTTGTTTCTCAACGAAGTCATCATAATCTGCAACGAAATGTGGATGGCAACCAAATGCACCCCAAATCTTAGGAGAAGTTTTGCCCCAAGCATCTTTAAAAGATGAGTTGCCCAATATATCAGCAGCAGTTGGGTACAAAGATGGCTGACACCAATCTGCAATGCAACCTTCGTAGTTGGAGGGAAACTGTAGATTAAAAACACATTGTGTGAGATTAAAATATAATTAAATCAAGTTTTTAGACACTTGATATTTGACTTTTTATTATGGTGAGGTCTTCAGTGAAGCACACCTGAGACCTGGGATGTTTATTACCCCCAACACCCAGGGTGCTACTATCTAGACCCCACTGAGGCTGTTTATAGACTCTTAATAATAGAGATTCTATTCTATAAGGGTGAGGTCTTCAGTGAAGCACACCTGAGACCTGGGATGTTTATTACCCCCAACACCCAGGGTGCTACTATCTAGACCCCACTGAGGCTGTTTATAGACTCTTAATAATAGAGATTCTATTCTATAAGAGTGAGGTCTTCAGTGAAGCACACCTGAGACCTGGGATGTTTATTACCCCCAACACCCAGGGTGCTACTATCTAGACCCCACTGAGGCTGTTTATAGACTCTCAATAATAGAGATTCTATTCTATAAGAGTGAGGTCTTCAGTGAAGCACACCTGAGACCTGGGATGTTTATTACCCCCAACACCCAGGGTGCTACTATCTAGACCCCACTGAGGCTGTTTATAGACTCTCAATAATAGAGATTCTATTCTATAAGGGTGAGGTCTTCAGTGAGGCACACCTGAGACCTGGGATATAGGTCTATCACCCCAACACCCAAGGTGTTATACTACTGGGTAATATAGTTAGGCACTAATAAGACAGCCAATACAATCCATAACCAAACCTTACCTTCATAAACGTATCTTTTCTATAATCACTGAATTTATTTCTATAGTTGAGTCTTTTGAATAAAAAGTCAATGTGGCAGTGTGTGTCTATGAATGGGAACCTAGATGTCATCTGTTTTAAAACATAACAATAAATGGTAATAATTTTAAGAATAAAAATACAGTTAAATTTTTACCAGCAGAAACAACCACCCACAAAGTTACATACGTGGTAACTCCTAATCAGACAGCGGTGTATGAAACAGAACCCTTATGTTATAACGACTATTGTTGCCCCGCCCCGAGGATAAACAAGTTACATTGGTTGATTAACCTCCTCACAAAGAACATTCCTCACTGAGTTCAATTCATCTTCATCAAATTTATTTCTCAAATTAAATTTTAACTCGTTGGAAATTTCGTATGAACTTGAAAACGATCTTCGTTTAGAATCTGAAGAAAAATGATCAATGTTTTTAGTTAAATTCTATATAGTTTGGTA
This sequence comes from Ciona robusta, assembly GCF_009617815.1. NCBI lineage: Eukaryota > Metazoa > Chordata > Ascidiacea > Phlebobranchia > Cionidae > Ciona > Ciona robusta. The sequence goes on from NC_143246.1 coordinate 7,027,372, forward strand.
AAACAAACTCAATTACCAAGAGCCATTCAATGACTTACTCTAACATTTGGAGTAATAAGCCAACTTAGTCCAAAATTTCAGGCCCCATGGCATGTCACACTGAAGGTCTTTCCATATATATATAAAAAACTCTAGTATTAATACTAATATTGTGCATTGTGCAACCTACTACCAACCCCATAAACCAACCCATCCTCTGCGCCACCACCTACCATGCACTGAATATCTTGGTTTAACCGCTGAATGCGTTCCATCCGGTCTGCTTCTACTTAAATATGATCCTTGAACCCGTGATCTTGTGTTTTGATGACGGGATAATTTATTTTCGTCTAACGAACGATTACAATCGTCAAACCTTCGTGTGTCGCCTGTTTGTATCAAAGTTGTATTTACATAGATTTTCATTAAATTTCACGCAGATGTTCAAACCTGATTAGTGCATTGAATAAATGCACTGAAGTTGGTTTATATTTGCATTAAATTTCATTAAAGGTTGTCCATTGCCAGTCGTACAGAAAGGAAAATAACCACAAAAGTTACACAAGTGGTAGCAGTTAAATTTACACACATTCCAAACATATATATTCCACTATTCCATGCATCTTGCAGCATATCCATACTCACCAATTATCCTTCTTATCCGAACAGGTGATTCATCAAAACTTCTATCTACCTGGTGGGATAAACAACATTAGTGTCCAACTTAACATATTTATATTAGTAACTTAACATATATATATTATATAGATTTTTTATCACAAATTAAAACGGTTTTTCTGGTAATTTATCACAGTAGCAATAGTGGTAAGAATACTGGACTCAACCCACAATCTTCAGAAAAACAGACACAGTAAAACTTATATTATATCTATATTTTTACGCTGGGTAGCAACACCAGCAGAATACTTTTTATACATCAACCATCTAATACTACAAAAGTAGAATACCCTGTGTATGATGGACCAACCTTTTCTTTCCTCCTCTTCCTCGCCAAAGATTCAATCATCGATTTATTTCCGTCCTCCCTTTGTCTCCGCGGCAACCGATCCCATTCCTCTTCAGATGAATCACCGCTATGGCAACATCCGATTCTCTCACTAGGAGGTGATGGGGAGCGCTTACGGATCTCGATTCTTCTTCTAGTGTTGCCAGGTGATTTTTCCGAATCATCAGTGCTTCCAGATGATTCTTCACTTGAGGAATTTGTCTGGAACAATGAATTGCCTGAAGATAAGCATTGGAGGGCTTAGGGATGAATTTACAACATCTGATGCAGTGATGCGGTACCTTATGGGTTGTCCAAATCTTATATAAAAAAACTCCAAAAACAATACTATATTCCTGACATACGAGGTAACCCATAAGCAGGCATGTGGTGTACTGTGTATGAAACAGAAAACTTATGGTATATCGACTGGCATTGCTCCACCATGGTTTTTAAACTTTATAAACTACGAGTACTTTAGATATTATTTCGTATTTATACACAGAGTGAATTATCCATCTTACCCACTGTTTCCTTTTACTTTGTTTTGATGTAGAACGATCATCATGGCCGAGGTAAGAGAAAACTTTATGTTTGATGTTCTTAATAACCATTGATTGAGACTTTTCTACAAATTATGTAATAACTTTATTTATTTCTTTGAATACGGTAGCGAAGATGAAAAATATATAAAACCAAAAAGACAGTATATAGCGACAAAACAACAGTTGTTAAGCTAAAAACAATCTGTTAAAAATATATGTATCGAAGCAAATTTTTAACAAAGTATTATTGCATGAAATAGTCTGTATAGTTTGAATGCATAAGTTGTGTTTATATAAAGTTTAAAATGAATTAAGAATTTGAATTAAACAATGTACCTTTGTAGGGGCTTGGGCTTCTGCGGGATTTCCTTCTTGATGTTGAAGAAACAGAACTCCGCTTTCTCGATTCTTTACGAACAGATTTATTTTCCTTTGATTTACGTTTGTATCGAGAAGTCTTGTCATCCATTGTGGGTTTAGTTAAAATATAAAAAGTTTCGCTAAAAATTTATTAAAGCTGGAAGAAAATATTTTCATCAGTTTGCTGCAGTGATTGAAAGTAAGAGGTTTTATACAGCGGTTAATATGAGACATTGTGAGTTTTGAGTTGGTGCAATACAGAAACACTTGTATAGTACAGCGTGGGGTAAGATGGATAGCGTTAGTACATAATATATCCCATGTTTCCCTAACATGTTTTGAACATCTACACCCAAATGATGATTTGATTGACAATAAGTTACAGATATTTATCCAATAAATGCACAAACAGAGTATACAGTTTGTGTAAAACTAAACAAGAAACAAATAAAAAAAAATGTGAGGTGAAAGTTAAGAACAGGTTAATATGATATCCTAATATAACGCGTTCAACTTTTATCTTAAACCATCATATTTTCTGGTTCCCTCTTTGTGGGTTGGGTTGTAGCAACCTGGTCTAAATCCCAGGTTCCATGTCAGATGCTACACCCATATAATTGATAGTCAAGCATGTAGAATATGCACGTGATTGATTGACTGTTGGTGATTAAATTCAACTTTTTTCACATAGGGCATCAGAAGGTATTTCATAGCCTGTATATGCCCCCTATTCAGCTATATACAGGAATTTGTCTGGAACAATGATACCCATTGACCAATATACTTAATGGGATGCTATCTTCTTCTCCTAGCATTAGATTTATTATAGGGAAAGTTTCTTCTCCTGGCACGCTGTTCTTCAGCTGCCGAAATATTTTTCTTGGCTCGTTGTAACTCAGGGTGAAGTGCTAATGTTGGTTGGGACGTCGACTCAGTGTTTTGCATGGTTGATAATTTCTTCTCGATGGATTCAATCATTGAAAGTCTATAAAGATAATAAAAAATGATATTGCAGAGAAACAGAGATTTCCTCAATAGCATATAGTAACTGAAATGGATAATCGTATACATCATCTGTTCTGTTCTAATAACAAGCAGAATCTAAGAAGCAGAATATTGAAAGTGAAAACAAACAAATGCCATTTTATGCTGTTTGCAGAAAACTGTAATATAAATATTAGCACAAATAGATAAAATGAAATGAAATAAACAACAGGTTTTGCTACAGTACAAAATGGAACAAGAATGTAGTGTTCATTAACTTATTTGGTAATTATTCTCCCATATTTAAACTGAATACATGATTACCTAACATCCAAAATTAGGAACAAATGCTATGCAAATTGTTTAAACAATATCTGTATCATCACGAATGTAGTAACAACACACCTTGCGTTAGAAGTAGTAGGTTGCATTGATGGGACAGCTAAGTCAGTGTTTAAACTAATATTAGTTGCTGGTGAAGGTTTGGTCGGTATAATGGGCTGTTCGTGCGCCCATCGCGCGATTAACTTCTTCGATAAAACTTGTTTACCATTTAAAATTTTAATCGCTTTCTCTGCATCCTGAATTGTAAACAGAAAATATTAAATGATGACAAGTGGTGTCAGCTTATATTTACAAATTTATATAAAACCTTATCCAGTTCACACATTTCCGTGTTTAGATACTTTACCTTCTTAGTTTCAAAAGTGACAAAACTAAAACCTCGAGACAACCCAACCATAGGTCCTGCTTTATGGTAAATATAATCAAGGTCTTTAAACTTCCCAACTGACTTGAGGACTTGCAGTAGGTTGTATCTGGATATACGGGGGGATATTATGGACTAAATCAATAAATATTGTAAAACATACAATTAAATTCACTTTTTAGCACTAGTGAAGAATCCTCCGGTACATACAGCAGATTAGGCTGGTGGAAAGTGTTAGAGGTTGGTGGTTAGTGTTTAATGGTTATAGGGGTTAGTGGTTATCAAATAGTTTTTTTTCACTAGGCTGTGATAGTGTGTGTAATGTAGAGTGTATATAGGCACTAAACTTACTCGTTCAACCCCGTATCCATATTCCCGATCCAAATACGATTTTCATCGCTTGTTTTTTCGCTTTCCAGCGGTACTGGTTCAGATACTATTTCTTTTTTAGCAGGAGTAAATTCAGTTGCCATGTCAAGATGAAAATAATGAAGAGAAATGGTTAAAATTGAATATTTACCAACAACAAAATGCAACGCACGTTGAAAACCCGCCTGCCTACACTGTACAAAGTGTTTTTTTGACTAGTACAGTAGTTACAACTGGGTACAAATTACCGCCATTTGTGATATCGAATATTCGGTAAAAGTATTGTTTAAACGCTTATATTTTACCATATAGCTACTTTTAATTTTATCAAATAATTTGTAATCAGGTAAGTCACAAAACCTAAAATTTATAACAATCTAAAATTATTTTTGAGACCGTTGTTGGTCCGCTATACCGTACACCGAGTAACTTTGTATCTTGCGTATTTGGTGACGTCATGATCAGCTGATTACGTGTTTTCCAAGGTTGTTGGTAAACAGAATAAATCGTAGTAAAATCTGGATTGTTGTCCAATGGCTGTAGTTCTAATCGGTTTTATTATAAATCATTGTTGTGTTAAATTTAAACGTGAAAATGTAGTATTCGTCACTAGAAAGTTGTGAATTACTCAACCGTATATTTATGTCAACATTAGGTGTATAGAACACAAATGAACGATAATTCTGTTATAACAGCGCATTCAGACCAAAGCGGACTTCGAAAGAGAAAAACTAAAGCGGAAGAAACGAGTGAGATGGTGCCGAAAGCACACGTTGATGTTTTGTGTGAAAGTGAGATTTACTCAGATGGAAGCTCAAGCAAAATGAACAAACAAAGTAAAAATTACGATTTAGAAGCAAAAGCTTCATTAAAAGATGGACATACTTCAGAAATAAACTATAAGACCACAAATTTTAGTGAAGAAACTTCTTCAAGTAATCATATACACCATTATAATGAGAATAACTCTGTGAATAATACAAGGCATATTCATCATGGTGGGACGAATAACTCCGACTCTGATGCCAGTGAAGATTTCTCTAATGATAGAACTGCTTTAATTTCACCTACAAGGTTGAAAGCGAAATCCAGTGACCACAGAATGGTTGACTTCGATAACCTTAATGTAAATACTTCGACTACGAAAAAAGAAAGTATTTGGACGGTTGCTATGCAAATTATGTTCCCGTTTTTAATGGCTGGTATGGGAATGGTAGCAGCTGGTGTAGTACTTGATAAAGTACAGGTAAGTGACTTGATTTTCTGCCTTTTTTATTCACAGTTACAGGTTATTTTTTAGCTTCTTGCAACAGGCTTCTTGATTAATGTGGTGTATGCAATATACTTTGGCTCTGCTTGTTTGTATAGACACCTAATAGCAGGGTAAAATCTGGGGTGACATTGTTAAAATACAGTTACACTCATAGTTGTCAAACATAGGGAACCTCATTGATTAATGTGGTGAATGCAATATACTTTGGCTCTGCTTGTTTGTATAGACACCTAATAGCAGGGTAAAGCTTATTTGTTTATAAAACTTAGGTGCTGAATGTTTAATGTCACGTTTGTTTTAAAAGTTCTGGTGACCTGTCCACTCTAAATTCGCTTGTATCTATATATGAAGTAAAATTAATAACATCCCGTGTTCTCCAGCATTGGAAAGTCTTTGAGAAAGTTCCAGAAATATTTATCCTCGTTCCAGCTTTGCTTGGATTGAAGGGAAACCTTGAAATGACGTTGGCGTCCCGTGTTTCTACCTATGTGAGTTATATACTAATACAACTATATGTACATATAATCATATTTTTACTTGCCATTCACCAGGGTTTTTAAATAACTATCATTTTTTGTTGTCTTTTTATTCATGTATGATGTATAATTATGTTCTTTACTGTAAAGAGGCAAAAATATGTTATGTTTTTATAAGCATTTGGCCCAACATTTATTCTTTATTGTTTCTACTTTTAAAAAATGTTATGAACCAAGTTCGAAAAATAATTGCAGGTTTTGTGTCCGGAATGGCTGTTTTAAAACACAAGTTTAATGGCCTGGCAGCAACAACCTATAAATGGTTGGCATTAGGTTATTAATGACACATACTTGTGCTGTGGCTGCCAGGCATATCATACTATATGCTATACTGTTATTATGACACATATATTATATACATATATATTCCACTTACCAGGCCAACAAAGGAATGCTTGATGATAGAAGAAAGATGATGAGCATAGTATGGGGTAACATGGTATTGGTGGAAGCACAAGCCATGGTGGTTGCTTTCCTTGCTTCACTTGTAGCTATAGTGTTTGGTTGGATACCTGATGGCAAATGGGAGATGAACCACGCCATTATATTGTGCGCTGGAAGCCTCTTAACTGGTGCCATTGCATCATGCTTACTTGGTAAGCGAACATAATTTGCTTGGTGTAATGATATACATGAATTAAGAACTTTATACCCAACTAAAAATGCAAGGCAGGCAGGTCCCCCCTTGGTAACTTGTACACGTACACTGTTGTTATCCTGCCAAGCGAGGATAGATAAACTATATTATACATAGATAGAATATTGTATAAAGTAGTCTGAGTGTTAGGGTAATGGAACCGATAAACAATAGATGCAAGGATAGTGACACATGTCTGTAAAAACTGATTGGTGTGTTGTATCTGATCAATATAGTGCACAAAATTGGAAATCAGGCCCACCCTGCCACTCCAGGTTTCGCTCCCATGGCTAATTTCAAGTGTTTTGTTGCTTGATTAATAAAATCAATATTTCCACTTCAGGATTAGTAATGATTGCCGTCATAATTGGCTCGCGAAAACTTGGAATTAATCCGGACAATGTAGCGACGCCTATTGCTGCCTCACTCGGTGATCTCATCACGTTATCACTGCTGTCAGCTATTGTTAAAGTAAGTTCCGTATGTGATCGCTTGTAATGGTCATAAATAACATATTTGTTTCTATACAACTAGAACCTGTATAATTGAAAACATATATTTTGGGGAAGTTTAAGTACGTTTTTTTCAAAACAACTTTAGTATACGTAATGATAGTAAGAGTTTGTACACACATAAAAAGTTTGTTTTCTAAAACAGCTCTTTAATCATTTATTTGCACATTCTGATAAAGACGACCTGTATAAGACAATGATACATCACCAAGCAAGTAAATGTTAGAAAAGCTGTTTTAGATAATCAGTGTAGAGTAGTCTGGCAGTAACAATTTATAAACAAATAAAATATGTTAATAAGTTTACTCTGTATATGTTTCTGCCGTTCTGTATATATATATATATATATGTGTGTTAATTTATATGACATAAATATGTTCTCACTTTTAACGAATAAGTTAATTCAAACATCACACCTGTGTTTGTGATGTAATAATAACTTCAAAAGTTGTGTGAGTGATAAATTGAACAATCATAAAGCGAGTGTGTTGTAATGTTGGCTTGAATGTAATTATACCCCTTGAATACTTTAAGCTTTGATAATTAATTCACAAAAGCGATTCTAAATTACACTTGGAACACTTGTATTCTATATTCTATATAAGTGAAGTCCTGTAACAAGGCATGGCTTTAGGCTAGAGTTGGCCCATTACCCTAACATCATGTTACATTAAGAACTAGGTTTAATAACACCTGTTTTATAAATATTGTTTAATTTCTTTACAAACTGAGCTTAAATTTAGAGCCAGTTGGTCTATATCCCAATATATACTTTACTTAAACCCATCACCATTTAGATGTAACCTGCTTTAGAATTATCTTGGTTACTATACAAGATAACCATGCTTATAATTCCTCAGGGTTTGTTCTTTGTATTAAACAACCCATCTACATCATGGATAGGACCTGCCATAATCATCTTATTCCTATTTCTCACCCCAATCTTACTGTGGTTGGCTCATCGTAATGAATACACAAGGGAAGTGGTGAAATATGGTTGGGAACCCGTTATTATGGCTATGGTTATAAGCAGGTTGGTGGAGGGTTTGTGGTGTTTAAACTTGAAGTGTAACAGGATATCATGATAAACTTTTATTAACATATTGACATTATATTCTGATAATATTATTCATGTTAATATCTAATATGTATATATATACTTTTTTATAGCAATTTCATAAACTGGGATATTGTTACAGCCCTTCACGTGTGTGAAGTGTACCGAAGTCCTTTTTTCCTACGTTTATCCGACGTATCGTGTTCGTTTGCCCTCTTAGTTTACCGCTCGCAATAAACCATAATAATGCAGCTGTTACATATGTACATATATATTGTTATGTGTGGCCGCCAAACTTTCAAGACCCAGGGGAGGCAGGGATAGTTAGACACACATTATTCTGTAAAACAAATCTAATTTATTGGTTGTAATGTTTACTGACTAATGCAGTGTAGAAAATCATAGGGTAAGCATGCCCACCCTGCCACCCCAGGTTTGGCGCCTATATTCTTATAACATATATATTCCATGACATCATACATATCTTTATGACATCACACAGCACTGGTGGATTCATTCTTGACTTTGCTTTGCTACAAAACCCCGGTGTTGCTGTGTTTGCCCCAGTGATTAATGGTGTGGGTGGGAACTTGGTAGCTGTACAAGCAAGCAGAATATCAACACATCTACATAGTTCAGGTCTTCCATTAGGAACCTTGCCACCTTCAGAAGCCCCTGGCTGCGTCACGCCCTGCTATTCATTCTTTGGCTCAAGTGAGTATCATTCTAACAACCATAGCTGCATAAAACTGGGAATGTCACAATAATTTCCCTTTTGCGATTTTTAATTATGTTGAACTTCTACCACAAAGCTTTGTCAGTTCAGGTACTATGAGCCACATTTTTCTTTATGAATATTTCCTTAAAACAAGCATTTTTTGCCGTTTTTAATTATATAGTTTAACTATTGCTACAGTACAGATGCACCAGACAAACTCTCTTCTATTTCAATATTTTCACTTTCTTTTTGAATTTTTTTCACATTGAACCCTTTAACAGATAACCCTGTGTTGCTTTACCCTTATCCACCACACTAATAAGTCTATACAGTTTCGGTTAAAACTTTGTAGTGTAATACACAAGTCTGGCATAGGTGTTATAGCAAGTATATAAGAAGCTTAGTTTTCACATTGACCCCTTTAACAGATAACCCTCATGCTGGAGGTGCAAGGGTCATGTGGTTGATGGTCATTCCTGGTCAACTTATATTTCTACTAACTATAGAACAACTACAAGCTGGCCATACTTCAATCACTCCACAGTTTGTGGCTGTGTATCTTCTAATATCGCTCATACAGGTGTTTATAAATCTTTAAAAAGTCATTGTTGTATGACAGTTTAATATGACAGTATGACAGAACAAAAGTTGACCTTTACCCAATGATGAACCATCACATTAAACTGTCACACAGCAATGGACCAGGCTCTCTCCCAACTAAGTTATAGTTTGTTGTGTTGGTAAATTAGTGGTTGGGCACTCGCATTGTAAGCAAAGGATACCGAGTTCGATAGGTAGGCAAATGTGTCCTTCGTCAAGACCAAATAAACATTCCTGCAATGCCGTGGTCACTAAATCTTGGTTTAAAGATTATTTACATTATGATGGCCGGTAGCAGAAGTAACAGAATACGCGATTGTCCTTAGGTTGCGATTCTACAATGTATACTGACTGTATAATATGTATTGTGTATATTATAAATGGATGCAGAACCCTTGGTGTTACTAACATTATAATATAAATTGCCCATAAATCCACATAAACAGCCATAACACCAAAAGTCAATATTCCAACACTCACTTTAAATAGTCCGTCAGTTTGCGATTCTGCTCCATGTTTGCCACATGTACAAAATATTAAAATATATATTCTCTATAAATAATCCAGCCAAAATACCAATATTTCGTCACTAACCTCAAATATTGTCCTTCAGGTTGCGATTCTGCTCCATGTATGCCAGTGGTTGGTGATCAGGTTATGGAGGAAGGAAGATGATCCTGATAACTCCGCGATCCCTTATCTTACCGCGCTCGGGGACCTTCTTGGGACTGGGTTGCTCGCTGGGGGTTTTCTATTTCTATGGTTGGTTGGTGACAGGGATGCAGACGTGGGGGATAAGTAGGAAGGGTGTTGGGGTTATGAAGCTGTGGAACTTTGTATTGAATTAAGAAGATGTATCTGCAAGCTTGCTTAAAATCTTCAGCATATGAGTTTAAACAACGTTGGATCTATCAATTTAACTAAAGATTTTTTATTTAAATCTTTAGTCTTTATCATTCTGTAAGAGTCTCGTTTGTTTTAGACTTTGAACTTTGGAATGCAAACATCAATATACATTGTGGTCAAAGTTAAATACTCGTAGTAAATATGACATCATGAATTTAGTTGTTTCCAAAACCATGTGTTAATACATGTTTGATAAAGCAGTTATATATGAAAATGCTATATTTATTTTATCAACTTTCCTAAACTACAGTTAGCAGTAGAAACATAAAAAGATAAGGTTGCTTAAAGTTATTCGACCTATTAGTTATTTATACGCCACCAAAGAATGAATAATGAGATAAAATGCTTTAGAAATTATATGTTTAGTGTAGCGCCCTGTGAATAAATATTAAACTTAATTTCAAAGCCATTTATCTCATGCTTTATTTGTATTGGCGTGCCTATGCTTTCAAGCCTATCAATTATAATATATTGACAACCAAGTTATAACTTGCATGAAAAAAATTTTCAATTTGAATTACTGTTTTTTTAACCTTTTTTTTCAGAAATATTTTTCAATCTAAATTAACTATTTTTTTCAGAATACTTTTAAATCTATTGTTTAATTAGTTTGTTTAAACCACTGGAACTTATTCTGTAAGAACTTTAACAGTTTTGCCTTCCTATATTACCCACTGGTATATAAGCTTCATATAAATTAAAATACATATCTATGTTATATAAACAATATACAACTTTGACAAAAAGTATTTGTACAATATTCTCATACAATCCTTCATTTCATTATTTTGCCAACATGACAATTATTTTGCTGTTGTTGTTTCCAGGTATAACATAATGCAATAAATAAGTAAATAGATCTTCTGGTTAAAAAGTAAAACACATATGCTTTTGTTTTTTCAGAAGAGCTGTTCACTTATATATTTACATTTCTTCTAAACTTTCGCTAAAATTTTTTGTATAGAAACCAACAATGAAGATTAACACCTTCCATTTTACCGGTCTACTATAAAAAACAAGTAAACTTTGTATATTTTTTTTCTTGGTAAAGTGCAATATTATCGGTGGCATGTCTCGTTTTGATGCAAAAAAACTTTTCCAAAAAATTTGCCAATTATAACAATTTAGAAATTATTAAAAATATTTTTTTAAAAATTTTGCTAATTATGACAATTTAGAAATTATTAAAATTGTTGTGCCTTTTTGTTTATCTGCACTAAGTTTATTACGTTTTTGAAAGATATTTTTTTTGCGGAATTCTTATGACCTTAAACATTGTTTGCACAGTTTCAATAAAGATTTCAAAATATAAATTTAAAGTTTTATTTTTAAGAAAATTTATTTACATCTTCAACAATGTTAAAATATAAAGGCAATAACACAGTATAGTTAGTAACACACATGTTGTATATACACCTTGTAACAATTATATATTGCAACTTTGTTTAATTCCTATGCCTTTCCCAGAAAAAAATTTCTGTCACCACAGTGAGCCTTGAACCTAACCCCTCTTACTTACAAGTCATTATACATCACACCATTATGTCCATGGTGGTATCAAGGTAATAGAACAACTCTGTACTAAATCTGATGCCCATGGTATGCTTTGCTGTAGTTTATCCATGTAGAATACACTAATAAGTCATTACAATTTTAGTTGGATATTTGTTGTATAATATATAAAGCTGGCATATTATGGCAAGTACACAACCTGCCATCAACTCTAATTAAGCATTGTAGCTGTTGGAGGTCTTAGCACAGATTCCAACAAAGCAGTTGTTCCAGCTGTTGGTTCATTACTTTGTAAAACATGGTTGAAAACATCAGGTGTTGACACGAATCTCCTACCAGGTTGTAATCTTCGCATTGTTATCGCAAACTCTTCGCTACAAGCTGCGGCAAGTGAAGGTAAGTACACCGGTCGTGGTCTGGTAGTTCTACCATACTGCGCAAGTTGGGAAAATCGCATTTTTTCGAGAAGTACAAGCCTTGCTCTCTCCACAGCTGTTTGTTGTTGTTGAGTGTTCCTGCGTCTCACAGGCAACACATTAACTCCAGTCTTTCTCTGTAAGTTTCTATTTCTTATTTTCGATGTTAAACTGTGAGATTTTAGCACAGGTCTATTAGTAGTAAGGCAGTTCACAGCACGCTTGGTGTCTGGTTCGGGCAATGTTTTAAAACATGGTTTCAGAACTTGGTTTAAAGGTTCAAGTCTTGAATTGTGGTAATGATCACTTCTTGTAACATCAACACCTGTGGAAGAAATTCGCTTTTTCTTTGTTAAAGGTTTAATTGTAGGCAGGATGACTTTGTTATTTTCTGATGGATTTAAGTCCGGAAGAAGAAAAGAAACATTCCTTGGTCTGCTATCTTTTTTCTTCACTTGATCCTGCCTTTCAGATCTTCGGATCGCTGATACTGAACTCCGGACTGCACTGATCAGATCCTCCCATGATGTCCTCGCATCTCTTACATCCGGACTTCTCTCCTCCAGGTAAAGGATCTTCTGGGAGGCACCACCGACTCCGGTTCGAAACGGTAGGATTGGATCAAGAGGTTTCTTTGGGATTAAAATTTTCCTCCGTTGCAAAAAGTCCTCGGATTTCTCTTTCCTCCTCTTAAAATAAGATCCATGAGGAGCGAGAGGGTCTAGATGTGTCTTGTTTTGTCTTGCTAACAACATATTAAACAAATCTATAACAAAATTAAACACAATACAGATTAGATATCTATTAAAACTTGTATATAGTTGAGGTGCTACATAAGCCATGTCTAGGAACCAGGGATTCAGGTGGCCCAATTACTTCTAATAACTTTAAAAGACATTTATTTAGGTTGAGCGACCGCACTCATTTACTTCCAACTAAATGTAAATATGTTTTAGCAACTGTTGTTCTGTCGCTATATCCTGTCTTTTCGTCGTTAAACTTTAAAATAATTCTAAATCTTCATTACCGAAATCCAAGAGACAAATAAAGTTATTATTATTATACCTCGAGAGTGCACATAAAGTTCTCTAACCCCTAGCACTGCTGCCAATCTCCTACATAATGTTTTTAAAACATGTTTTATCTTAAGCCTTTATCCATTCAATATAAACATTGATGTCTACTTGCCGATAAACAAGTCTGGTTGTCAAATACAAAGTAATTGGATCTAACATCAAAAATGAGTTTATAAATAAGTAACACAACAACCCATATGATGTGTGAGTGAGTATGGGAGGTTTCATTATTAAGTAGTCAGGAAGTGTAGCTTTGCTTTGTTCCCAATTCAAATATCATGTACCATGAACAAAGCATTACAACTACCGTGTATTGTGAATACTTTGATACACGGTATAGTGTTGACGTATTATACAACATGGAAAGGCTGGCCAGCTGCTGTATCAATCCAAACATATATTTCAAACCTGGGTATGTAGTTTTCCACATATTGTAAGTTGACTTTAAACAATGAATAAAACACTTAATGTTTTGCCAACTGACAATGTGGGTTTGTAAATCAAACTAAACTATGTCGAATATTCAGTTTATCCTCGCGTGGCTGGGAAATGACAGTCGTTATCACATAGGTTTAACACCTCGTGCAAGCTTACGAGTTATTATGCATGTAAGTGGGTTTATGAAACCAATTCCTTTCTAAAAATCTTGCTGAACCTTTTCTTGCATATATTAACTGTCACTGCCAGGAGTATTTTATTCTAAAACAGCTTTTATGCTTAATGATTTTAGTACCGACGTTATAACATCGTATACATTCCATTTTTCTTGTATATTATTCTGCATAACATTCGCTAAGCATTTGTAAACTACATACTGATATCATACTCTTATTAATCTTTAACAAATAATAAATCTTGAATTAATAACCTTAATAATGAATTATCCAAACATTAAACCAAAGTAAAATAATCAATAAATCTTATTTTCAGTTCAAGTTCGCGTTAAACAAACTTTTCCACAGCCTTGAACTTAAATATTAAGAAGTTATAAATCCATAACTTCTGGTGGATAAACAGCATCAGCTGAAGTGCATTGAAGATATTTTGATTAATTTCCACTCAGAGTATCGATCCATATGAGTGGAACCACTTGAGTGATAATTAAGTCAGATATTAAAAAGTTTGTTGAATATTATCGACATATTATGAGGTGTGATGTACATGTTATGCTCATGTTGCTACTAGGCATAATGTTATTCAAATAATTCACTCACTTTTGGCATAAAAATTAACAAAAATTATACAAAAAAGGTCTGTTTGAAAAGTCCTGTATTTTGGAATATGAAAAACATTAATTCAATAAAATCTTTGATAATTTTATGCCGGAAAATTTGTTTTTGGAATTTAGTGTAAATGGCTTACTAAAATATTCTGTTCTTGTACTTAAAACCTGGTTAATAGAAATAAAAAAACATTTTTCTCATATTTACTAAAATAATGTGCAAACGTAACAAAAGAATAAGTGCAAGGAAATAATTTGTGTGAAAGAACAAAGGTGCAAAAACATGGTCAGTTTTAATACAAACATAACAGTTCATATATATTTGACATCTGACATTACTAAAAATGGTTTTATTTAACTAACAAAAACATTTTAATTGAAAGCAGTTGTGTCTTATATATATATATATGGGCCACAATGTTTGTGTTGAAAATAACAAAACAAAAAAATTGACGAACCAACCACTTACTTCCGTATGTTTATTATATATCTATGTCATGCGGATGTTCACGAGCTGATACTCGGTTCAGGAAAGCTTTCTTCCGCTTTTTGATTGGACGAAGCTTTTGTGGGTGTGGAGTTAAACCGGCCAATCGCGCGGCTTTATTATGTCTCTTTGTATTCTTACCACCAGAGGTCTCCCAGTGGCGGGAAAAATCGGAAACCAACTTCCTGGTTTCAAATTCAGAGGTTGAACCTGGGTGGACGGTGTGGTTACCTCATGTTCAATGTCTAGTTATTATAATGAAACTGATTTATCTAGGAAACAGTTGTTGTTATAACATGGGTGTTCTGTTTATACACCTCATACCTGTTTACGAGTTACCATGTATGTAACTTTGTGGGTGATTGATACTCACAGAGTGGCAGCGTGCAGCTTTAAACCTGTAACCTCTTGGCCAAAGGCATGCTGTAAGTATTGTGACAACATAGGTGTCATCAGTCCGGCGCCGCGGCATAGTGGTTAGCGCGCCTGCCTGTAACCCAGAGGTAATGGGTTCAAGGCTCGTCGCTGTTATCATTGTGGGCGTATGTTTCCTTGGGCAAGACACTTAACGGCAATTGCTCCAACCCAGTGGTCACTAATGGGTTGTCCAAATTATCAGCCATAAAAAAAAAAATCCAAAAAAAATAAATAAATAATCACTCACAAAGTAACATACATGGTAACTCTTAAGCTGGCACGAGGTGTTAAACTCGTGTGATAACGACTGTCGTTTTCCGGCCACGCGAGGATAAAGTAAGTTACATTCATTCATTCATTCATTCATTCATCAGGGCAACAGACTTAACATAGGTGTCATCTTATACACCAGACACACATGTTGTATTCACACATAGAAGAAATATGTTTGCACAAACAATCCACTTACAGCAAGCAAGAGCATCCTTCACACAAAGTAGAAAAGTTTTCTGTTTCATCTTTGACATTTGCGCCATTTTACACAGGAATAATTTGTTCAGGTTCTGTAGATTTACAGAATCAAATATATAAATTGTTAAAGCGTTAAAATTAAACAATACAAAACAAGGAGTAAAGTAGGTTGGGGTAAGATGGTGTTTTTACTCTTGTCACATATGGTAGTAAACAATATTTAAAGAATTATATTACTGTACCCATCAAAAAAGGAAAAAAAAAAGAAAATGTAAAAACAATTAACATAAAACAAGAAAATATATTTTTTATCATATTTCAATTTACCCAAAGTTGAAATCCGAGTTTTTCAACAAATTTAATTTTCTGGAGAAATATTTCCACGAACTTCTTTTTCTCCCATTCCTCCTGCTTTGTTTCTTTTATTCTCTCGACACGAGTTTGCTCCAACAACCTGAACAAACATAATTAAGTCAGTGTGTAAGAATGATTGACAAGAGTTAAAAAGGGGGTATATTCGTTCACGTATATATTGGGTTGAATAATTAAATGTCACTTATTTATCCTTGCATGGCGGGGCAACCACAGTCGTTATTACACGGGTATTCTGTTCCATACACCTCGTGCCTGCTTACAAGTTACCACGTATGTAACTTATTTATCCTTGCATGGCGGGGCAATGACAGTTGTTATAACACGAAAAAGTTGTTATAATACAAAAATATGTTTGTATTAGTTATTTTAAACTAATTTTTCAGCAACACTTTACATACAATAATATATTTATTATGTTTAAATTGTTTATTTATATATAAATAAACGAATATGTTTTAATTATTTTAATGTCACTAACTTATCAAGTATGTTCCCCACAGATAAATCATCCCCTCGGTGTCGCAAGAGAGCTGGGTTTCTCGTGTTCTTAGACACTTGATCAAATTTCTTGGTTTCTATTTCGTGTTGTGCTTCTATTCGTTCTTGTAATAACTGGATGCATAATAATGTGTTACACCTCATGCTCACTGTCAAGTTATACATCTTCTTATACATCCGACACACATGGTGTATTCATACACCTCATGCTCACTGTCAAGTTATAACATGGCTGTCTTCTTATACACCAGCCACACATGGTGTATTCATACACCTCATGCTTACTGTCGAGCCACAAACCTGCATAGAAATCTCATGTTCTTGTCGTAATTGTTGTTCCACATCAATGACTTCGATCTGGTGTCGTTCGAGCAGATTGCGGATAACATCGGAATCTAATTGTCCGAGTTCTACAACTTTTTGAACAATGGAAATCTGATAAAGACAATGAAAATAGAAATAATACAATAATAGCTTCTATGAGTCTGATACACCTCCTCTATTGCTTGAATTTTTACTGAGCTATGTGTTTCAGTGATGGTGCAAATTTCTTTGTTTGTTGGCCAATGTTTGAATGTTTTATTCAGGCATAAACGTAAAGTCATTTTAGTGTAAACAGTATGATACAGACGACCTGTATACCCCTAATAAGATGGCATAACATTGGACATAAGGTAAATAAAATGCCAAATGATCATTATTCGACCTAATAATAAGCCTAGCAGCAACAGAATATAAATAGATATATTTATTACATCACAATGTAAACAACCCAACCAGCGACCATACTTGTAAATAATTGTTCTGTTCTTCCAGTTTCAACATCGCTGATATTTCATGTTTTAAATTCAATACAAGCTTTTCCGACACTTTTTCCATCACTAGGATATGCTGTGGAGCAAGTTAGTTAAAACACGGTGATTAAAAATGACTATACTTGTATTTTGGCTTTTTCGTCAAAACATCGGCCAAGAGCAAAAATACAAGTATATTATGACTAGCAGCAAAAGTATCTAAATAATGAGCATACAACAATTAAATAAACTAAAAACGTAATACAAATATATTTCATGAATGCAAGGTTTGGGCAGATGTTAGAATTTTTGATACAAGTAAAGAATCCTTCATTAGACTAGCGTTAACAGATAGTAGCATTCTTCACTAAAACACAAACATATCCAGATAAACAACAAACAACATACCAGTAAATGAGATGCAGTAGCGTGTTCTGTGTCGTACAAATGTCTAAACTTGTCTAAATGTTCATTTCCAATGGCAGCCAGTGATTTCACCTGTTTATTTAAAAAAAGTTGATCATTTTCTACATTTAAGGGAGGTCCTGCAGCATGGCATTATTTAAATCCTAGGTCCCATGACGTGCCTCACTCGGCTCACTGTAGAACCTCACCCATATAGAATATAACATACATATACAATATTGGGGTAATGGGCCAAACTCTGTTAAAATCTTAGGTCTTAAATAAGGACCTCCCAATATAGAACAGAATTCAAATCTGTCTGCAACAACATATAAGTTAGTGTTGATCCTTATCTCACCCTCTGCTCTTCATTGATCTCCTCCTGCCTCCCATGACACAGATGTATCACTTGTGTTCGGATCAACCTCGCATCCATGATCGTCATGATGCATCTATGATAAACATCACATGATGATCCCATCATCTTTATCATGAGTTCGTGATCTTTCATGATGAGCTTCTCATCTCTGGAAAAAAGAAACTTACTCTTATTTTTTCGATGTACATTACTTTGTCTGACAGATTCTGTATCAAGCATAGCAGTGATCTGAGTGATACATCTGTGTCATGCTAGTGTTGGGCTAGTGTTGGGCGGAGCTACAGGTACTACAGTTTAAAGGAATGCTCGTGTTATCACTTCAAATACAAGTAAATAGAATGTTAGGAAAAAAGTAGCGATAAAACAAAAAAGTGGTTAAAAACATGCTACATGGAAACTAACTGAGTAAAAATGTCAAATAACTCAGTGACTTAACTATGGTTGCCACTTCCATGCCCACAGTCGAGTTGCTGAAGCTATTGCAGTGTGTTTGAATAAGCACTAAGCGGACATATTTAATACTTGAACTATAAAACAAAACTTTAAACCGCAGCCCACATACTCAGGTGTAAGGTAGATTTGCATCGTGAAGAACTTTGAAATATGATTTCTATCTTCCTTAAGATTTCTATGAGCTGCATCGACCGTTGATAAACTCCCCAACATTGAAAGTTGATCGTCGAACACCTTTGTTTGGCGTTTGTTCTTCTGTGTGATGTCATACTCAGCTTTCTGTGTGTCACAATGGTTAAACAAATGTAACACGCCAGTGACTGTAGCAACACTATATAGTCTTTAATATTTGCATGACGGCGGATATATAACATATTATGACTTTAAGACATATTATAACTTATTATAACTGAATTAGAAGTTGAGCAGTAATTGGATATTGCCGCTAGACTTAACATCACATTAAACCTTAAGTTTCACATGTTGCCATATGTGTCACTATATAAGCTATATAATTGTACTATATGTATGTGAGGTATCCTAATATACTGTTTCAATGTCAAACATCAATTCCTAATTACTAAACCCACAAGAGAGTTCTAATATACATCATATCACATTCAAACCTTCATCTTTCCATCCATTTCCTTGGAAGCGAGATGAACCTCTTCTTCATTCAATCCTCCCGATGTTTCAATCATCCTCCACATCTTTGTCTCCTCTTCCTTGCACCGGGACTCAAATAATAATCCTCGTCTCTGGAAAAATAAGCTGGTTGTGAGGGTTTGAATAATTGTGGATGAATTTATGTTATTTATCCTCGTGGCAAGGCGGCAATGACAGCCTTACTATATCATGTAACATGATACGACATTTGTTATAACACGGATGTTCTGTTTCATACACCCCTACCTACTTGAGTTACCACGTATGTAACTTTGTCGGTGACTGTTTTTTCATATTTCGTAAAAATAATTTCATGAATGTTACTTATTTCAACAGGATCTTGTTTCATTTATCTATGATCCATACACTCATACACACACACAAATAACTCTGTACATTTTAAGCCAACCTTTTGTAATTCAGCAAGTTCCACAACTTCCTGTTGATTCGATTCCTCGATTATTTTCGTTTCCTCATCAAGAAGTTGGAAGCAAATATCAAAGTAACCCTGGGTGTGGAAACATAGATAATCTAAAACATGAAGCTACAAGTGAAAACAGTCACAAAGCATAATTCTATCATGTACTATATGGGTGAGGTCCTGCCATGGGACTTGGGGTTTATATCTGAGTTGGGCCATTACCCCAACATTGTATATGCACATTCTATTCTATATGGGTGAGGTCCTACAGTGAGGCACGCCAGGGGACCTGGGATATATATCAGAGTTGGCTCAATTTCCTATCCACAGAGTGTTCTATTCTATATGGGTAAGGTCCCACAATGGGACCTGAAAATAACGCAAAATAGACAGCAACAAACTAAAATAACAACAACACAAATTCTCACCTCAATAAAAGATGAAATATTTTTCTTTTCACTTTTAACAAGGTAGTTTCGTAAAAGTTTATTTTTCCTTATGTTGAACTTTAAAACAATCTGGTCCCAGTGATCTCTGGAACTTATTTCTAATCTTTCTCTTGCTGTTTGGAAGCCTGTGGAGGTAAATGGATTGGTTAGGTTGCAATGGTGGCTTATTATTGTAGCTTTGGTGCTACGAAAATGTATCATACAAAAACCAAGTTTAACCAATATTGTATTAGAATGAATGAATGAATGTATCTTACTTTATCCTTGGTGGCTGGAAAACGACAGTCGTTATAACACGGGTATTCATACACCTCGTGCCAGCTTACAAGTTACCATGTATGTTACTTTGTGGGTTATATATTTCGCCATGAGCCGAATCTGGCCAAATTCTCTGATAAGCACCTTACCCATATAAAATAGAATTCAAAACAGAATCCAGTAAACCACCCCCCACCTTGTTCCACCTCGTCAGCCATAGTCTCCATGTTGTCTCGTGTTTTCACCCATAATATCCCCGTGTCATGCTCCGATATTCTGCTGATTTCCGATAAACGCTGAATCAGCGATTTGTAATAATCGCATCGAACTCTGAAAAAAAGTTTTTCTTTTTTTAGTTTAAATTGAGTTGATTTTAATTTCTGATGCTCAAAAGGGCAATGCTTGGATTTGCTAAACTTGGGGCGGCACGGTTAACCCTGGAATTAATAATATAGTAGGGTGGGGGAAGATGGGACACTATTTCAGTCTATGTTTTCAAACCATTTGGTAGTAAATTAAGAACATTTAAATAATGATAAAACCGTATCCTCACTACTCCCATAGACCGTTGTTAATTGTTTAAAACCTGATCAGGATATTTGGATATTATGTGCTAAAGGTGTTCTATCTTACCCCACAGTACTATAACTTAACTGTTCAAACATTGAAATATTGTTTGCAGAGAAAATATTGCCGCATGCAGAGAAATTGTATCCACGCACAGTTATTTGACCTTCTAACCGCACTATAAAAGTTATGTTTCTTTAACACAACAGTTTGATACACCAGTGTTTTGATAAACTTTGTAGGAAGTTTAGTGTTTATTTATGTGGTTTGTGGGAATTTTAACAATGTTTTTGGTCTTAGTGATTTTTGCTTGCTATTAAAATAACTTGTATCAACTAATCCACCAGACACAACATAAACCGTTTGGTATTTGTTAGGGTAATAAAGGAAACTTTGGCCAAATACCAAGTCCAACGGCGTGCTATGTCATATGACCCCAGCCATATAGAACAGAATCAGTTGTTTGTTAAACATTGGCCTATCCAAAAATACACACAACACATGCTGATGCTTTGTAACTTATAACATGTGCGACGTTTTCCATAGATATTTAACAATTCAATGAATACCATTGAACACATGGCGTGGAGTTTCCATATGAAACGGAAATGAACCAACACTTGCGGATACTTATTTGCATATTAGACCTTGTTTACTTGAGGTTAAATTTCAGCGCAACTAAAATATTTTTCTTGGTTGAGTAGGTCATTAGAGCTATTTATATATTAAGAATATTAACGCCTATTTTTGCATTTTTTCCTAGATTTACAATTCAGAATTCAGATACCATAATGGAATGGGATACTGGCTAAATAACATGCATATTGCTATTTCCTATAAATATGTGTTTCTCAGTCATACAGAATAACAATCACCCACAAAGTAACATACGTGATAACGTGTAAGCTGACACGAGGTTTATCAAATAGAACACCTGTGTTATAACGACTGGTCTGTCATTGCCTGGCCTTCCCAAGAACAAATAAGTTACTTTAAAAGATACCAACAAAATATTCAAACCTGAACAAATCACTTGTAGTTTGCTTTGAGTTAAAGTAAGTGAACATAAGAAGTAAATCATGTCGACTTCTGTCCGTCCATTCCTGCACGTTAGGTATTTGTTTAAACGTTTCTTCTAATTGTTTAACATTCAATTTTATCATCCCATTTGGTAGTAAACAAAGAACATTCAAAGAAATATAAAACCGTATCCTCACGACTCCCATAGATCGTTGTTATTTGTTTAAAACATGATCAGAATATTATGTGCCATAATGTATTTATGATTGTTAAGCTATTTTAATGGGCCAAGTGTAATTAGAATTTGAAGTAATTTTAAAGCATTATATATAAGTTAAACTAATGTCTGCATTATAAACTGGTTTGTTGGTATTTCACATTTTGCAAAACACATCACACAAAAACATATCACCTTAAGTTAGCTATGGGTGAAACTGTAATTAACATTTTCACTCAATATTGTGTGCAAAATTCAAAAACAATTTCTTTATGCAAAAATAAATCACCTTAAGTTTATGCTCCAACCATCGGTTAACATGCAGCTCCACCATAAGAAGTGACTTGTCCAAACCATGTGTGACATCTTTACATTCACCATCATCATGGATATATTCAACCAGTTGTTCAATGAATGAAACATAAGATGATCTGTATTCGCTAACCTATGTTTAATATGCGAGGGTAAATATATCTAAGAAGAGAAACTCAGATACCTAGAAGAGAAGCATAAAGGCAGCTGTACACAGTATTCAGCATGCGAATTCGCTTGCGAAGTCGTATGCAAACCAATTACCGAGTTCCGCATGCGACAGCGAAATCTGGACAAAACAGACAAAACGGAGGAATTCCGGATACTGTGTACAGCCACCTTTAGTGTTAAAGTTTTATAAATGCAGGAAAGGCAGGGATAGTTGGACACACAATCTTGGAAAAGAAGTCTAACTTTGGTTGTAATTGTTATGTTTACTGATAAACTCAATGCAGAAAAAATTCCATGGTGTGTCTGCCACCCCTGAACAAGTGCCTGGGTTTAAAAGACAACCAGTTAAGTAAATAGTATTTAAATAAAAGGGTTATGTCTGATGATCCACACACTGCAATAGCTTTAGCAACACGACTGTGGGCATGGGAGTGCAGATCAAGAAAATATTTTATAGTATATAAGTTGCCAGATTATTTAAGTTCTAAGTTACCACAGTTATACCTATTACCTACCATAGTTTCAACATGTTGATTTGAAACATCATTTAACATGAAATCAACTTCATCGAGTTCAATTTCATTTTCATTTACTTTGTTTCGAAACTTGACTAAAGAAGAGGAAAATTTCTAAAAATAAAAAAGCAGGAATTTATTCGTAAAATAAAAACACAGCACCAGTAAGTATCGTACATAAGAAGTTTTGGGTTAGTTGCACAGATATCGCAGATGCATTCCTTTAATGTTACTCACAGTGATGCAAAGTTCGTTAAAACTCTGGTATGCAAATAACTTGCCCAAAGTGTTTTATCAGATTTCTAACCTGCCTGGCAGCAACAACTTGTTTGTGTTTTAACAGGTACTACGTTGGCCACTATTTTCCATGTACATTTTAAAATTAGGAAACAGATTTTTAACAACATAACAACACCTTTTAAATTGATCTCTTTGATCACAAAATAATATAAAATTAAAACAATAAAAGAAATATAAAAATGTTTTATATGATTTTTGTAGGTACATTATTTATCTATTGTTATTTCATTGAAAACTAAGGTTCACCTGCTGCACTGTTGTAAGAATGTGAGCATGTTGTTTAACATTCAAACTACCAGCAACTAAATATTGATCCAATACAACTTGAAATACCTGGGATTTGTATTAATAATCATATTATACGTGTTGACTATATGTAAGCATATACAGCATAGCAATATACCAGTCTTTCCACTATATTTTATGAGTATTATGATACTTGACTACAAATTAGGTCATGCTGCTTAACACGCATACATGATAACTATGGTTTACATAAAATATATCTTGGCAGTGTAACTATGGACTTATACATTGCCAATTGTTTGTAGGTTACTTATCTATACAGACACAAAATAATGCACACTTTCTATTAATATACCTACATAAACATAGGAACCAAACTTTAAAAGCAGGGTAGGTAGGATTAGTTAGACACGTATTCCTGTGTAACAAATCAACTTTTTGGTTGTAATGTTTACTGATTAATGCAGTGTAAATAACTCTACATTAGACTTGCCCGCCCTGCCACCCAAGGTTTGTTCACTATGTTGATATACATTTAAACAAACTATAGTTAACACTGAAATAATGGAAAAGGTGGTGCGACATTTCACGCAAGACATCCATAACGTTACAACTATGACATATACTTGATACTAACATAATAGAACCATCTAGTCAGCATATACCAACCTTCATCAAGCAAGTATGTTTCATCACCCACATATCTGTTGCTAGCATTCGCAACTCGATTAACTTTCGTTCAAACAATTTCAAAACCATCTCGTCACTCGTGGAACAACATAAAACATCAACCAAACTTTTCGACATAAATTTACCTAAAAAAAGGAAAATGGGAATTATTCTAAACATCCAGGTATAACGACAAAACTTTTTAAAATTCAGGGGAGGCCATAGTTAGACTTATAATGCTATTGAATCAATTTGGTCAAGGTTTACTGATGATTGCAGTGCATAATAATCCTGCCCACTCTGCCACCTCAGGTTTGGTGGCTATGATCCAAGCACCAGACATAAAGGAATAGTTTTATACATATCTAATAAAATCCCACAATTGTCCTTTATTCATGTTTAAGCCATTGTTAAAAATTGAAATGTTATGTTAAAGTAAAATTTATAAGGTACTTATACTATCTACAAAATATGTTACTTGTTGTATTCTGATTATGTTCCAATTCACGTTGGTCAGATATGAACAAACGAGTTTGTAATTCATCTTTATCTACAACAGGTGCATCTGTGACATCATAACCATCATTGTTGTCATCATATAACATATTATTGTGGCCACCATTTGTCTGGAACATCATAATATTAATATTTTTATTTTAAGTATTTTTTTTTTTTTTTTTTAATATTTCAAGGTACAAATTAGTTTGATACCCCCAGCCATGTCTTTACACACATTTTTTCCAATTACGTAGTAATCTGCTTTAATTAAATATTTATGTCATTGCGTTAAAGAAAAAGATAATGTTATTATATGACAGCTGCATGATTGAGGTTGTTAAACTTGTCACCAAGTTTTGTAGGTGAGACAAATTGCCAATCATTGGATGGCCATTGAATAGGTGTCATATTTTAACGTTTAGTTTTTGCACAACAACCTGACTGTTGACATGGGAGTGGCAACCATGGATAAGTCACTCGAAAATATAAATGACCAAAAGTCAAAACTCGTGCCTCCTTTAAAATCATAGTAACAAATACTCTACATGATACAACACCCACCTCATTATCCAGTTGCGTAAGTTCAAAGTTACTTTTATTGATTTTAAACTTTCTTTTCAAAACATCCATACAGAAACACTTGATAAAGAGGAAGCCGACGATCAAACCAAATATTCCAGCGATGGCGCCACCAATTCCAGCCACTAGTGGGGGAAGTTTGAGGCTGTTTGTTTCAATATTAATGACGGTACAATCTGGTGGAAATGAAAATTTCATTATTTATTAATATGTTGCAAAAAATAATGCCTATAAAAATTTTGCCATTGATTTTTAATATAGGCATATGAAACTTATCGTGATTTACAGTTTATTGTTAATATTTTGCACATTATTTTTGGTTGTCATTTAGTTTATATTGGTTTATGTTTAGAACATTGTTTAAAAAAAAGCATTGAATAGCTTATATTATTTCACAAGTACAGTAGGGTATTGGTCATACAGTGAGTCAAGCAAACTTATGATTTGTTTACTAGGATTTAGTTGCGTGTGCCATAATTTCTTGTGAGCTAATTATCACGCAACGAAGCAAAAGCAAAATGTTTGCCCTTTGCATAAATAGTTTGCTATTTAACGATTCACTATTCCTGGGGAACAAAATGGTGTTTTACACATGTGTATTCTTGCCAGAAACTGCTATATTCCGCAAGCTGGATGTGCAAGCAATAATAAGACAAAATGTTTTTTCTGTTCCAATGCAAACTTAAGAATAACCTTACTGTTTTTGTACAATCACGGTATATTGAACAGCCTATTTATTTTTGTTGCTGATAAAATTACTATTAAAAGAAAACAAACAGATGATGTATATGACTGTATCATCTGATTTATGATAAGATAATATGCTAAGATGATTCATTGCAATTTGAGCAATATCATGAAGCTATCATCAAACTTGTTTGTTTATATTCCAGTATGGCTGAACATAGCCTACCTGTCATGATTATTTGCTTTGGTGATTAGATATCTTGCAATTCAAAGTTGGAGTTGCAAATATAAAACAGTTCACACAACTTTTTTAATGAAAACATAGCTTTTTTTGTTGTTGTCGTTAAACATGGTGCATATACTTATGCTGTTAATGGAGTAAATGTGATTAGTACACGAGTGAAAAACATTTAATGTGTTAGAAATATACAATATCTTGCTATTATATTGCAATTATTTAATCTTTTATGTCTAAATATATTAAAAATACACCAAAATGTAACGCGCGCTTTGCCAATACGAACAAAACCGCAAATTGTAAAAATTGTGACCACTTGGGGCGCATTGCTATGGCTATTTGATTTTGTTTACAGTGGTAGCGCTAGAGAGTATAACACGAAACGTAATTAATGGGCATATTTTCCGGTTTCTGACAAACATTTCCGTTCCAAATTACTTTTTAAACATTCCGATAATGGTACTCCATGCGGTGATAGTGTAACGTACAAATCTATACGAGTATTAACATCGCAACGTGCTGCACAACGCAAACCCAGGCGATATTTTACCTACAACAAACTAACAAATGAAGACTTGATTTTACGTTAAATAAACAAGCTTTTGGGCGCAGTTATAAAACATTACAAGAGTATAGTATCCTCTTTTACAACAAAACCTGTTTACGTGTAAAATAACAAAGTAAAATCGCAAAAAAATGTAAACCATTTTCAACAATCGTATTTCTATGATCCCGTTTACCCTTACCAAAACAATGATTTTTTTATTACGTCACGCCGTCTGCTGGAATTTCTGGCACTCAGGTCTTTTTACAACCGAAGCGTAGGTGATAGTAGATACCGTCTCTGCACCAATAACGGTTTGTATTTGCGTGTGTTTTACTTTGAGCTTTTAGTATAACGGACGCAGCGGAACGATAATGTAAACGTTCTGTATTACATAAACTGTTTATTACGTGTGTGTATGGTTTGTGACGTAAAAATGATAACAATAGTTGGGCTTAGCTTCTATGATTATTAAACTTTTTATATGAATAACGTAGATTATGCGTAAGAGTTATAAAATGTTATATAAATGTATACAGAAACCATGTTGTAATACAATATATGCAGCTGTGTGACATACAGTGAATAATAAGCCATAATGTATACAATGTTTTGGATTCATTTACCTGCTTTAAATGTAAACAATAGTATTATCAAATCTGTTGTATTTGAAGAAGAAATTTTAAATATTGGTGTCTTAATTGAATTATTGCTGTTTAATGTTATGTAATTATAGGATTTTACTTAATTTAAATATAATTACTTCTGTATGATTATCTATAATGTTTTATGTATATTAAACTATGTTCTTTTAATTAAATCAATGTGAATTAAATTTAAGGCAAGTTTAAACAGCTGCCAGTAAACTATACTTTGCCACAATCTAATTTGATTCATTTTTTCTTAGTATTTAGTTTTAAAAAGTAATTTTCTTTCATTACAATGACATACATCTGTTATCACATAATCAGTCCATTGTTACATAACAGCATCATTGTTTAGTTACAGTTGTGATTGTGACTTAACAGTTGGTTAATATGTTACACCCTAACTTAAACATTCCATGTTAAATAAAACCTTAGTATTTTCCAAGTAAACACTCAAAATCAAATTCTTTTGTTGGCATTTTATTTTCACTGTGAGTAAATTGTAACAGTGGTAACATATTGTGGGTAAAATGGACTAACATTTCCCGCATTTGATTTCCAATTTAATTTTATATTTATTTGCTTTTTATTATAAAAACTTCACCCTTTGTGTGATGTAACTATGTGGTTTACTACTGCTTTTATATTGGCCCAATATATATATCTGTTATAAGCATTAAAGGTCTCACTAGTAACAGTGTTATAGCAATATAATGTGGATTCATATTCTCATATGCTCTTTTCCCATCAATTGTCATTCTAGGAAGGATGCAATGCCAAAGGATGGGTAATTTATTTTCTATTCAATAACCCGAGCACTTTGTTTATTTAAATTTTACCAACAATTTAGCCTTAGATATCTGTCACATGCAGTGTTCACAAAAAAATGTTGTTTTATAAAACAATGTTTTATTTGACACTTTCTTTGAGGGTATGCTTCTATATTAAAAATGACCTCTTATTTTAAAAGTTTTTTATATTAAAATGTTAATATTAAGCTCAATTTATAAATGTGAAGTAGTTTTATTATAAGAGAAAGGATGCTTTAAAATAAATAGCCTCACCCCACATATTGGTATTAAAACAGGTTTTCCTTCATACTTATGGGCAAAGTACTAATGTTTGGGTAAAAACACCGCAAACCAATTATCATTGGCCAGCCAGTGCTAGTACACTATTAACCACATACATGCTGCAATTTGTTGAATTTCTGAGAAAATTAGGAACAGTAAACTACAAATACTGCCACTGCTTACCCACTAAACATATGGTTGAATTGTATGGAAATAAAAACAATAGATAACAGTACACTGTGTGTTGATATCATGATATTTGAATTAAATAATATTAGAATTTTGTATGAATGTTTTAGCTGTAGTTCTATGTGTGGTTATGACACTTGCTATTCAAGTACAAAAATTTCTTTAATTGCTGGGTTTGTATTAAAAGTGAACTTGTATGATATGTATGAGTGCTTGTTAACTTTAGGACTAGAAATTGACCTGAACCTCGATAAAAATCTATTAAAAGAATTTTATTGTAAAGAAGTAAGTGTTCTGCCTTGGTAGGCATAAATGTTAAGCATATAATTGAAATGTCAGATGCCTGACTCAGCGTGATTATTAAGGTTTGGTTGGAATTTTAATAAAATAAACCAAGCATTTGTGTTCATTGCCGTAGCTTTGTATATTCTATGGTAGATTGAGCAACCATATGGATAGTAGATAGCTGGTTGTATTTAATGGAAATCCAATGGTTTGCTAATTTCCCTTCATTGTTTTAATTAATCCAGTCCTCTTTACTTTATTTGAATAAGATTAAAATAAAGTTTATGTTCTGTTGACTTCTAAATGATTTTGTTAATATATACTCAAGCATATTTGAAAGGTTACAGTTAAGGTATTACTTTATTTAGTTTAAACACACTCGTGTATTCTCCTGGGTATGTAAGACACTTTTGCGGTAAACCAATCTAATTGTGTGAATATCTTTCTCTTTACAGTTCTGTTAGTTTATAATGGTTGTTGACTATGCTGGAAAGTAGGTTTTAAATTAGTGTGTGATTGGCCTCGTGCCCTGCACTGAAGGAGCACCCAGGGTGCTGGGTGTGGAAGGAATGCTATGAACAAGTGGTCCTGTAACGCAAACACTCGAGCAAGCGTTGAAGCAATTTATTAGAAGCCTCCTTAAACAATGTCAGCAATGGTCACACAACTTTCTTACAGCATCAATGAGAAGTTACATTTAGATGATTCTACTTTCCCATCTATACCACAACAGCAGGTCTCACTTTATACAACTTTAATATCAACATTTTTAATCCATAATACAAACTGTGTAAAAGTTTTTTTGGCCATGTAAACTTGTTTTCCAACATGCTGTATAAATATTACATATATTATATATATTTTCACTTGTTATAAATAAAATGACAAGACAGTGAATCATTTGGTTTTATTTTCTCTTCAAACTCATAGTTGTGGTCTAGTTTTACATCAACTGGTATTAAATCTTTATTACAACTTGTATAAAGTAAATATTTAAAAGTCTCTTTGTCCACAGCATCATAGACCAGAATCATCAGTTCCCACAGCAAAACCATCTACCTCAAAAAACTTGAAATTTGCTCAAAAAGGTTAAATTTTATGTCAATTGGAATGTGTCTCGTATGTCAAAACTGTAAACATGGTTCATGGAACTTGAATGCGGTTATATTCATTATTGCTTCTTTTATTTAGAAGCTTATTCTTATTTAGTTGCACCAAAAAATCATATTTTTTTAACTTTTATGATGTTATAAATATTGAAATAGTTTTCTTGTAATTCTCAAACATGAAGAATGTGTAATTGATAGTAAGAGGGCACACACACAGGGCAAGTCCCCATTTAACATGGCTTATTTATTCTCTCGTAGATGTGTGCTCAGGGCATTGTTTGCTTTAACATCTTAAAGTAATCAATACCACAGTTGATCTGAATGGCTTATACTGGGCGTGCTCGCACATTGCTTGGGCAAGACTCCCATGGCCACATTGAGATTTTAAGCTTCTGCTTTTCATCTCTATCATACGCTTGTTGTTGTAGCAGCTTGCGTAATTTGATTTCATTCATTCACCGGTTTTGTGTTCCCGCTTACTCAAAAGCTAGAGATCAGACCTGGATCGCCTTACCATTATATTCAACCTAACATGCAATATTTTGAAACTCAACAGAACATGGACAATGGAGTCCGCCGGTATCGAATGTTTCTCCTTCTCATGATGGCACGTCTACCTCATCTAACAATGCTGAGAAATATTTCCAGGGAAGTGGAACGTCCGTGGTTGGGGTAGCTTTGCCGAGACATAAACCTCAAAGGTCGATTGTATTTTCCACGCGCAGCATCAAACCAGTAGCTTTGGTTAAAACACAGTTAAGCAACCATGAAGAAACCACGATACATGATTTGCGATCTACCAGCTACAGGGAAACAAGGAAATCTTTTTCAGCAGCTCAATATAATAGATTGGAAAAATGGTCTGTACCTAAACCCCCCCAACCCACATTAAATGAAACTGTAGCAGACAATACAGATTGCAGTAAACCTAACACTTCAGCAAACCAACTTGACAAATTTCCAAGTATAGTGGGCAAGAGTTGTATATTACATTCTCCAGTTAAATCCTCGCAAGTATTAGCGGACAACCCACCCAACAAGCGTCATTGTCGCTCTGTGTCCGAACCAGATGAAATGTTGGACAAATTCAGCCCCAACTCTTCCCCCATATTTTCTTCCTGGAACCCATCATCCCAATCCTCAAGAGTTTGGGTTCCGATCCGGAAGTTGGGGAACAGAAGAGCTTACTCCGCAAATAATTCTCGTTCCCTTGGAGATTGCTCAAGGTCCCTCGACTGCGCAAGTTTATGTTCTGAAAGCTCCACCACCCAAGACTCGTTGCTCACTCCCCCCTCATCCCCTGTTCCTCGACCCGCATCCGTCACTGTGATCAAGAGAGGAGGAGCTTGGACTTTTCTCTCATCCCAGCACTCCCTCTCGGAGCATTCGAGCTTCAGTCCTCTCTCATCTCCGAGCTGCAACATCTCTTCCCCTCTCTCCTCAAGATCAGCTCATGGCATCACTAGTTCAAGTTTATCAGCGACAAAACGAAGCCTCTCGTTTTCAGAGGACTTTGAATACAGAGCGAGCATCCAGTATACTCCAACCTCAACCCCTGAGTTAGAACGCAGGTAGTCCTAACTTAATTGAAATCTTTGCGTTAAAGTATTTTTTCTATGCGATAATTTGTATTAAACAGAACACTCCTGTTTATAATTACTTTGGTTGCTTTGCTCATGAGGATAAATAAGTTACATTCAACCATTTTACAACCCTTAAAGTTTCACATGTAATTCATACAAATACGCACGAATATGGCCAGATTGGAAGGGTTTTAAAAATATACTGCATGCTGTGAATCAAGTTAGTTGTCTTGTTAACTGTAATAGCGCATGTTATAATTTCCATGAAATATAAAACAATTGTCCTAAATGTGAAGCATGGTAACCAAATAACGATGAGAATGAATTGAAATTATATTATGCGGTTCTGCCATGTT
This sequence comes from Ciona robusta, assembly GCF_009617815.1. NCBI lineage: Eukaryota > Metazoa > Chordata > Ascidiacea > Phlebobranchia > Cionidae > Ciona > Ciona robusta. Next base: position 7,059,667 of record NC_143246.1, read on the forward strand.
ATTGAATCAATATATTCTTTAGCTAAAAACGGGTCTTCAAATACATAAGCTCTTTTGATTGCCGCTCTGTGTGGTATTGTGGTTTAAAATGTGGGGGCAATGGGCCAACTCTCGCATGAAATACAGGTCCCCTGCATTTTTATAAAACCTTATATAATGTGGTTTCATATCGCAGCAATATCCTTAGATGTATGTAATAGAAGTGTCGAAATGACCTTCTGGAGTTCAAGTTCTGACCTTTTCGAATATTTACTGTGTAGTTTATTTTTATGGCAAAACCAAAACCCATTTTGTGTCAATTTTTTTTCTCAAAATCAAACATATAATATCCACCCCAGGTTTGATGGTTTCAATTCATCAAGGAAAGGAGGATTACTTCGATGTCAATCTCATCCATCCGATCTCAACATGAAGAAAAAAGGAAGAAGAAGATTAACGAGCAGGTTGTCACACCGACCGACACTTGACTTTGCAAAAATGAAGCAGGTACATCAAGTTGTTTGTTACTTTTACTTGGAATATAAACTATTGGCCAACCCCCCTTTACCCACTGTTATGTGGTTATGTTTTTACATACTTGAAGCAGGTATGCAGTGTATAAAACAGAACACTTGTTTTATAACGACCGTCGTTGCCCTGTCACGCTAGGATAAATAAGTAACATTCAGTTATCCATATGTTACTTCACAGCAAACTGATGCTGCTAGGCATAACGTAATACTAAGATGGCTCTCTAGGCAGTTTATTACGATACTGGCGTTTCGATATCACAAATGGGTCGTCTTTATCAGGCTGAATAGTGAATATTTTAATAAATGCCGTTTTGAAATATAACATTTTTTGTTGAAGTCCGTTAGCATAACATAACTTTATTTTGTCTCATGTTTATAGTAACGAAAATGTAAACCTATTATGCTCTTTAACATTAACTTTGTTTACAATTATACCTTTATACAAGAACTGTAATCATTTAACAAAAAAAAATGTTTTAGAATTATGTTACTAATGACTTATATTTTTACGAAAAACAACTTTAAATAACATAACTTCATTTTGTCTGATTTATATAAGCAATGGCCATGAGCTTCTGTGTCACATTAGTTGTCAACATTCAGACCTTAGCACAAATTATCCATAAAAGTTTTTTAAATTCAATATTAACTCTTCATTTTTTACAGACATCTATAAACAGAAGGAAGAGCAGGGAAACGAGGTGCTGTGCCAATACAAAGGTATATCGGTTATTAATGCAACATCAGCAGTGTATTATCTAGTCAATATTTCTTAGGACGGCAACAAGTTAATACAGAACAAAGATGTGTCTCCGATTGAACCCGTTTTTCCTTCCAGTTTAGTAGTACACGATGCTCCCAGGAAAGGCAAACTGGTTAGTAATACAATCTCATTATGTTCCACCACTAAGCGCTTGGTTGTGTATAGCGTAGTGTACCATATGCTTGTACAGCAGCAGGTCTTGTATGATTCGTGGATAGTTTATTTTTATTGGGATTAAATATTCCTTGGCTCATACCGCTGCCCATTAAATCAATGTTTTATTCAGTAATTGAAATATATATGTTTGCCTTGAAGCGTTTTTAGCTCACTTCGACCAATGTAAAACTACGTGTTGTAATTCCACTCAAGTTTGCCGAGTGTGTACAATCCGTTATCGCCTCTTATATTAAAACGACGTTTTGAGGTTAACGGTAAACAACTTAAGGTACGATAGCGCAATAGTGTTGTAGCAACATGGGCAGTATCTTGAAGAACCAGTCGTAAACATAACCTATAATGGTTTTACATAACTCCCATGTATTTACCAACTTTCATCGTTCCAATATCACCGTGTGCTGATAAATACGCTGCAAAATCGAGCCAAACTAAAAATGTTTTTAGGACATATAGATATATATATTCACCAATAACTAGCATCAAAAATGTGTTAAAATCTTTTACTTTGCGCGGGAATTAAAGTTTAAAAATATTCAATGTTTACTTTGTCACATAATCTATCTCAATGCGCATAATATCAATTATTACGTCACAGGTGGAACCTGTTATGTCTCGGTACTCTCCCCCTATCATGTTTTCTATTGGATGTACAAGGGTACCGAATTCGAACCCCACCAAAGAAGATACGTCATATATTGATGAAGTAGTCGCGGAACAAGATGACGTCATTATGGAGACGAGAGTGGCGTCATTCGAACGCGATTGCGCCGATTTGAATGTTGACGCGATAGAAAACGAGGAATTTTCGGATTGATGGTTACTGAACTTTCCATTTTACCTCTCAACGAGCTGATGACGTCATAAAAATAAGCTTAATGACGTCATGTGACCTCATACAGTATCAAGGGTTTTACGCAAGGAGTCCCAATCTAGAGATTAGATGACGTCACTAGTTCAGTGACGTCATTAGTCACGTGTCGCATTCGAGCCGCATAATCAGGTAGTAGCGTTGTGTTCCAAAATCTTTAAGTGCTTGAAATTTTATTTCCTTGTTATGTTTTTTTGCGTTACGTGTAAATATGTTATGACGTCATAATTAGTTCGAACGCTCAACAATCGTTGAAGGTGTCACGTCATTATTGTGCTTAGATAGTAGTGCCTTTGTTTCGTAACAACTTGACAATAACCGTCTACACAAACGGATGTAAATTAGGGAAATTTTTACACAAATTTATATTTTGCACATTTGGGACCGTGGGTGTTTTCCACTTAGTGACGTAACAATGAGCATTATTCGGTTTATATTGCTGGTTCTACCTGACTTGTTTTTCCTCAACTATTTGCTTAACAATGCATTTCAATACAAAGTTGTTCAAACTATTGGACACGTATTTGAAATTTGTTTTTATTTAATACAAACCCGATACAAGTATTATGTGGTTCTACTATAAAACAACAGAGTGTATTTACTTAGGATCGGAAACTGTGTGTGTTACGCCTCAGTTCATCAAAGAACTCAAGTTCAGCGTAAACTCGCGGCAGGTCATTTTACTACGGAGTCAATTAAAGCGATTTCTAAAGATCCGAAGTCCTATGTAACTTTAACGTTATAAAAGAAACGGCTTCGCTACGTGTCGGGCAGAACATAGGCTCCAAAAACCTTCGTTCAGTTATATACCACAAGCTGTATCATTTGTTTACATTAGTAATATTCCTACAGCGTGTTTAACGTTAAACAAAACAATGCTTCGCGGCTCATTTGGTAAGGACTGAAAACGATAAATTTTTCATGTTTTTGGACGGCTGGCACTGCAGAAAGAGCTTCTGTTCGTAAACAAAGGGGCCGTGAAATTGAGAATGTCACGCTGAGGCCTGGAAAATATTGGGCATAAGGCGTAAGCATCGGGACGACGAAAGGACGCTTTCAGTCCATTATCCGGCGCTTTGTCAATTTCTGTGGCGGTTAAATCAAAAGCCAGTGCCTTGTATTGTTCGTAAACGACTTCGCGGGACAAGACATGAATAATGCAGATGATAAATAATGTATTCGTAACACAGGCGTGTCACATTGCACTAGCACGCAGTCACAAATTACTATCGGATTTGTAGCCGGCCAGCCGCCCTTCTTATAACCATCCAACCGTCGTATAAGTTGTTTTCAAGCGGCTTGGCTAAGCTTAACACGGCGTGTTATTCTTCGTCCTTAATACAGAACAACTCGACAGTTCCACTGAACTATTGTTTGGCCGGATAGTCGGAGCGATATATTTTCATTTTTGTCCACTGTGTAGACATTCTATACATTCCTGGTCGAACATAGTTTCACTTTAAGTTATTTAACCCTACGGCTGGTTAGTTACATGGCCGTGACGAACAAAAGTTCGTGATGGATATAAAGTCCGTAAAGGTCAAACAATATCCACGGGGAAATGCATCATTGGTTTTAAAACTGAGGTGCTATTTAAATATCGTATTGTGGGGAAAAGCGGGATACTGTTAGCACAAAATATCAAATTAACCTGATCGTGTTTTAAACAATTAACAACGGTCTATGGAAGTCGCGAGGATGCGGTTTTGTAGTTCCTTGAATTTTCCTTGTTTACTACCAAATTGAACGATAAAATAGAATGAAAACATGTCCCATCTTACCCCGTCCCACTAAACGCATACCACGACAAATGCGTAAAGGGACAAACTTAACTACAAATGTTATAAATACGGTTGTAATCTGAAAATACTCCGATGTTTATTTAGTTTTCATAAGCTGGAGTTTCTGAATCGGCTTATGATGTATAGAACTTATATATCAGTTTAAAAAGATACCGCATTTGATGTGGAAGTATTACTAATATACTTGTACGTATCTGCCACCGTTCATCTAATTAAGCGTCAGTTTGAATTAAAACACATTCCTACTAAGCAAATGAAGAAATCTAATTCGCAATTTGCTCACTCGAATTTAAGTCGAACAAATCCCAAGTGTTTTGTCGTAACTTGTTTACTATTGGCATTTCTTCAGCGTGAAACGGGTTCGAAAAAGACAAGCAAAGTTTCCACGTACGAATACGTTGGAATGAATACGCGAAAAACAAGTAAACCGACAGCTCTGTACACATCATAGTTCAACCAGTTTATTTAAAAGGCAATAATATTTTTGGGTAATGAGCCAATTATGGCATATACACCCTAAAACCCACGACGTGCGTCTCGGTATATAGGACCTCACCTTTATAGAATAGCAAACGCTGTGGTTTGGCGTAATAAGCCAATTTTGGTTGAACTACCAACTCACTTGACGTTCAGGGCTTAGCGATATGGAGTTTGTGTTTTACTCTTATCCCATTAACGAAGTGTTTACTATTCCTGCAATCGAATCAATAAGCTACACGCGCTTATCTGCATTGCCACGAACCGTTTTACATTTTACAAATTTACGGGAATCGAGTGAAACATTTTTTAGTGGTTTGTGAACCCTTGTCTAAAGTGGGTGGAAAATTAATAGAAGTCACTGACATTTCAAGCATTAAATAAAGTTTATGTTGACGCGCCATTAAATTTTATCGGTGTTTTAAAACGTAACGGCTTTGAACGGTAAAAAAGTTACAGCAGATTGTAAAAGTTTTATGCGACGATTAAGTGTAAACTAGACACAAATTGCAAGCTGTTTACATTCCTAAACATTAAAGTTGCTTTGTAAGCAAGGCTGAAACAGCGATTTTCTCCGGTGTCAAAGAAGCAAACGTCAGGTTACTTACGTCATCACATAAGTGGTGGCAGATGCGTATAGTATTAACGTTGCTGACGTAAGACATTGAACTTCAGCGCATAACTATTTGCTTGCGTAGGTTGCGTGGGATTTGTTTACTCTATCGTATAATTTACGCTTGACGTTCAAACTATAGCGGTCATGATATTCAAGAATAGTCACAACGGTTACGCCTTAACGTAACACACCCACGGAAAACAAGTTGTAGAATTAGATTCGCGTTACGAGAAACAACGCGAGAAACGCCTTTCTGTGACATGATGTTCCAATTTTCTTCCAAATCTACGCAACAATGAATCGCGGTTACCGCGTGTTTGCTGTAGCGTGGTCGTCCCCGGAGATTGTGATGTCATAATAAGCCTTCAATAAGAACCACTTGTCCAGCGATCGCTCGATCCGAGTATGGGGCAAGCATACAGCGAGTTTCATGAATTTCAAACGCGACGCAAATCCATCGCAACGTTTAAGCCAAAAGGTCAACACCGTCTTACAATTGCCGCATACCTTCAATAATGCATTGGAATCGTATTCAATAACATAGAATGCAATACAGAATTGTAACATTGTATGGAATGCATATTGATATGCATAGTTGCACCCTGTCGCTTCGTGTAAATGCAGAGAGCTTGCAAAACCATATACATGCAACAAGTCGTTTATCATCACTTATAAACCAATGGTTCTCTATTATGTTGTACATGAAGGTCCACGTGGTACGTGAACAAGTAACTAATAAACTTACTGGAGTTCAAATAAATTACCAGTAGAAATTAAGATCATGTATTTTTTTCCTGCGTTACGTTTTTTAAAAAACTAGCACCAAAACTGTGTTTGAAAGTAACGTTTTTTTTAAATCGATATAATTTTTTCAACGGTACGAGCTTTAAACACACGGTTTGAAAGTCGGTGTAAAATGGTGCGGGAGCAGAAAAGGTCTAGAACTTCTACCCTCTACCATAAGTTTAGGCAACTCGAAAGAGAAAGAGATTGCGCTTTAAGTAGTAAAGTAGTCGGTGTGTGTAAAGTAAATAACCGAATCATACACCAGTGATCGGAAGCCTTTACAAAGTGTGAGCGAATATTGAATTTCGTTGGATTTGGATTACGAATCAAGTGTCCTTACTTCGCTACGCTGTTTGTCCAGTTTTAAGTGCCTGCTTCAATTACGACGAGTTGTCACAGATAAAGTGTCGCTTGTGTAACGCGTCGATACTGTGACGTCATCAAGTCTTACGTCAAAGGTTTACTACACAATATAAAAGTGTAACACATACTGATTTGATGTTCAAAACTGATTTTTTACGTCACTTTAAATGACGTCATAAGCTCAACATAAATTCACCTATATCTCAACTAATTGTTTATTTGAGTTATTTTGCTAACGATTCATGTATTCGTAAGATTTCAATAGAAGAGAAGCAACGAATAAAGAAGATGTTTTGATAAGATCGTCGACTAAAATCACATTTCTTTTAACTAAATATACAACAATCAGTACACGAACAAAGCGATTGTATGAATTACAATGTCTTTACTTTCAAATATAATTTTATCCAAAAATAGTGTTTGTACAATTGATGTGTATCCGATGGTAGGTTACATATTATGGATTCGTAATAATACGACCAAGTTCTATTTTAAGAACTAGTTGGGAAAATAAGAGTCAGGTTGTTCTTTACAAACGCATTTAAAATCACCGTGTGTTTTGTATATGGAGAACCCATTGTTATGATTCATAAAACGAACAAACTGTAGATGGTGTCTTATTGTTGTCAATAATGCACCCGGTTAAACCGGGTTTGTCATTTCACAATAGTGTAAGCACCTATCTATAGTCTGCGCTGTTTTCGAACGATGCGTTCCGTTTTTCCTATGACAAAACAATACCCACTGCTCAAGACAATAGAATATATGGAGGGCCGTGATTTCAGTATTTTCCAAAACTATTGTGGGCGCGAAATATCTTTTGTTATTTTTTTTTAAATTCCAACGCAGTGGGAAGTCACAATGGCCATTCTCATGTGTATGAAAAGGTATAGTGACATCACAGAGACCATTCTCCGCTAATAAGAGGTGTCGACTGACTTTCTCTGTGTTTATCAAGTAAATAGGGGGATACTACAACGACGAGAACCAACAATGAACGCCGTAAACAAAGGCCAATCTTTATATAAAGCCGCCATAAATTGTTCCAGTCAGGCTAACTCCACAAACTGTTAATTCAACAATATTACTTTGGATAAAACTATGTTTACAAAATGCACTAATTGCGTGAGAACGGTGAAGCATCGATAATATGATCTCAGCGATTCAGGAAATTATGCGTTGCAGGATTGCTAAGCAGCTGAGCGTAACGCAACGTTGCGCAGTAAAACCAATCCTGTTCTGTGTGTTTTATAATGCAGAAAGACCCAAAAATCCATGCAAGGTATTAATTATTAATGTAATTTGTGATCCTTACATATTTTCAATGTCTGATCGGACAAGATTGACAAACTACACGACAATGTAATGCTTTGAACGAGTATGTGCATTATAGCGACATAATTGTTGGCGATTTTAAACTATTTTCGCTATACAAAGTTTGCATGGTATTTAAAATCCCAATAAGCACAAAAACGTGGCTAGAGTTTTGCCGCCTTATTTTGCACGTGATCAAGAAACAATGGTTAAGTTCTTATGACGTCACAAGAGCCCTTGATAGGTCACAAAAATGCTGGAGAACAAGCATCAAGGGTGACTTAAAACCTAGGTTTACATTTTGTACTAAAATTCAAACGGCTCATGCTTTGCGTGTTATTATAAAACTCTATACCTTACAACAAAGAGAATTAGGTCGTGTTACACCTTGTAAAACAAACCGGCGTCTTTCGCTTTGTTTTCCAGTTAAAAATTAACGTATTATTTTATTCAAACAGATTATGACATACATATAGCATTAAGCTATGCAATTGAAAGTGATAATAAGTGATGTTAAAACGCCAGTTAAAAGTTTAACCCAACTATATAGGTTAAACAGAACCAATAATATAAAAATTCGGCTACGTTAAAAGTTCAATTCATTTGATCGAGCTGGTTGATTTAAACACCCACTAATAATCGTATTGACATGTTAATATAATGTTTCAAGTATGTTGTATCTGGACGATCAAAGCGAATCATTATTAACGAGCATCTGCCGGATACGATTATGAATTATGTGGACAATTGAGTGGCGATCATACAACGTGGGCCACTTATAATTTGTTACAGAATATCTGAAGTACAATGTTCACTCACTTATAAATTCCGATGTGCAAAAAAGGGTGCTGAGTATAACTAGTTATCATTATGTGTGTAATATATGTGTCGGTTGTTAATTTATATTATATTCCGTGCGGTTTATGTTAAATATAGGCTACAGATCTTTAAAAATATTTGTGGGAAAAGAGCTTTAACCCCATCTAGCGACCGATTAAAATTAACTTTTCTTTGCTGGGAAATTTTACACCAATAGTATAAACGCAGCAACAACATTAAATATTAGATAGAAACCCTATATAAAATGCTTTGGTTTTGAGAACACAAATTCATAAATTTTGTTTATTTAACCGACGGTTTATAAAACAGACAGGTCGAATGAATTAAATCAACGAAGAAAGGGAAATTAGCAACAAAAGAATGCCTTTAAAATACGCTTAGTTTTCACAAAGCGCAGTTTTCAACGCAGCTTTTTTCTAGCGATATCATTCGGTTTGTCCAATTAAACTGGTCTTGTAATAACTGCGTGTATAGTTTTTGATGGTTGTAATATGCAGGCTGGTACAGCGGGGTTGGGAACCATGGGTTCGGTGTAATTGTACCGACGTCTGGTAAATGGCAATCAATTTGTGTTGTAGAGAATGTATTGTTGTGTTGTTGGTAATAAAAGCTTTCGTAATAAGAATATGTCGGGTTCAATTTTGTGTTGGTTTCTTGTTCTTCACGCTTTTGCTTTTGCCGTGATGGCCTTCGCCTTGAAAGACGCCTCCATTTAAAATCACCACGCTGAAAAGCAGGTTCATAACTCGGGTGTATGGTCCAGTAATTCCCTTTGCCGTCCTCGCATCTCCCAACTTTTATGAAGCAATGATTGAGTGATAGGTTGTGTCTGATGCTATTTTTCCAACCGCCTCTACGCAGTTTGAAATAAAGATATTTCGCTTCCAGATATTGATAAATCTGCCCCAGACTCAACCGCTTGGCTTCAGAATCTAAAATAGCTTCCGCAATTAATCCAACGTAGGGACGCTCTGGTTTTCTAGTTTCCTCCATACAGATCTGGTTCTCCAACTCAGTCATATTCAATCTACTGTAACAGAGACCGCTGTACCTTAAAACGCTGTTTAGGCTTGTGATAACGGGCTTTGACACTGCAGAAACTAATTACGAACTCGGTGTTGAAGAATCAATATAGCGTTATCTTTTAGTGAGTGGGTTTGTCGCATAATGTTTAAAACATCACTCGTCAAATATAATTTACCGCCTCAAACAAATACATCAAGCCTCGCTTGTTTGTCGTATTTAAAAGCATTATCAGCGACGAGCAATTTATCAATTTGAACTTACGCATTGGTGAGAAGCTGTTTTGATGTGTGTATGTTTTCTACATGCTGTTAGCACTTTGTAAATATTTGGCACATGAGTTTATCGCAAGTTAGTTTGATTAATACGAACATTACTCGCTACTTAAAGTACCGAGTGTAACGGAATCAACTAACAGGTAATTAAGATTAGAAAACCAACGCAAAGTTTTATAAGTGCTCGATTATAAAGAATCAACAAACCATATCTACCGACACAACTAATTAGAATGCAACATCTTAAGAAAACACTTCGACATAAAAAACTAATAATAACGAAATTGACAGAACACAGATTTAATTCATTTGGAAAACTGTGTAAAAAAAACAATATTTAACCAAGTCACTTTTAAACTAATATGATGGTTCAGTAACGCTAGGAACAGATTTGCTATAAATTCCCCATATACTGCTTTGATTTTTTCCGACATTAAATTATATGTTGTTAAAATCATGTATTTTGCACACAAATCATAGCCTTGCCCCCAAACGTACTTGTGGAGACCATAGTTCGCACGAACACGATCGCAACACACGCGTATAATCCGATTTACGTTTACAATCGTTTTGTCCCGAACATTGATTTCTAGTACAACTTATACGATACCGCACGCTGCCATGCCACGAAGTACGTCGTTTACCAGCCATACATGTTTAGTAGGATGGGAGAAGATTTCTGGCTCCATTTGGAAGTAAACAAAGAACATTTAAATAAAAATGAAACCGCAACCTCACGACTTCCATAGACCGTTGTTAATTGCTTAAAACACGTTCAGGATATTTGGGTATTATGTGTTAAAGGTGTCCCATCTTCCTCCACACTACTAACCACCATAGTTTAATAAACCGGCTTAATTAAACTATGGTACAACCAGTTCAACTGCGTTTTGTCCACACGCGAGTTTGAGACCATACACAAACGATGGAGTATAACATGTTGTACCAATAGTTACATTAGTACGACATTGAGTAATATTCTCCAAAACAGTGAAAAATGAATCCACTGTTTTATGTTGAACCCTCTTCACTTAAAAAACAGTGTTTTAAGATCAAATTCTGAAAACAAAACTGAAAAACTTGTTTATTCTGAGTGAACGAAATTGAAATGATCACTCAGAATTCCACCCAAAACTTGGAAGGTGCAACAGCCAACAAAGCAGATCAGAACTGCAATGAAAGCTGACAAAATACTTCTGCAATGTCAACCTCAACTTATATCAAAGGACAAAAACCAAGCCCACAATTTCGGCTAAAAAATACAGCCAAAAAAAGTGGTGAACAACAACCTTTAAAAAGGCCATAAAACACTCGTCATGAGACAAAAAGGTATCATCAATCGCAAATTGACTGCTCAAAATGTGCAGCGACCTTGTATTCAAGCTTCCCTTGCGTGCCTCGCTTTAGGCTCTCAACCATATAGAATGAAAGGCTAAAAATGAAATCTGTGATATTTTATTAACAGCGAAGAACGGTTACTGTCGTTTTTTCCACAGATCAAGTTTTCCCTTGTTAGGTTTGTATTGACATGAGACACCATCAGGGATGAGAAGGCCTTCAGCTAACATACGCTCGTAATCTTCCCGGTTCCATTTGGTGAATCCCCACTTTGGTGAATCATAGATCTGGGTGGAAACAATAGGTGGCAGTTAGCGAAAATCATTCTACAAAATGGAAAGATAATCTTCATACTTTAAACACAAAGCAGAAGTGTATATACCTCATTCTTAATGTTTAGGTAGACTAACAATTGATCACTCAGAATAATAAAAATATCTTTCATTCTTAATCAGAGAAGAGACATGAAATGTTTCATCATCGTGATCGAAAACAAATGAAATAAGACAACTAAGAAATCTTATATATATATAGGCTAATAAACTAGTGAATGTTTGGCTAATACAGAATAGCAAGGGAGGCACAGAGATTTGAGTCTACAAATCTCAGAAACAACCGGAGGTTTGGCCAATGTAGACCTCAATACACAATGCCATCAACCATGTGGATAATAGTACATAACATCAACCAACCTTCTGACGCCCAGGAAACTTAAACTTAGCTCTACGTAGCGCTTCAATAGCATGAGCACGTGCACTGTCCTTGCATCGCATAGACATGATTGGTTGACCAATCTTAACACGAGCAACCAACCCTTGTGGTTTACCGTAAGCTCCTCTCATTCCGGTCTGCAATCTGAGGATTTAAGTAAAGTTACCAAATACATATGAAGTGGGGGACAAAAAAGCTAAAAAACTACTTAGTCCAATTGTAGATACAGCTAACTAAGACTAACAAAAATGTGTAAGTTTGTTGAGCGTACTCTTGCAATTAACACCAGCTTTTACACAACACTTTCATATTTTTTTGTGTTAAGTATCATTTTATATCCTAACAATTCCGTTTTTTGGCCACAGAAGTTAAATTCAAAATCTATGGTACGAGCGTGGTCCAGCACTTCTTGTTTATTAAGAATGTTACTCAGAAAGAGAGAGTTTTATCTTCATAAATAATCAGAAGAATAATATATATCATCATTGTAACATTCATTTTGTAACAACAACTATCACAACAATTTTTATTTGACATTTTAACTTTGATAAAATTTGAAAACGCGTACCTCCAAATAAGTAACATCAAATAAACTACTTTCAATAAAAATTGAGGTAATAGTGTGCAACTCTTTTATAATGCATGAGCAAAAAAAAAAAGGAAGAACAAAAAGGGCAATATATGCTTGGTTAATAATTGGTGCAAATTAGTTTCACAGTAAAAATAATATATTTATACATATTATAGAATAGAAATGTTTGCAACAAACCTATCAGCACCGGCACATGACAACATCTTGTTGATACGAACTACATGGAAAGGATGGACTCGCACACGAAGATGGAAAGAATCTTTACCACAGTATTTAACCATGTACCTAGGGAAGTAGGAATATACAATAAATGTCATTTACTCATTTCAAACACATGTCCTATAATGTTGTACAATAAATGGGAAGAGTAGGGTTAAAGGGGAATAGATTACAGACCATGTCATTTGAAATTTGGGACAATCAGTACCAAATAGGGATTCAGCACCCATACTTTGACAAAATCACAGCTAAAAGATAATGTACCATGAATGGCGAATGCTAAAGCAAATACACTAAAACTGACATTAAGTCGTGTTTCGTATGATTTTCACATATTATAAAGAGCTTGAGTGTGAAATTTAAGTATGAGAAAAAACCCAGAACTGTGTAAACCCCCGACATACTATAACCAACATGTATTATATAAATGTTACTCAGAAAGAGAGAGTTTTCTCTTCACAAATAATCAGAAGAAAAAAATATCATCATTGTAACATTCTTTTGTGAAGGCAATTGGTACTAAGAATATAACGAGAAAAATCCCGAGATGTTTCTGCTTTTACGTTAGTGGCCAATTTGTCTGCAATAACACTCTAAGATGACCATGTCAAAAGTATTAACTTTATGGGTTAGTGCATATACAAAGGGGTTAGTATATAGTACCGTGGGGTAAGATGGAACACCTTTAGCACATAATATATTAACATTATAATTGTGTTTCAAACAATTAACATTGGTCTATAGGAGTTGTGGTAATACTGCTGCTGGTGACCAGTGAAAATTTTGGTCTCAAAATGTTCCTTAAGTCTCCCTGATACCCGCTGTATATGGGCGTTCCTGTCGAAAATTAACTTTAAAAATGCGCGAAATCGTGCTGCATCACCGTATTTTCCACAAGAGCCTGAAAGGTTAGATTATTACGTCATAGAATGCGAATTACTCTGATGGATTTCTATGTTGCAGATTGTGTAACGCACGTTTTCAAAGTTAATTTTCAACACGAACGCCCAAGTTTTTTTTAAAAAATACAGCAGGTAACAGGGAGACGTAAGGAACATTTTGAGACCAAAATTTTCACTGGTCACCAGCGGCAGTATTACACCACCAACCTACTATACAAAGAAAAAAACACAATTATTCCAACCCCGAACTTACTTGTTGGCACAGATACGCGCGGCCTCCAAAGCTTCGGAACTCAGTTGTTCAAGTTCATCGGACACCATATGCATGCATAGTGGGAAGTCCCGGACATCCGCCCTTTTTCTTCCAAGATCAAAGATACGGATTTTTGGATCGGGAACACCACGACAGAAACGAGATTTTGGGTACGGCTTGTTTTTACAATACCGATAACTGGAGAGAAAATATTTAATCAATTTATGTTTTATTCGTTAAAATGCCCCCGATACATTATATGCCAATCATCAGGTCCTACTCTCCTACATTTCTTTTAAATTTTAAGGTTTTACAAATTTTTAAATGCTGTTATAAATGAACTTTACATTAGTATACCAATTAACCTAACTCTAACTAGATCACTCAGAATAATAAAAATATCTTTCATTCTTTATCAGAGAAGAGACATGAAATGTTTCATCATCGTGATCAAGTAAACATTTAACGGAACACTAATAAATCATATATACCTAACTTAAGTTACATTTCAGTTAAAAATTACAAGTACAACTAGTTACAGGGGTATACAAAGGGTATATTTGGTCAATATTAAATGCAAGGTAAAATAACAGATATTAACTCACCACCGAGCCGGACGACGCCCCATTTTGCCTGAAATAAATACAAATCCTGTTTACTGAATATAATTTAGCAATATCTGGCGAATATATGTCCTAACTTTACAGATTAAAGCGGATAATATTGCAAAGAATTAACGCAACACACCACGTACCTCGTCGGTTGAAAGAGAATGACTAAGCGGTTTTCGTTAAACAAACCCGGATGATCGTGACACCGCATATTTTTAGTGCGTCATACTTGGATTTCACCATACTTTGTACATATTTTCACGTATTGCACCATCATTTTTACATTTTTGAAATTTATTTATATAAATAGTAAAAAATTTGTAACAATTTTATTAAATAATTTTATTAATTGTATTTCTATTCCAAACGAATAATGCTGACTCATTATCATATGACAGTCAGCAAAAATTGTATTGAAAATCCTTGAAGACAAACTTTGTTGATATTTTCTTTAATAAAACAATAAAATGGCCGCATCAAGAGCAGGGAAGTTGTTGGCAGTTATTGGCGACGAAGATACTTGTACTGGATTTCTTTTGGGCGGAATTGGTGAATTAAATAAGCACAGACAACCGAATTTCATGGTCGTTGAGAAAGATACACCAACGGGCGATATTGAAGAACAATTAAGGTAAGAAGTTATCGCATAATATACCTTAACACTGTACCAGTTTAAAATTTAAAGGCTGCAATTAATGTACAGCATTATTATTCTTTTTAATGTGTATGATTTTTGCGCTGGGTAGCCAATATGTTATCTATGCTCTGTTGCTTTGTATATTTAACCTTAAAGTTCAATTGTAAGACAAAATAAGAACTAAAAACTAGGGTTTGCCCACTTTCAAAGCTCACAATAATGCTCGTATTTCAGGTTGTTTCTTTCACGCAAAGACATTGCAATTGTTTTGATCAGCCAATCAATCGCTGATGTTGTTCGATATGTGATTGACGCACACACAGACCCAATACCAAGCGTGTTAGAAATCCCATCAAAGGACGCCCCATATGACCCTTCCAAGGTTCGTATGAAATATATTTCACTTGCTTGAATGCTCTGATGTAGGTTTGTCCCTATATCTGACATAGCTGCCTCAGTATATCTAACAAACCAACCTATTAGTGACCACACGCCCCATATGAGTTCTGTAGGATTATAATCCACATAGTTGAATACTGAGACTGGTCTTGGTATGGCTAGTCTAATGACCAGTGGGTTTGAAAAATGCCCGAGGCGTCCTTTTTAAAGCACACATTTCCACAATAGTGGCAAGCATCCCATATGTGCTTGTCTAGAGCACTTTAACCCTGAAGTATATTATAAAGACTTTAGGAGAAATGTAAGATAGAGAACAACACCCAAAAATGGTCTTAAATCTGTGGATAAACAACCCTGAATAACTGGAGAGTATTTTGACTATTTTCCTGAACATACTTTTTATTAAGTCAAGTTCAAAATGTTAACAATCTTGTTTTATTGTCCAGGACTCCATTTTAAGAAGAGCAAAAGGAATGTTTAGTGCTGAAGATTTCAGATGAACAAACTCAATATATATGATTGTTTTATTTTTGTTATAAATTATTGGAAAATGTCACATTGTTATATCATGTTCAGTGATTAAATATACATGCTGATAAAGTTTAAAATGGGAGGAATGAAGTTCAACATGTCATGTATGTGATGAATATAAATATACATTGGGTATATGTGCAATAAATTATCGCAACAAACTATATGGTGATTGTTCGTAATAAATAACATGTACAAAATATAAGGAATACAAGATAGGTAATAAGCTTTAAACAGTTGATCAAATGCAATTAAAATTGTCAAATGTATTAAATAAAAAGAAAACAAACAATATATATTTAAAAATAGGTGAAACGGAATTATATTGGGAACATGTAAGAAATAATTTATATAAATAAAAATGGCATGAAAATTCATGAAATCGGTATTAAGTACATTTAGTGTATTTCCACAATGATCATGTTATACGTCGGGTGTCCTACTTAATGAATAAATAATAATGAATACTAATGTTAGGTTTAAATGAAATAAATGGCCTTCAGTTTGGATCAAAATATGAACCAACATATACTAACTAAACCTTTAAAAGCCGCAGTAATAATAAAATGAGAAGTAAATAGTAGGTTCTTTATGTATGTGTTGCATCTATGTTTGCAGCTGTGGCATGTATTTCATTGGAATATAATAAGAAGACAAGTTCGCTAGATCCAAGAACACTTTGTATCGGTCACTGTAATAAAGGAACAGGTTAAATATATCATAGTATTAACCACACAATATAGTTACCTGCATAGAGAACGTAAATACATGTAACCAGATGATCCACCTGTCCCAGCTAAATTTCCAATCATTTTTTGCACCATGTTTGCATGGTTATCTAAATATTAACATGACAAATACTGCATTCACATTACTCATTATCTAAGTTAACTAGAAATGACCCATTATGTTTAAATTGTATTGTAGGTTTAGCAGCCACAATTTTTAATAAAACTTTTCCTCAAGTATTTGTTTTTGCCCATAGCGTGATTTTAAAATTGTTGTTTCGTTGCTAATTCCATTCTCTATGTTGTTTTAGTTAATTTGATCTTTGCTATGGTATTAAAAAGATAAAACACATTTATTGTATGATTTATGTTTAACTTAAAATACATTTTTATGACTAATGATAAACTTACGCCTCCATTGAGCCATTTTCTGGTCAATATCAATGAGAGAAGTCAGCAGAAGATGTGGGTAATGAAACTGTGGTTCATGTCGGTAATGGAAAATCATTAGAGCTCCCTAGGTATATGAGCAAAGTTATTCAAAATGACACAACTTAGGAGGGTGTACTGACCAGAAAATCTATATTAGGAAAATGCTGCTTTTAAACCAGTTCACACAAAAAATTAGTAAAACTGACTTTAATAATTATAGATTAAGCTTGTAGCAGCTTATGTATGTATCTTATCTTTTGTTTATTTCAGGCAAAATAAGGCATTGTTTGGGTTGGTGTTTTTGTGTTTGCTTCTACCTTATTTATAAAACTATAAGTTAATTTCATTACAACATTATGAAACATTACAACAGTATAATTTCGAACCACTATAATAGTAAAAATCTGTTTTTAAAACTTAAACTTGGATAAATAAGATAATGAGTTTCACTCTAGTTTTCAACCAGCTTCATATTCACCTGGAAAGCTTTGTACGAGAACCTCCTGCTTCCCTTGTGAACTAATTCCTTATGTTTGGTTTCATTGAATACTGAATCAAAACGTTCACGTAGGGGTGATGGTGTTTCCTGTGTTGTGTATCCCGTATTTAACTCTTCAGTTTTCTACAAATTTACCAAAAAAAAGTTTGCATTACAGATACTTTTTCTTAAACTTCATGCCAGTTTACAAGTTACTAGGTATGTAACTTTGTGTAGCAGTGGCGAGCTTTGAACTCATAACCTCCATAAGTTAGAGAATGGCGCACTGACCACTGTGCTAAGACTTTGTAAAAGTGCTTTAAATAAATCAATCTAATATCTCTTACTTTATCTGCACCATCTTCAATCATCCTTTCCAAAGCATCTTTAAACTTCCCAATGAAGTTGAAACCCTCGACCTCCAAACCTGGTGTTCTGGCCAACCATTGGTCAATTGCATCAAATAAACTCGATTCTTTCTGAGATGTTTTTAAAGATTCCAATTCCGTTCCCTCAAAGGTGTCTTGGTACGATTGATCGGCATATTTGATTCTAAGATCCTGAGATGTTGAAATATGTTATCACATATTTATTCACAGGTGGCAGCGCAAGGACAGTTGTTATAACACTGTTATTCTGCTTCATACACCTTGTGTCAGCTTAAGAGTGGCCAGGCATGTAACTTTGTGGGCGATTGTTTTTCTGTGAGGCTAACACATTCACAATGGTATGAGCATCGAGCTCAGTATCAAATGTTTACAATACAAGCACTCCAACCCCAGAGCACAGTACCACAGTGCATAACATGGTGCCTTCATACACCACATGCCTACAGTAAAGAGTTTAAATTAAGTTCGTGACTCTTTTCATATCAATTTGAGCAATCTATTATTTCAAATATAACTTAATTATTAAACTTACATCCCTAACACCCAGTTTCACTTCAAGTAGACGATACTGACAACTCTGGTAACCTGAAGAATCACCAAGGCTTGGCCTGGAAAGACAAACATATGATACAGATTATATATAAATATATAATATATGAAACCATACGTTAGATTATATCAAAATATAGCCTTTAGATTTAACCTATTAATTGAATTCTTCCAGTTTAAAATCAGTTCTTCTAATTTGTCAGTGTGTGCGGTTGTAGTATACTGTTTGCTGCACACTGACATTTTAAAGGGACCCATTTAAAAGCCCAATTTGTTTAACACTTGTATACATAATCATGAATGTATTTGAAATATTTTAATCACCTTAATTCTCCAAACTCTTGTGGAGCCATTGTTGATATGACTTCAAACTGAGCAATCAAGACCTGAATACAAGCATAACCTCTATTACAATAGGTATTGTTGACGCACAGGTTCTTCTGTTCTATATGGGTGAGGTATTATAGCAAAATATAACACAAAATATTTTTCCTTATCTATTTGAATACAGTAGCAATGATCAAATTAATTGAAACAATAAAAAAGAAGGAAATCAGTGGCAAAACCTGCTATGGGACCCATGATATAAACAAAGCTGACAAAATTGGCCCAATACCTCAACCCGCCGCACCACCATACACCTTACATTGAATATTTTAGTGATCCTATCCAATCTTTCACAAGCAACAGGCAAAGCTGAATCTTCCACAAGTTTCTTGTCGAATATTTCACGAATGGAATTGAGTTCGAATATAATTTGCTTGAACCATAATTCGAACGCTGTAAATGTAACACTGGGTGTTTTATGACCTTACTGTTTAGTTTAGACAATAGTTTATAACGTATATAGTGAAAAGTTAGATTTAATCAACTTACGTTTATGTATAACAGGGCACTAACAGATTAAAACGTTACGGATTGTAGATACATAAGTTAATAGATATTAATGCTTACACACGATAAAAAACGGCCCACTTTACAGGAAATAATATATACAACACAAGACGTTTTACCAGTATTAATACATATATACGTGTCTGTGTGCTTTGCTTTTACCTTGGTGGGTTACGATAAACAAATGTTCGTCGTGGACTGGGGTATTCCCCGGTTGATACGTCAGAAGGTTCTGGGAATTGAGTAATGAAGCGAGCTGGAATATTAAAGTAGATTAGAATCTATAAGGTACGTTACAGAACCACGTGTTTAACGACTGTCGTTACCCTGTCACGCAAAGATAAAGTAAGGTACATTGATTTATTAAAGCGCTATTTTAATAGCTCACGTATACAGGCCAACAGTTTTCATTTGCTATTGTTTTAGCGCGTAATAAGAGCTGGTTAAATAAACCAACATAATACATTCGTAGCATATGCGACTCATTGAATAACTAAGCTCATATATAGAGTGAATACAAATTGTAGAAACAGGGTAAGTTTAAACATCTAACATTCTAACTGTTACTCAACACCCATAACGTTGAAGTATGATGGGACACGCTTTTATTTTTATTATCGTCCCATATTTAGGAAATTATTTAACCGTATCCCCGCGACTCTAAATGAGCGTCGTTAATTGTTAAAACACGATTAGAAAATATGGAATATTATGTGCTAATATTATCCAATCTTACTCTACAGTACGATACATCACTATGCGCATAACTTACCTGTAATTGACCTGGATACGTCACTTTTGCATGCGCTTCTCCTATCGCTCTGATGTTAAATATAAGCGATGTTAAAACTATGTTGGAGCAAATACTCTTGATGTATAAGTATAACCATATTACACACATAAAAACTATTGAGTATCATTATAAAAAAACACCGTCGTTTCTTTATATTTAACTTAGCTTCGTTATTGTAACTGCAGCGGCAAAGTTATACTTACGTCTTTTCCTGTTGTGCACTTGACAAAAAAGGACACGACATTATAAACAGATTTGAAACTATTTTTACTATTCCCCTGCACACAACATGTGGTTTACAACTTAGTAATTACGCCTGCTGTTACGAATAGCTTACGTGCATATACACTTGCAGCGCTATATAAACCTGCACGTCTGAGTATGGACTGTCTAATCTTTCTTTAATATGATTAGGTGCAATATAAATCTAACATATTCGTTTGCTTATCAACTAACAACATATATACATTATATGTATGTCGTTGTATTAACTTCCTTTCATCCGTAGCAGCAATGCATTGATTGCTTATAACGACGCTTACGACGTCATCGTTATATGTACGTCACTTCCTGTTGCAACAAAACATGATGCTTCTGTCACCCACTCGAATATATGACGTCAATATAACTATGTTTCAGCCACCAGCTATTTGTTAGTGAAAGACGGACGAATGGGCAGCAAGCCTCGCTAGCAATGAAGCGGAACTGCATGCAGTATACCAATAACCAGACCATATTACACTGACCAGACGCTCGCCTTTAAGTATACTGTCTTTAAAGTAACAATTTAAAATTTTAACATAATAAGAAAACACCACATACCGTTTTTTGTCACTTATACGATATAAAGTGACAATTTATAGCAAATAATACGTTATCACTATACACGAGGTAACATATATAGCGATAAAAAAGACTTTTTGGGCGTTATATGCAACAAATAATCCTTTCCTCTTGCTATGAGTGCCAACGTAAAATACAACTGCGTTGTAACTAAACTGAGCAAAAATTTGGTTCAGAAAAACTTTTATCTAGCGATCGTATCTTCTAACTACGGAACAATGCGAGAGTAGCGCTTTTAGATTTTGAAAATTGCAATGCAAGGCAAAAACTTCTACGGTTCACTTACTTCTTAGTCTTGTTATTTGCCGATACCACACCGACTGCCTACAGTGCTATGGCATTTCGTGCATCTATTTATAGTGGAAGATAGCACGCTATGACTAGCTTATTAAATATACAATAACATGTTTTAGTTCTAGGAAAATTATAGGTTATATGTAAGAGGTTCCGCACGGTCGGTACAACAGCTCTTCAAAATGCGATGACGTAGGCTAGAAAAACAAAAAAAAACACGTTCTCTCACCGAACCGCAAATGAATTTCACCTATATTATGCTTCAATTCCACGAAGGGCGATGCTCTGTAGGACCTTACAGTTATCTGAGTACAACTCTGGTATAAATTTCAGGTACCTTATTGTGCCTCGCCGTTAGGCCTTACCCATATACAATAAAAATGCGGTTATTTATAAATGATTGCCAGAGTCGGCATCCAGATTCTCAAATACGCAGCAGCAAATAGACGCGACGTCAAAATATATCTTTTTTCTAAATTTTTGCCAAAAAGATATATATTTTATACGACAAATAAAACGCACTTTATATTATTAACTTTACTCCCCTAACAGAATCGGAATCATAAAGATAGTATAAAGAGACTTGGGGAATCCCCATTTAAAACACTTAGTAACAAAACGCGTTGTTATGTTCTAGTATTGCGCGTATAGTGTGTATTTATAAGAGAAAATGTAACTGCTATACGCATAAACTTTGTTTTAGAGATAGGTTACTTATACTTGTGTATTTTAATATGTATTAATATATATGTTTTACCACGTGTATATATTATAAAGTCATGTTTATAAAGCGCCCCTTTTCATTGTTATTTGTTTTTAAAAGTTTCTTTTAATATTGAGTACTAACTAAACAAATATATCTGATAATATTACATAAACATTTAAACATTGTTTAACACACATTTCAGACTTAAAATTTAAGCAAAAAAAGTTACAGAAATTAATATAAACATTAAAGTTATGTAAAGTTAATGGTAGTAAAATTTCGAAGATGGCAAAACGAAGACTGCAAGAAGCTATTTTGGCCGGTCAAGATATCGGAATTGGTGACTATGACATCACAAACAGCTTTTCAAAACACAAGAATGCATCTTTGTTAAGTAAGATTCCGCTTTCTCTAGATAGATGGGGAATATACAGCTTACAGTATGATAATGATGGTAAAGACCTGGCAGTTGGTTTTGGGAACGGCGGTATTTGTGTGGTTGGCTCAAATAAATGCACAGTTGTCAATGATGTCACTTCAGGCCATAGAAAAGGTCTCGCTGTTATGAGTCTTATATATCTTAAAGAAAACGACAAAAAGTTGCTTTCCGCTGGGGCCAATGGGAAAATTTATTTGTGGGATTTATCAAGAAGTCAGAAATCTGAGGCTGCTGCAAGTTTGGAGGAAGAAGGGAATGAAATAAGCGCGTTGGATATTTCGTGTGATGGGAAATTCTTTGCAACTGCGGGGAAGGATAGACACATAAGGATCTATGACACAAATACTTTCCAGCTTTGCTGTTTAATGGAAGCACCAGATTACATTACAATGGATGATATCAGCATATTCAGTGGGCACACAAAGCGTGTGTTTGCATTAAAATGTCACCCTAATGACCCAAATCTATTTGTAACAGCTGGATGGGATAACTGCATTAAGTTATGGGATAGAAGGATTCTTCGAAGCGCGAAAATGTCAATCCCAGGTCCCCATGTTTGTGGTGCTGGTCTAGATATGAGCAACAACATGGTACTAAGTGGGTCTTGGTCTGCCAAGAACGCATTACAGTTATGGGATCTAAGGTCAGGGTTGCTGGACCGAAACATAACTTATCCACATGACGAAAAAGCAGAGGGTGAGTTCTTGTATTGCGCAAAGTTTGGGGTTGGAGATTTGGTTCTTGCTGGTGGAAGTGGCACTAACACAGCGTGTGCAATCAACATGACAAGTAACAAGATGCACAGAATAATTGAAAGCCCAAAACCAATCCTTACACTTGATGTTTGTAAGTCTAGCAAGATAATGGCAGTTGGTGGAATAGGAGGAAACTTACAGTTATGCGCTCTTAATTAAACGCAATCACATTCTGTAGTGACTTATTGTACAAATAACTTTACATAGTTTATCTCTTGTTCAATGTTGTTGTACCAATTGTAAAATTGCATTCACTTAGTTTATATTATGTGTTGTCCATGTTCATTATACTGAATGCGTGTTGTATTGGCATCAATCGTAATTTTCTATCCGCTACTATAACACCTTTATTAGGCGCTATTTCGTACATACATCTCAAGTCAAGTGAAATAGCAACGCAGTATTTACATGTTTACCGTCTTGATAAGTCCACCACATTGCAGGGTACGCTATTTACCTTCATATTTTCACTTTCGTTTTGTCACTGTGTGTTTTAGTCCTAAATTTCTACCATAACATATAAGCATTGCAGCAAAGTTGTATGACGTAATAAGTTACCAAGCTGCTTTGATTCGTGTCCGTTTGAATAGCTATGCGACGTATGTATTGTTGTTGTAACAGCATAATATAGAAAGCCCAAAATATAAAACGTGTTCTTGTGTTGTTTTCACTTCAAGGTAAAGAATGTAAATAGATTAAAAGCAAGATATGTATGTTGGCTTAAGGGTGGTGGTCCTTTATTCGCATATGGACCGTATTATATCGGATCAATAGGCGTGCGCACTTTGTTAAGTACACATGGCCCGTACAATGGATGGTAACATTATTACAAGTTATTGAACAAATAAAAACGAACCGCTAGGTGGAGCTGTTGAAGCGTAAAATTTCAACAGAACATCGTCAACATTATTGTAAAAGTGGTCCCGTAGGTGAATTTATTTTATAAATAGCCAACTCTATAAACACATATAAATATACACCGCAATGGCTTTGACAATACAACATGAACAAGTCAAGACGTCTTCGAATGGATTGCCATAACGATTCTCATGTTAAATCCACAACTGCAGTACAAAATTAAAAACTGGTTACGTTTGCAAATCCGAGTCCTAAATACGAAAGGATTTTATAAGTGCAGGAAAGAATCGTGTTTAATATTTAACAGACGTGGTATAACGAGTAACGACTGTCGTTTTCAGCGCACGCGAGTTTATAGCAAGTAACATTCATTCATTCACCCACAAAGATTCCCGTGTGATAACTCATAAGCCGACACAAGGTGTATGAAACAAAACACAAGTTACATTCATTCCTTTCAATGAAAGTTTGTGTGAAGTTTTCTGTATTAGTAAAGTGTATAATGCACAAATACAAATATAACAAACAAAAACAACAAAGAACTTTACGTAGGAATGCTGGAAGCAACGCATGAACTTTAAAATACAATACATTAATACGGTGGCAACATTGATTTATTTACAGAATAACTGCATCGTGGAAGTTAATACGATAGTTTACAATTCTCGAGATATAGCACCATGGGATAAGATGGGAAACCTCAAGCACTTAATATTCAAATATTCTGATTGCTTTTTAAACAATTAACAACGATCAATGGAAGTCGTGAGGATACGGTTATATAATTCTATCAATATTCTTTGTTTATTACCAAATGAGATGATAAAATAGAATGTAAAGGTGTCCCATCTTTCCCCACCCTACTATATAATGATGTATATTTCGTTTATATTTCCTGATGTTAAACGTTTGTTTGAATATTAACTCAGTGAATAAGTTAAAGCTTGTCCCCTGTACACGTCGGTATATATGATCTCTATGAGAGGAAGAATGACGACAGCTGACGTCTGCATGATTTGGAACACATTCGACATATGAAGAGAAACTTCAATGGTACCACTGTAAAGATATCAAATATAGTTAAGAGATTAAAGTAGACATACTAATAATTATGCACCTGTATATTCTACATGTAAAAGCACATCCTTTAACTTTTATAAACCCTATATTAGCGGCACAACAGGCTGTATCTGTCCGGCACAGTGACCTGCGCGGTGCCTTTAGCCTATAGTCGTTACAGGTTTAAGGCTTGTTGTTGCTACCGTTGGGTTTTATTGTGCCATACACTTAACCAAAGACTTTTACTCTCATTCTCCCCAAAATATTTTTTTAGTTTTTCGTCAAGAAGAATAAACAAAGCGTTTCATATAACATGCTGGGTTTATCGTTGTTTGTTCTGTTAAACCAAACGCCCATGGCGATCGTTGCTCTGTGGTTAGCCTCGTTTACATAAAACGACTTTAAAATGAACCTTAAGACCTCTAGCGGCCTTGAACCCATTGTTATTACAAGCATAGCTTCGTATTCATATTACCGCACTTTAAAAGCTTGACAGTGCTAATGAGGTATATAACCCCACTAGCTTACCTGAGGAAATGCAGTAAATCTACAGCTCACTAGAGCATACACGGTCAATAACACAACTATTGCTTTGCAGCCCATTATCAAAACAACATTATAAGCGTAGATATACCGTCCCACGCGAATAACCGTGTTATCTATTAGGCACGTTAAGGGCATTGGTTCTTTTTATTGAACATTGATTTTTGTTGTTTTTTGCATTTGGTTATTCTAAAATTATACATCATTTCGTGTATATTGAAAACAACTAAATCATCATAGTTTACGTGCCCATTTATCACCGCTGTGCTCTCTTGTTGTTTCAATTCTTTGTCAATATTTTCGCCACGCCAACCAATAAACTCTTTGTTAAACCCCTAGAACTCAAATATGCCCTAAAAATATTTACTTAGCGGCAGCATTAAGCTAGCCAACGTTAAATTACCATACCAAGTTATAGGATCTTTGCAGATCAACAAATCAATCTAAAAACCGATAAGTTAATCAAGACATTAATTCTCACACCTTGCAATAAACTAAACACACCCAAACGCCACAATATTGTGCTAATTGATTTGTTTTTAGTTGCTCATTGAAATAAGACGAATGCGTTTTCGTTATTTCGTAAAATTTTCAAAGCAGGTTCTAGACGCAGATGTTACAAGTACTCGGAAAACAGCTTAATCTTTGCGGTTTGAAGCTTAAATTCGACATTCTTGGTTTACCGCAAACGTTGGCAGTCGGGCGAAACATTTCAAACTAGAAATTCTGCTTCTATTTCGCATCAGTCATAATGTTACAGCGCTTAATGTTTATTGCTTCTTATACAGGGTTCATCATTCCCGACGTTTAAGCAATGCTAGTTCACTTATTTGACACTTAGCGTGCTGTATTGACTGTGTTTTGCTGTTAATTCCCATCTCTTCGCTGTTTTTATTAATATGACAATAAGTTAGGCCTAAAAGTTTAAAATGAAGACAATTCTGTCATGTATATATGGACTGTTTTGTTCGTATTTTTTAAAACTGAGCAGATTACTCGTATTGGAATAGGAGAAAATAAGTAAATTGGTGGTTTAGTTTTAATCACGGGTTTTACATAAGATTGTGGTTACGGAATTTAATCTTTACGAGTGTTGTTCGTGGAAGACAATTATTCATTCATTAGTTAAGTCCACACTTGTATTAGTTATTACACAACATCAAGTACAACTGCGTATTGTTTGTATAACCTTGGACAAAGTTTTCTTTAGCAAGAATTTGTAAAAAGCATTCGGATCTTATCGTTGAAACTAGTGACCCGGTACAAAGAAAATACGATTTCTGTTCATTAGGAAAACACACAATAATGAGATAATTTGTTTTGCTGGATTTTTAAAGTTTTGTTTTCTATTCAAAATGGGTGATGGTCTATACCGTGGCACGCCATGGGATCTGGGATTGAGACCAAGGTTAGCCCTTTAGCACGTATAAATTTTGTATTAATTTTACCGGATTATTTTAAGTATATGACGCTGTAAACATTTAAACTGTTATAAAACCCTGACCTTGGGGTTTAGGTTATACATGTTTTTTTTAATTTTAATTTAGAATATCTTATCAATTTATTTCGTTTTGGTTCTATAATAAAAATAACTGACAAGGCTGTTTTAACCAGCCATTTGTTTTAAGGCACAAATTAAAACTATCGCCAGCGTTTGCACATGACAAAGATATTCCAAAAATGGCTGAGTTAGACCATAGTATACTGAAATGATCTTACTCACTTCAGTATATACTATGGTTAGACACAATAACTGACACAGCCATTTTAACCAATCGTGATGGTTTTTAGTTAAAGACATCAATTAAAACTATTGTCAGCGTTTATAAACAGCATAATAGCGGAATTCCAAAAATGGCTGCGTTGGACAAAATGAAGCGCCAACGAAGAATCTGTTTACAAATAATTACTAATACACAAAGACGACAACTTATTTCAGGAGTTTGAACGCCAAAAGCAATTTACTAAGTATTTGACTGTTTTGCAAACTGTGAGAGTTTTGTTGTATTGCTGGAGTTATTTGGCGCTACTTGCAAAACTTTTACCAACCCTTAGCAAAAGGAATTAATAATGCTTATAGTTAAATAGCTCATACAATAGTTTAAATATATTTTCTTATGAGCCTGATACCCGTGGTTAATAAACATCTGTATAAGTAACAGCCCGACAAAGTTCCAAACAAAATTAAACATTTTTTATTTTAATAATTTATTAGCAGATAGAATAATTAAGATGCTTAGACACAGCGAACATACTTTTGTACGAAACGGGTTTAATTAATAATTTCTTTATTTTATAAAAGCTTCTAGATTTTCCCTTTTAAAGCCAGCCGAGATATTTTGAACGGAGTGCTTTAACACCAGCCCAATTTTCATTGCTCGTTCAAACTAATTGTTTCTCGTTTAAACATTCCGTTCAAGCAGTAGCAAGATACGAGTTTAAACAACCAACCAAACTAGGTGACAAAATACACACGAAGTTGCGCAGACACGCCATAGAGCAAACACGAGTTTATTAGACTTCCAACATTTAACGAGCATCCTATATCACATTAAATATTCAACCTCGTAACATTTAAGACGTAGTTTAGAATACACCACGCAGAAGCATGCGGTAAACATGGTACATCTTAAGCAACCCGACTGTTTTAATAAGCCGTTTTTAATATCTTACGCATATTTTACTTTTACAGCGCAAGGCGTGGCAATTACTTAAGACCAGTTGTTCCGTATGTTGGTAAACTGTTAGCCATATCCCACAAAGTTATATACATGGTAACTCGTAAGCGGGCTTGAGGTGTATAAACAGAACATCATGTATTCATTTAAAAATAAATAAAACTCGAGTGACGTCACTTTAATGACGTCATGGTCGCAGATAACTTACTCTCTTTGTTTTTAAGGATCTTTTTACAGCTGTGGCAAACCGATTGTTTGCATTTCCTTCGCCTTCCAGCTTCCGCTGTATCAATGAACATCTGTGACGTCACAAGCAGAACGATCATGACGCAATACCACTGTTTGTAGTTCATTATGACGTAGTTTTTAACTTTTTAAATATTTTACAACTTTACTTTTTCTCGCTATCCCTGAAAAGTGAAATATAAATAGAAAATGTAAGACCTATTGTTTGTACCTCGCATCCTAGCGTCGCGTTCTTACGCAATCGATATTAATTATCCAAAAGCTGAAACGACAGCAGTGACACCCCTGCAGGTACCGCGTCGGGCGCCATTTTGAAATCTGGAACGATACTTACGTCTCTGTACAAATCTTACTTTGTCTTAATGCTAATTTCTGTTCAGCGACATTTTTAACAATTTAGTACGTTTCGTAGAGCAAAATAGCTCATTTCAAGGTAAATTCAAGCATTTTAAATCTTACCAGTTTGTTCTTATTAACCAAACCAACACTGAACACATACTTCTTGATAAGATTACCCAATCAAACGGACTTTGGTAAAACAGCCGCGTACGTGATAACCTGCACATGCTTTACACGTTAGCTTCTTTGTACTAATGCGGTCACATTCATAAAATAAACCGAAAGCCGACACAGCTTTAAAACAACTGGCAACCGAACCGACCACATTTTAACACATAGCCTAAACCACACCCCTAGTCATGGAGCATTGTAATGATAATTCCCCCAACCACATCAGAATAAAGTGAAGGCAAACATATTATTAGTGGAAATTAACTTTATTATTGGACCGTAAAGCTAGAACGAACATAGCTGTGCCACAAAGCAACCTGAACCTTAAAGACAGTCAATAAAGCAAAGGCAGTGATTATTAGCGACGATTTATCCTTGGTTTCCCAGATACAAAAGAATTTCAATTATCCCCTATCTATAATCAGTTCTAATGCGAAGACATTTTTGGCTAAAGAGTACTGTGGGGTAAGATGGGATACCTTTAAAAGTACTGCGAGGTAAGATGGATACTGTTAGCGCATAATATTCAAGCATATTTCCTAATCGCGTTTTAACAATTAACAACATTCTTTCCCAGTCGTGAGGATACGGTTTATATATTTATGTAAATAATCTTTGTTTACTACCAATTGGGACGATACAGGAGCACGAAAACATGCACCATCTTGCCCCATCCTACTGTATTTACTTTGTGATAACATTTTCTTATTCACGGTCTGTAAATCTTGCGGCATTCTTGGGCCACGAAGCGACCATTGCTTGCCAAGTTGCGGCAGTGGCTGCATCTACACAGGAGTTAACTAGAACACTTTTACTGCGGAGGAGTAACAACACAAGTTGTCGGTACAAGGCCTCCCGTTAGACACAACGGCGCTTCTCCAACCGCAATGCTAGCATGAAGTTAGTATATGAACAAAGGGTTTAATACGCAAGGAATTCAATGCCACCAACATTGAATAACTGTCTGTACCCCGTTGACGACAAACAGACGCAATATTCGTATAACAATATAAACCGCTTTTTGTGGGTTTAAAAGAAAATAGCCGTGATTTAAATGGGCGTACAAGTTACGTACTTTGGCTTATTTTTGAAGGTTCAATGAAAAAGACAAATTGTTTTTTAAATCGCGCAATTTGTCTTGAATTCTTTGCTTTTATAACCTATGAGTCTGATTGAAACTTGCTGTTCGACGTAAAATACGCTACGAATAAACTGCTGTAAAAGAGCATCGGTAAAAAACGTAGCGCTGTTATATATTCAATCGAACACGCGCTGGTATTAAATAGCGACCAAAGGATTGAAAATCATGAACGCTGAGGCAAGCTAAACTAACCCGTACTAATAGGAAAACATGAAATAAAACAGGCCAAATATAACTTGACCTACATAACTGTAAATACCGTCCTACCCGCGGCGAAGTGGACGCCAAATACAAAGTTACCTTGAACCCAATCCATCATATGTATTGACAAGTATAAGGTTGCATACTTCACCATACTAGGTGGGGGTTACGAGTCACAGGTGCTATTCTAATGCACTTTCAACGACACAAGCACCAACAAAAGGGATATCATGTTACAGTTACAATTCCACTACAATGTTACCACACAGCACGCAAACGCCTCATTAACCAAGTTTGAGGGAACACAAAATGAAAAGACTTTCTATAAAAACCAAAACATTCCATTTCGTCGTGTGTTTAAATGAAGTCTTATATTTAAATAAATGCGAACATCTTTACACTACGGGTGTTCTGTTTATTCACCTCCTGCACGCTTACAGGGTAATTTCGTAGAAGACTGATTACGTTTTTGTCTTGGCAGTAATGGGCTACTATGGCCTGAACCCCAATTCCAGTTTCGTTCTTCGTCATAAAACTTTACCCATATATAGAAAAGAATTGTTTTGGTGGTAATGGACCAACTCTGCCCAAAACCTTTAGTGCCATATGACGCGCCTTGGTGCCGTTGGCCCAAACACCACGTGTTATCAGAAAGCAAACATAGTGCTTTGTACACAAGCACAAATATCTAATTAAGTTTCTGTCCTAACAAGCCATGCTGCCTTAACCGGTCGCCATTGTAATTATACGGAGTGTTGTAGCCACAAAACCCGCAACAACAATATCACAAGCAATTATCATGCGTCGAATGCGTGTTAAACTCGTGGTATTAACTTAAAGTCGGTAAAATTAACAGCAGAAGACGAGTTAAAATTTTAATATTGGTTAAATATGTAACAAAAACACACAAATTTGTAAATAAGTTTTTGGAAAACACTGCCGAAAAAATACATACTTGTAGGCGAGCACGAGGTGTATAAAACAGAACAGCCGGGTTATAACGACTTTCATTGCTCTACTATGCGAGTATAATTAATCCCATTCAAAATGGTCTATACGTACTTCACTCTTTTATTACGTCATAGATGCGGCGGATATAGCGACATTGTCACCGGAAAATCCCGTTTGTATAAAACACGCCACAGGCAAATCCGCAGGTTATTAATAACGAAGACGCAGACACACGACTTGATACGGTACAACCTTTATTAGCGTCTCTATTTGCTCCGTGGTGAAAAACTGCCATCTATATTGAACGAACTTTGGCGTATAATCTTGTCGGCTGTTGAAAGTAAGATCTAAAAGCATCATTACGGCTCCAACCTTGTTGCAAGTATAACTGAAACACACCCACCTAGTTTGCCCAACGATGTAAAATGAGTGAAGTGAAAAGAGCTAAGCTTATTCAAAGTAGAGACGAGGCCATTAGGAAAGGTTGGTATAAATGTTAATCCAGCTTAAAATAACCAAACGGAATGTAGACTTAACATTTAAACGAAGTACACGTCACTTTTAAAAGGGGCTTAGTTTTAACTTTTCAGCGCGGCAAACCAATAGACAGATATATAACAAAAAACTTTGACTGGTGAGTCTGCTACAAAAATTCAATCCTTGCGAAAGCAAGTCAACTGTGCCCAACATTAATATAATAGGATTGCATGCATACACGTCGGTCGGGTCAATTCCGGCTTATACACATCAAGGGTCCTTAAGCGTTTTGCTGCAGGGCCTTATTATCTACACAAAAAATAGCAGAAAAGGCTAAAGAATCTTCCAGCACCATACACAGGACTTGACGAATCAATCTATCCAAATAAATGCACAAAATCTAAATTTTGTTGGATATTTCTGCTACTATACTACAACGAAATTTATGAGCTGTTAAAATCTACTTTCCTGATCTTGATTTCGAACCGGCACGTTAAAGTCGTTTAATTCTAAGTGCTGATATCTACGCCGATACGATGCACAACTATGAGCTTGCGGGTTGCGCTGACTGACGGTTAGCTATCAGATACAGGCTAGATAAAGAACCTGAGATAAACTTGGCTTTTTTTCGTGGAGCCTGGCGTGCGGTTTGCAAACCTGTTTACTTTCATAGCCTTAATCAAATACCGCACGCTCGTTTAGCTTTCAGAAATTCGAAAAGCAAGCGGACAAGAGAATTTTTTTATGGGGAAAGTTTAAAAATATTCTAAAACGTCACCAATTTTGATACATTTTGTTTTCACTTTAATTATTTTTTTTAATTGTAGTAATCGCTTTTCTGTAATAAATTTAATACAAATGTATTGTAAATATAATATTTCAGGTGGGATTATTTTTCAATTATTTCTTTGGTTTTGCAAAAAATGGGCACACCGGTTCTAGTGTTGAGATGTAACGTTATTGTTTGCTGAAAATAACAAACATTGCGTCACTAGCTAAATATTACGATAAGCAAAGCAAACAATATTTCGTAATCGATCAAAATTTAATCAAGTTGCGAAAGATAGCGACGTTTTTTTTGTACCCTAAAAGTATATTTTGATATTCTATTTATAAAGTTTGACACAAATGTTGTATTTTTTGTCCTTTTAACACTGTTGTATTTTCCTTATCTATATGATTAACTCGAGTAAACATATCACCGCTGTGTGTCATGAGTCAAGTGGTTCTTTTTGATATTTCTTTGGTATATGTTGTTCCCGCCAGGTGTATTATATGGCTGAAATAGAACTTTTGGCAATTGTCAGAAGATTTCTTTCGCATTTCTTTTATTAGTTTTTAACGCAATAGGTTGTATTGGACCTAATAAAACTATAACCAACATATCCACAAGACATTTGGGAAATAGCAAACGATTTTTCCCACATTTTTGTTATTATTTTTTACGAATTATATTGTATTAAACCTAATACAACTAAAACCAATATATCCGTATATTATTTGAGAAAGGGCATCTAATGTTAAGTTTAAAACTCTGCAAAGTAAGGGTGAGGAAATATCCTAAAGTCAAAAGATAACAGTTTAATCTTCGACAGTTGGACCGCAAGTACGCAGACGATTGGTCACGCATATTATCCAAACGTGCTCAAGTAGTTAAAGCCTAATATCCATAACCAAGACTTGTCCAAAAACTTTCCATCAGATATAGGTTTGACAAGGACCATTTTAGAAAGCCATAATTGATCTAAACAAATTGGTACAAATTTCAGCTCGCTTCCGACAGAAAAAGCAACCAATAAGAAAACTTGCATAAACACAATAAAATATATATGTTCAAACGTAACGATTTGTTTTATTACATTGGCAGTTTTGGATTATTTAAACATTGAACAAACAAAGAAACGCTTGCGCAAAAACAAATTGCTGTTCCTTAAGTAAGAATCTTAAAGTCGATGAAAACGTTGGATACAGTAATATAATTTGCAATATTTTCGAAAACGATAGCGAAGATCAAAGAGAAGAAAATTAATGCAAAACGAGATGAAAAGTATGGAAAGAGCATTAGTTTTAAAGCGTGGCTGTTGAACTTAACTTATAAAACAAAACCACCAAAAAGAAATTCCTCCTAAGATAATCCAACAAGGAACAGTAGCCTTTTGAAACTCGCATTTAAAGTTTCATAAGTCAGTGTTTTTATACGAAGTCTAAGATAAGATTATAAATTGCAGCTAATTGAGCAGATGAGGCATTTTTGATTGACAGGAAATAAACAGAGCAATTTATAACTTCTCTCGTTTAATTTAGAACGACACCTTAAATAACCCTAACCCACGAAGCAGGATAATTTATCAAATGGGCTTAGAGTAGAAATATTATGATTCATTTGAAAGCTACCGGCTAATGCCTTGTACCAGTGGTGGATGTGATCAAAGTGGGGGGTCTTGTGTGCTGTGCAATTACAGTAGAACTTCATAAACGGGTTTGGTCCTAATACGTCAGGATTACACGTCGACATATTCGGCAACTTTTAACACCGTTTGTATATTTAGCGGGCACCTTAAACTGTGATGCGACATTGAGAAAATGGATGCTTCCATTTTCGGAACCGAGGTGCGTAATTGCATGGTCTTTACGCGGATATTTGCGGCTCAAATTCATATTCATTAACCGTTTTATCCAGACCAGGAAGTTTAGTTGGACATTCTTCATAGTCTAGTCTAATCCAATGCGGTCAAGGATGTAAAAAAGACAACACCACGGCTTTGTTAAGCATAGATCTTTATCCTCGCATGGCGGGGTAAATTCAAGAGTTAAAACACGGGTATTCTGTTTAACATATCTTTAACAATCCACTAGGTTGGGCCAAGGCCTACTAAAGATATCTTTAGTATGCCATGGTTGGACTAATTTCCACTAAAAGTGTCTTGACAAATATGTTGACAAAGAAATGGGAGAATACAGGCCTATAATGGTAAGTATAAGGTTCTCCGTAGCCCTGGCGGAGTGGTATAGTGCTCCTGCTATATAATCGATGAGGTTACATATGTGGTAATACTCGGAAGTGGATATATGTGGTGTATGGATCTGAACACTCGTGTTATAACCATTGCCGTTGCGCCATTACGCGAGGATAAATAAGTTACATTCGATGTCGCATTTATGATTGATTGTCTATATTCCAGAATAAAGACGAACCGCCTGTCATCGATGCTATGACGGAACAATTCCAATTAAGCGGCAGTGACATCATGAACAACTTAGTGACGTCATGGAGTAACTTAGAGAAGGACATTAACTACTAAACCAAAGTCATTGAAAAATTCTTTATCTCACATACAATAAAACAGGAGTATGCTAATAAGTGGTTATACTTTACAAGAGTGCTTAAAAAGTGAAATTAGTTCCAGCTGTGCGTATAGATCGTTTGCATATTCTAAAACGTATATGTTTTTGTAAATATGTTAAGTTAAACGATGGTGTATCGTTTATGGTCTAACCCTCTGCAGAGTTGTTCTATTTGACAAATGCAAACGATATTCCGGAAGAGAAGCAATTAAAGGGCATTGGGAATATCCGGTTTACTATAAGCGTTCAAGCGGTTGGTAGTAAGATTGCGCACAAGTGGTTGTAGGCATATGGCAGTACCGTATAGTTGGATAGACAGATATATTAACGTGTAGGAGAGTAAATGTACATAGAAACATATATAGCGGCATGTAATCGAGCAATGCACAAAACGTTCAACTACTGCACAACTAATTGCCAGTACGTTTAGACTGTTAATTCAGTGGGTACTTTTTTGTATTTGAATGAATGAATGTGACTGGCTTGTCCTCTCGTGGTTGGAACACAACAGTGGTTATAACACCGGTGTTCTGTTTAAGACACCGCGTGCCAGCTTACGAGTTAGTACATATGCAAAACTTTTGTGTGAGATTATTTCCAAAGTAAAGGACTGCTGTATTAGCGCAATATGTTTTGATACAAACTGTATATGGGTATGTATAAAATACCTTTACACTGCTATACGGTTTAATCCGTTTTTTTTAAAGATGTTACTTAGTAAAGTAACGTTAGGGTTGCTGTTTATTTGTGCTATGTGTTCGTGTGTGGTGTCTTTAGACCAGGAGGGCGAAAACGAATACGACAGTGAATATGAAGACGAAGAAATTGACGAGTATAGGCCTAATATGGTGAGTAACGTAATTGGTTTGTAGTTGAATGTGAATAAATGAATTTAACTTATTTATCCTCGCGCAGTAGGGAAAAGACAGCCGTTGTTCTGTTTGGATGTTCTGTTTCATACACCTCGTGTCCGCTTACGATTATTTTTGTTGAAATATTTTCATTTTTGTAAGTCTGGCTGACAATTTGGACATAAGAAGTGAATTGACAGAAGAACGGTTGGTTCAAACACCGTCAGTGAATAAGCTTGACTGTTGCACTCAAAGTAAATTATATTGTTGCACATTATGGATGATTTCTATATTTTAGAACAAGGACGAACCGCTTTTCGACGATTTAATGACGCGACAATATGAAAATACAGAAGACGGCTTAGATCAGGAAACAGCAGAAGACAGCGCTTCTGATCTTAAGTTTAGTGAAGAAGTATTGGTCAATTTGCGGCAGTTGTTACAGGATCAAGCAAGCTCAAACTTGGCGTTAGGTAAGTTATTTAGGTTTAACTATAAAGTTAGGCACATATGGTTGTGTTTGGGTTAAGTTTGAATATTCCGAGGTAAGTTGATACTGTAGGGAATTTCCCAACTTTGAAAGTCGTAATTTGCGTAAGGCAATGGCGCCGATGTGAGTCACGTGTCTTCTGCAATATGTTTTAGAAAATCGTTGTTTGAACAAAGTTACGGGTTTTGTTTATTGGTAAGTCGGGCAGTTAGTAATACGGAAATATAAACAGTAATAAGTATCAGAAATAGAAAACGTGATATGATAAGTTATCATCATAATTATGTGAATTTTTACAGTCGAACCGAAGACGTCTTGTTCAGCTATAACAAATCTAGCACACTCTACCACTAACTGTGGAACTGTTTCTACAAGCCTCGGTCCAGTTGTGTGGTGCAAAATAACTTGTAACCCTGGGTATAAGTAAGTAAATAACAATAACTAATATATGTAAGAATACAAAAAAATCTTGGACTAAAATCTAAGAGGGTCTATTTTGAAATTGAGAACAACCGAACTTTAAACATGGTTACATATGTTAGTATAAAACCACTTTTATACCAGTGTATACAACATTGCTGCTTTAAAGGTAATAGAGTGTCATTCACAGATTAAAAGAAGCCACCCCTCAATATGAGTTATGTGGAAAACCAACCAAGTACAGATGGACATATCAATTACGTGGGTTGACAATACCACAAGAAAGATGTGTTGTAGGTAAGAAGTGGTAGTGAATTCAAGTTATTGGAGGGTTACACAAATTTCACTATTTTCCCACTTTAATAGTATTCACCTATAAAAGTTCATTTTTTACTTTAATAGTTTTACTTTAATCTTTTATTTAAGAAAGTTAGTTCATTTTTTGATCTTTTTGATCGCTTAGCGTGTTTTAAACAACTGCCGTTTTGCTACTAATTTCTTTGTATTTTATTAGTTAACTTGATCTTCACTAATGTAATCTAATATATAAATACAATCTATGTTATTTAATTTAGGTGTTTCTACATTCAATGAAACAATTTGTACAACACCAGAATGCTTTTCAACAGGTGAGAAACATTATCTGGCACATATATATGCATTGTTGGAATTAGTATGCCATTTCCTGATTAGTAGCAATGAGATATCTTCTAGTATTAGATTTTAACAATCCACTTAGATATTAAAGACTTGTACGCATAATGTGAATTCATATTGAATACTTTTAAGCCTGAAATATTTGTAATTGTGATCCAATGTTACCCCCTCCTATTCAGGAAGCCTTTAACAGGGTCTGCCATTTAGTGTCTTGTCCAATGGCACATATGCTCACAATGGTAGCAGCGTCAAGTCTTGAACCTGTATACTGATCGGTAGCTCATTTATCTTTAAATACAAAGAGTTTACCTTCTGCAGTAAATTTACCCCAGTTTAAGAAACGCTGTATTAGTGTCTTCCAATGTCACAGCCACAATGATAGCAGTGTATAGCCTTCTCTGGGCTTGAGGTTGTTAACTTTAAACCATATAACTTTGCTACAGCTTCATACTACATGAACAACATGAACTTCAGAGTAAAACCGTGCGACAACTTCTTTGAGCATGCATGTGGACGTTGGATTCATGAAACTAAGATACCAAAGTCGAAAGGAAAATACCTCATCTACACTGTGCTGAGAGATAGAGTAAATTCTGAACTTGGAGGTGGGGTATAACATATAAGACTGTGGGATAAGATAGGACACCTTTAGTATACAATATTCAAATATCCTCATTGCGTTTTAAACAATTAACAACAGTCTTTGGAAGTCGTGTGGATATGGTAACTTTTTAAAGGTTATTTGTTTACTACTAAATAGATTAAAATGGTGTCCCATCTTCTCCAACCTCACTATACTTTATATATATATATATATTCCTAGAATTACAGAAGGGCTTGACTGTATAGAAGTAATAAGTTGGAGAAAAATTGTGCTGCTAGTATACTCTATGTGGGCAAGGTCCTATAGTTGTTGTTTTACCAAGAACTTTTGTCATGTATGATAATTTTGTATTAGATTTATTGTTGAAGCCGATCAAACCAAGTGAAGGAACTGGAGCAGCAAAGGCAAAGATTATTTACAGGTCCTGCATGAATACAGGTAAGGAGTAGTAACATATAACATATCAACCTTCTACGCTCAGGTTGTAAAACAAATGCTCTTTAGTTTATTTTATACTAACTAAAACATTGTAGTAGTGTTATCAGAGAAGAATATTAACATGCTGATATGAGAACTGGTTTGCATCCTCCTAATAATTTGAGATTTGTCTGCAACTAATTAATGTTTTCATTTCCCAATTGTTTCTCTTGGTTCTTATCTCATTGTTGTGTTATTTAAACGTTCATTTTGTTATACAAAATGAACGTTTGTTATATGTTATATACTACCATTGATTAATGATTATTATATAACTTTCCATTCAAAGCATTGATCAACAAACTGGGTGATCGGCCTCTACTGAACCTACTTCATGGTGAGCTGGCATGGCCCATCATTAGTTCTAACTGGGATGAATCAAAATTTGAACTTGTCAAAACTTTATCAACACTGAGAGGAAAGTTCCATAACAATGTCTTGTTTAAAGTTAAAGTTGGAAGGGAGACAAAGACACATGATTTGCAAGTAAGAGTTTAATGAATGAATATATGAATGTAACTGGTACCCTCGCATGGGCGGGCAACAACAGTTAGTATTACTCAGATGTTTTGTTTTATATTTCTATGTGCCGCTTATAAGTGACCATGTATACAGCTTGTTTATCCTAACGCTGCGGGGCAACATTCACAGTATTATAACACAGCTGTTGTTATGTAACACACATGTGAAAAATGTATGAAAAGAAGGACAATTCCATCATATACTGCTTTAGCGGTTTTTCTTGCATTGAAAATGGTCATGAATAGGTGTAGTTTATGCAACTATTCAATGTTATAGTTAAAATGTCATTGTTTTAAACTATTTATTTTACTCAGATTTCTACTGGAAAAATGGCAATTCCTTTCAAGAGATACACCAATCCACATCTTGCATATGTAAGACTTGTGTATGTATATATAACATTAATCACCTGTATTGTACCTTGTTAAAGTAAATTAAATACTTGGTGGGTAATAAGCCAACTGTGGCCTAAACTTTTGCTTTCATGCAACATCTCAAGTATATGGAATATAAAAGTAAATGGCAAATGGTATATACTATATAGAATTGGATAATAGTAAATAGTATAGACTGTCTGTATCGTAGAGTAAAAGAGAATAATCTGCCAGTATTACCACATATAATGGTAAATGGCATAGACTGTTCATAGAGTGTAAAAGAAAAATCTGTAACTATTAACACATACAACATTATTAGAAACTGGATGCTTACTACAAGCTTTTCTATGAAACTGCTATCAACCTTGGAGCAGATGTGAGAACTGCTGTACAAGATGTGGAAAACGTTCGCAAGTTTGAGTTAAAGTTGTTGAACTTAAAGGAACATAGTAGTGAAGAGTATGGATACACAAGCACCTTGGCTGAAATGAACCAAAGAATACCAGGGGTTAGTTTAACATTTGGTTAAAGCTGTCATATATGGTTTTATTTAACCATTATATGTGTTTGTGTCTTCATTTGTTTAATGTGGAAATCCTCTGGGTGCAATATGAAAAATAAATGTATATTGTATGTACTTAAATTGCAGAAACTTTCTTATGCGCATGGTGATATTTGGCCTGTTAATGGCATTAGGGATGGAGGTTGACTGCAAGTTTCCTGTTAAACAGGACATTGATGGTTTACCAATTATTATGTATTATGGAGAATAGCAATGCTTATTTATCCTTACAGGGTGGGAAAACTCTATTAGAAACAACATGTTTATTCGGCAAAGTTTGTTAGGCAGTAAAATAAACTGCCTAATAGTTAATCAGTGCTAATTGTTTGTTAAACCAAACTTTGTTTCCAGATTAATTGGGTTGAACTGTTCACTGAAATGATCTGGACTTACCCAGTAACACCACAAACTAAAATCTGGGTCTATAATGAAAACTACCTCAAGAAACTCATAAGCCTCATACAAAAGACAGATAAAAGGTAAAGGTACAACTGTGCTTCAGTTTAATTCAACTTAAAGACAGGGCTATAGCCCATAACTAATAATC
This sequence comes from Ciona robusta, assembly GCF_009617815.1. Taxonomy (NCBI): domain Eukaryota; kingdom Metazoa; phylum Chordata; class Ascidiacea; order Phlebobranchia; family Cionidae; genus Ciona; species Ciona robusta. The sequence continues at coordinate 7,100,492 of NC_143246.1, forward strand.
TGAAAAGCTGTTAACTTGCAGTAGGTAGTTACAAACAAAATTTAAATACAACACTAAAAATTTTAAAAAATGAATTAGATATTTTTACAAAATGGATATAACCAACAGCCCTTCTTTAATGATGCTTAACTCAAACCCTTCTGTATTTTCAGAGTTGTACAAAACTATATGGTATGGAGATTGGTGAAACACAGGGTGCGGAATCTAAGCAATCGGTTTGAGAATTTGTACAGAGAATATGTGAGAGAGGTTTACCACAGGAGTAGTTTACCTACAAGGAAATATAAATGCTCACACTTTCTGATGTTTTCTCTGAAACGACCAACTGGTTATCTCTTCATTAAGAAATATTTCTCAAAGGCAAAGAAAGATGCAGTAAGTGTATTATTTCGATAATTTTTACATCTAAATATTTCCACATTTATAATTATGGTATCTTTTCATACAACTGTCCAAGTTATAACAAGATGTTTTATACACCAGACACACATGGTGTATTCATACACCTCATGCTTACTGTACAGTTATAACAAGGGTGTTTTTTTACACCAGACAAACATGGTGTATTCAGACACCTCATGCTCACTGCCGAGTTATAACATGGGTGTCTTCTTATACACCAGAAACACATGGTGTCCTCAAACCTATTATTACTGACAAACAACTTCAGCACCAACTAATTATCGATTTTCTCCCTTTTTAGGCAAAGGTTTTGTTTGAACATGTTAAGAAAGGGTTTGTTCACCTTTTGAACACAGAAGTAAATTGGATGGACAACAAGACAAGGGAATACGCCAAGAAGAAAGCTCTGGCGGTTAAGTTCCATATTGGATATAATGAACAGATGTACAACAATGTGACTAAGATTGATGCAAGTCTTCAAGAGGTGATTCTAGTTAACATATCAATTAATGAATGAATTTTACGCATTTAGTGTGGTGGGGAAACGACAATCGTTATAACTTTATAAAGGTGTTGTTTTATACACCTCGTGCCCAGTTACAAGCTGCTAATAAACCTTAATGCAACATTATTATTGTATTTACGACTTATAAGACATTTATCAAAACTCAAAGTGCCCTGTATGCAAATAATGCATTAATAAAAAGACTGCATATATCTTCAATGCCAACGCCGCCCATAAACTATATACATTCTTGTGCAGTTACATCCAAAGGTCAGTGATTACTTTGGCAATGTAATTAAAGTTCTCACCGAAATTGCACAAAACAAGTTTAAATTATTGGGAAAACCAGTGAAGGCAAATACAGATCCTTTTACTGCAAGACCTACAATGGTAAACGCAAGATATGACCCAACATACAACACAGTGTGTAAGTATAACCAAACAGAGACTAATATATATATAATGATATGTAACATTTGAAATAAGTGTGTACAAATATATTATACTTGTATATTATGTTCGTTTGGAGTAGTTTAAAATGTTACAACTAGTAAGAGCAATTTTAATATAAGAAAGCTGTTGATTAGTTCACAAAGTTCACAATAGCTACTTGAATTGTTCAGACATACACATACAATATGTTAATGGTAAAAGGCTGAATCTCCAAATCAAATAAATGTAATAATAAATACTATGACACAAGATCAACAAAGCGACAGCCCACAAGAAGTTGAACTTCTTATAGCTTTATATTTTTTCAGCTCTGCCAGGGGGTGAATTACAGTATCCATTCTACTGGGGAAACAAGTACCTAAGGTATGTAGCTTTGAAATTGGTAAGGTCTTTATGGTAGGTCCCTCGGTATTGGGATATAACCAAATAATAACAAACAATAGATGCAAATATTTCACATATTTATTCAAGATTTTTTACTGCTTCTGAAAGGAGCTGTAAGTCACAACAGATTAAAAAACACAAATTAAACTTATAATTTATAATATTTTGCAACACTGCATGGAATTGTACAATATCTACAAAGACTCTTACTCACAGGGCCTATCAATATGGTGCCATTGGTTCGATTCTTGGCCACGAGTTGACCCATGGGTTTGATGATAATGGGCGGATGTATGACATTCAAGGAAGGATGAGAAACTGGTGGTCTCCTGCTTCACTTGCAGAGTTCAAGAAGAGAGAAAAATGCATGGAGAAGCAGTACAGTTCAATATACTGGCCTTTGGCTGGTAAACATGTAAGTTACACAACACAGACTTTGTTAGTCCCTTAATAATTTGCTATTGCATTTAAAGTAATGAATAAAGTTAGTTATGTTGAATGACATGCAAAAAAAGGATGTTTAAAGACTAGAGTCTTGCTGGCAGTGTTTCATTTCTGTATTTAGTTCTTATATAAACTACTTTTTTTTTCAGTTGGATGGAGTGAAATTGCTTGGAGAAAACATTGCTGATAACGGAGGTGTAAGAGAAGCATATGCAGTAAGTGAATAAATGTAACTATTTTAAACATTTGTGTTGAGAAACAGTTGTTGGGGTGGTACCCTTATAACCAGAGGGTATAAGGTTCAAGGCTGGGTGCTGCTACCATTATGTGTGTGTATCTGGGCATGATTCTTAATGGCAGTTGCTTGAACCCAGTGTTCACTGATGTGTTGTTTAATTTTGCAGGCATAAAATGTATGAAATAGATCATCTGTGCCATAACGACTGTTGTTGCCCCATAAACGTATGAAAGATAGAATATACAAGTTTCATTCATTCATGTAATTCTTTTAAATCAGGGTTACCAGATCTGGTTGAAAGACAATGGTTTAAAGGGAGAAGCATTAGAACCTTCCACAGGGCTCACAAACAACCAAATGTTCTTCATTGGCTACGCAAACGTAAGTCTGGTACTTGGCAGGGTTTGTTGTTATTGACCTCATAAAGTTCAAAGTTTACGAAAACGGTCAGTTGTTGTAATGTACACGAAAATAGCCAGGAATATTGCAACGAAGCTAAGAGGTCTAGATTTTTGCATTTAAAATTGTATACAGAGGGGTGGGGAAAGATGGGACACCCTTTTGTTCAATTTTCTTTTCGCATTTGGTAGTAAACAAAGAACATTCAAAAAATTATAAAACCGCATTCTTACTACTCCCAATAGACCGTTGTTAATCGCTTAAAACTTGATCAGGATATTTAAATATTGTGTGCTAAAGGTCGCCCATCTCCCCCACCTTACTATATAATAATATGCGACAACGAGGTTTTCCCAACGTTATTACTCATATTATATGGGCATATGGTTGACGTCCTACGGTGAGGCGCGACCTTGGGATTAGGACTACTAAATTCCAACAATATTTAAACTAGTTGTACAAACATGATTATTTTTCGACAGGTTCGTTGTGGTAAATTCACACGAGCGGGCGCCATAACACAACTTGCAACTGATAACCACGGTCCAGGGAAATACAGGTGAGACAATTACACTAGAATTTCCTCGTTGTTTTGTGCGGCCGAGGATGTTTGATCCTTTGCCGAAAATCAGTTCTTTAAAATTACGTTCAGTAAAAACGAGTTGTTTAAAAATGGCAATATACATTAAGACACAAAGCGCAAACCAGCGCTAGATATACACCGATAACGAATGTCACAGCAATAAAAAGCTGCTGAAACATTATATTTACATGCGCCGTATAATTTATTCTACCTTTCAATACACAGGATAACAACTGCTCTTCAGAACTTTGATAAATTTTCCGAAGCATTTTCTTGTCCATCTGGTTCTTTTATGAACCCGCGACACAAGTGCGTCATCTGGTGACGAGATTTTTAGGATATTTTGAATTTCTTGAACCTATTGTTTCATGGATGTTTTGCAAACTGTGCAATACGTTAGATAAGTGTATGTATTTTAAATTACCTATCTAAATTTCGTTATAAGCAAATAAAAGAGTTATTGCGTTTTTGACTCGTTGCAAGAATACATACATGGTTAAAATTATTAAACTTTTCTTGCCATAATCCACAAGGTTACATACGTGGTAACTGGTAAGTAGACACAATGTGTATGAAACATAAACCCGTGTTAAGCTCACATTTACAAGATACCCTACACCTGGTATGAACTACAAGTCACCTTTGTAGTTTCCATAAGTTTTATTAGTTGTCGTATGTGGTTTGATCTCTTCGTTTATTAAACATTTTTTTCTCTCGTTTTTAATGAGATAAATACAAAGATATGTTATGTTATAAGCCCGACTATATACAAGAGAAGCGAGTTATCCACGTAAGTTTTATGGGATAAGAAGTTATACTTACATAAAAAACTAATTTCAATGCGACTACGTCATTTTATCACTTTTACAAGTTTTGTGCAAACACAAATCCGACTTAACATGTTCTTCATGTCTCAACAATAACTACATACTAGAATAACGATTACGGTTTCCAGAACTGAGCCATTACGACGTCATAATAAAAATAATTCTAGAGCAATGATAAATAACAATGATGATGATGTAACAAGACAGGATTTTTACACAAGGGAACAACAAACGAAAAATATTACGAGTCAGTTAAATCAATAGACAGGATGCATGTCCAGGTGTGGGAATTATGATGCAGTATTTCAAACTAGCGTCAATATAATGTATTGTATTATAATGTAATGCTTGGAAGAAGTGTTGTATTGTATTACATTAGTGTTAGGAAATATTACATTGAGGTTATGAAACGTTAAGTGTAAATTGCATTATTTTTAGACTATAAGTGTTATGGATAGTGGATAAAACTAGATACTAATATCTTTGTCAAATTTAAGTGTTATTAGTAGCAGCTGTTAGCAGTTAATAAGCTGGGTCTCAGCGAGAAACTAAGCATATGAATCCTAAGTCGCGAGAAGTTATTTAAACAGTATATTTACCATATGTGGATGTTTAGTGGCGGAATGCGCGTAGCTAACGACAGGCAGTATGTTAATCGGCTGTTGGAAATTATGGAGCTCGTATGGACGAAGTGGTTGAAGGCTGCGAAGTGTTTTTATACATTACAGTCTTATCCAGTTTTGTGTGATATTCATAGATGGATTCTAACTGCCTGTTTAAAAGTTAAATGTAATGTTGCTCGGCCATGTAACTGGGCATATGGTCTTATAATTACCACCAAAAATACTAATCTACTTAGCAAACAGTTGGTTAAGAAATAAAATAGCTATAAGCTCAGTATGTATTGTCGTTAGATGTCATATACAATGCGGGTTGATGTCCGTTTCCCATTTTCGGTTGCACCATTGTCCTACCGTTCAGTAGCACAGCGTTAACAATGGTAAAACACTAAAGTCCGCGAAAAAATTATGCAATATTTAACTGAATAAGCTAGTGTTGTTAAACTTTGAAGAACTGATTATCCGATACACAGGGATGGGAATATGAGTTGGTTAGGGCGAGTTATATCCCGCTTCCTGTATTGGCTGTACGCCTGCTGCTTCAATGTAGTTTCCTTGAGGTCTCGGATGGCAACCATGCCCGTATTTCAGGCAGAACTCTTCAGAGAAGATAGTTGGTTTAATGTTCATACAAAAAGGAAGTGTGTTTGCTTATTTGCGTAGTTGTGCTATCTCCAACATTTTTGTGTGTGCTGTTTTGTAGTGTTAGAACACAAGCGAAAGAAAGATGCAGGGAAATGAAGCAAGTTTGCAAGCCGCGTTTTAAGCCATATGGTCATATTTTATTGAAGCGTTTATCGTCAGAGGCTTGTTTCTTTGAGAATGTTTACTTGTTTGTGGTTTGCGTAGCTCGCCGGATGTTTAGCGTAATCTTAAAGTAGTGGCAACGCTAAAATTATTATATAACGGCTGATGCCGTTGCGATGGTTGGTATATCTAAATAGATTCCCTCAGCTAAGCAGTTTAAACAAAGCACAACTAAAGGAAGTATGGTACTTACGTTAAGGAGCTAGAATTGGGATAACTCGAAATCGCCGACGTGTATATAGGAACAGCTTGTATATATCTTTGATGTACGTAGCCAAGATCTCATCTGTTTATACATGATTAAAAATGTGCAGCGTAATATATACTTAAAAAATGTTAAGCGAGTTTAATAATTCATACATACCTTTATGGAAACTATTACATCGTCAACTGATATCATAAACGTCACTCATTACAACGTACAAACAATATCCTCATGTTTTATCCGGTTCCAGGTGTATAGAAACATGAAGCCATTCAGTAGGTTGCATGGCTTTATCCTCTGTTTTATATTTGCCACTTTGCACAATCATTGTCAAGCCCTTGATGTTCTTTCCCATGAAGAACATGACGTAGAGGTGCCAGATTTCTCAGCAGAACAGAGCGATATCGTAAGTAACTCTAACTTACTTGTCCGGCGCCGTGGCGTAGTGGTTAGCGCGCCTGCCTGTAACCATTAGGTAATGGGTTCAAGGCTCGTCGCTGCTACCATTGTGCGCGTATGTGTCCTTGGGCAAGACACTTAACGACAATTGCTTCAACCCAGTGGTCACTAATGGGTTGTCCAAATTATCAGCCATACATAAAAAAAAAAGAAAAAATCCCAAAAAAAAAGAATCACCCACAAAGTAATCAAATGGCAACTCGTAAGCTGGCACGAGGTGTTAAACCCGTGTTATAACGACTGTCGTTTTCCGGCCACGCGAGGATAAAGTAAGTTACATTCATTCATTCATTCATTCATTCATTCCTAATATAATTGTCTAGCTCGTATGCAATAGTGTATGCACTGACAGTAGAACACAATCTCAAACTCTTAACTAGTTCCTACTTTAATACCCTGGTGGGCGTAGGCCACAATCTTTATTAGATCCATTAGTTATATATGCAAACTTCACTGAAATAGTGACTGGCAATAGACGGGAATCTTATAGACTCTTAACTAATTCATACTTTAATTGCTTGGCCTACAGTTGAACCTGCTGTATTCACCGGATTCGACAGCAAGCTCAGGTCTTTGCGAGTTCGCGACAGTTCTCCACGTAAATAAACGATAATATACCAGAATTAAACTTTTTTCCTAAAGCCTAAATTTTCGGCTAAACGTTTTTATAGAAGCCTACTTTCCGAACAACTTATATTATAAACAAGAACGGGTGATTTCGAGTTTGCGTAAGAGCTCGCCTAAAGAAACGGCCGCAACATATATCAATTTTGTCACCTTAACCTGTATTAATTACCAAATAGTTTTTTTTTTCTATTTTAATACTAGTTACCCTAATCACAAACTTTGTTATATTAACCTATACGTGCTGAAAGTTTTCCATATTGCAGCTTTTATTGGCTTAGGCTTAGTCCATATCTGTCTATATAGTCAATCTTATATCAAAACAATCGTTCAAATCTAACCTTTTACCCATGCGTAAAATGACATTCATAACTTTTTACTTGTTTCAAAGTAGCAATGATATTCCAACGCTGTTGTTTAGAGCAAAGAACCTGAAAAAAAAACGGAGCGTTTTAAAACACATACGTTTTAATACACACATACGACAATTGATTAAATCCATCTGTGTAGTCACCATTGAGCTTATATTGCCCACAAAGTTACATACATGCGGTAACTTGTATATAAGCGGGCGCGAGGTGTATAAAATAGAACACTTGTGTTATAACGACTGTCGTTGCCCCACCATGCTAGAATAAATAGGTTTTATTAAATTATTCCTTCATTAACAGTACGAAGAAATGGCTCAAATACCGGACTCGGGTCTTCCCAGGGATGAAGTTAGAGACGAAGAACTTTTAAGAGCGATCGGACGCCGTCAGGATGGATTTTTACTTCGTAGTGAAGCTGAGGAGACAGGAGAGGTGGAGGACGAAGAGGACCAGGAGGAAGTTCGGATGTCGGACCTCCCGTTTAAGGATGAGGACGACATCTATATGCATAGAGCTGATGAAGAGGACTATACACATGATATCTCAAAGAGAAGTTTCGCAGATGAGTTATTGGAAGAAATGAGAAGGGTGATGGAAGATGACTTAATTGGAAGACATGGGGCGGCATCAACAGGTGTGGTATATTTAGCTATAGTTGTGTATTGTGTGTTATTTGTTCGTTATATAGCTCGGAAAAAACGGTGCTATAAAGGAAACCACATGTGTTATAGTAACTCATAAGCGGACACGAGGTGTTTGAAAAAGCACACCCGTGTTATAACGACTTTCATTGCCCATCGCCCAAGGATAAATAAGCTACGTTCATTTAATTAAAAGTAAAACGACAGTTGCTGTAACACGATGAATATATTACGATTGTATATGTAGCAGGTAAAGTACTTGAGAAATAACCTGTTTTAAAGGTACTTACGTGAGTCCACGTGAAAGCTGTTCAGCGTTCCGAGGTCCAACGTCACATTCCATTAAACAATGTGGATCAACCAAAACGTTTCTTGGAGTGGTTCAGTGGTGCAAATTATCGTGTGGGGCTGGATACAAGTAGGTTCATTGGTTAATGTAAAGTTTACCTTTAGATTTATTTTAGCAAAACTATGTTAAATCAAAAGGTGTCAACAGCGTGGGTACAGGTACAGGTTTAGATAAAATGACACGTCTTATTGTCCAGCAGAAAAATATCACGAGATTGGTTATATAGTGGTGTGGGGGAAGACGGGACACCTCTAGCCCATGATATCCAAATATCCTGATCGTGTTTTAAACAATTAAAAACGGTCTGTGGAAGTCGTGAGGATATGGTTTTATAATTCCTTAAATGTTTTTTGTTTACAACAAAATGGGACGATAAACTAGAGTGAAAAGGTATCCCATATTTCCCCAATCTACTATACTATTAGTACAACCGGATGGTTTTTCAGGAAGAAAACGTTTTATATACGTAATAACTTATTTAACCCAAGTCCCACTTGCACGCGAGCATTGTTCAGGCCATAAGGTCACCAGCTTCATGTCAATCGTTTATAGTTTCGCGGAAGGAACATTAAATTAAATACGGGAATGTAAATACGTTCAAGCAACAATCTTAAAGACCGTATAAAACACAAAGTAGACAAACGAAACCGCGCAACCGTGGCGTAAGATTGGGATAGCGGTTTGGTTTATAAGAAACGGTTGATGATCATTTAATGATGTAACGAGTTAAGTTGCGAGGTAGTTTCACCGCTTGGAGTTGCTGTAACGCTTCAACATACATGTTGTCATATGTGTTATAGAAATGGCGGGCATTTAAACCTAATCGTGTAGTGGCAGTTTACGTAGCAATTAGTTGCACATACCAAGTTTAAGCAGTTTAACATTGCGAGCCTCATGAAACAATTAAAATTCGATACAACTTTGAGACACAATTTTTTCTTATTTGTTTTATAAGACACATTTATTATACTCAGGTTAGTGAAGTCTACACCTGAATACGAGTTGTGTGGTAAAGCAACCAAGTACAGATGGACATACCAATTAAAAGGATTGCACCAAGCATCTGAGAAATGCGTATTGGGTAAGATACATCTTATACTTTGAAGATAAATAGGCAAGGGTTATCCAAATATAAACATATGTTTGCCAATAATTTACATCTTATATATGTTAAATATGTTTAACATATACACATATGGCTGATATCACTCTGGGATTTATCTGGAAATTATGTCAAACAATTCCACATGTGCCAAGTACTTAATAAAACATGTAACATATTTTACAATGTAGATTGTGTGACTTATTTTTGTACAGAGCACATATATTTTATAACATGGTTCATATATATGCTAAACTAAACATTACACAGTTAACATTTAATACATAATATATATTTCTATACAATGTGTGATTTAAAGTAAGACTTACAATATATGTAACAGGGTAACTTGAAATATTTTTAGGGGCAAACAACTTCAATGCAAGTGTATGCATGACACCAGAATGCGTATCTACGGGTAAATATTAACTTTGAAACCCCATGTTTTCAACATTACAGCTGTACGCATTGGTGGGGTTTTTGCAGTTTTTTTGTAGCATACTTTCATTTTTATGGGGCCACAAAATATCAAACCAATTGCAAAGGCTTCACCAGGCAACATTTTAAGAAAAGCTTGGGAACCACTGCCATACCCAGTAAATTTTTATACAGTATATTGCTGGTTAACAATTTTCCAACCAAGCTATTATTATCTTTTCCTTCCTGATTATAGACTATCTCATATTCTCATGCCTATAGCCCAAGCCCAAGCCTTTTGTAACTGATCTCCCTGACAACAGTATCAACCATTAAATGATCAACAGCCATAGGAACCAGCTACAGATAAAATCTGCTTAAATAAAAGTGTCGAATAAAACCATGGCTACTAAACCTACGATTCAATATAAGTATACTCATATTTACTTGAATTTATTTAAAACAAATCAACCTTATACTACATTTAAAACAACTTACCTTATCTACAGCTGCGTACTACATGAACAAGATTGACTTCAATGTTGATCCTTGTGATGACTTTTATGATTATTCTTGCGGTCGGTGGTTCAAGGAGACGAAAATTCCCGAATCTAAGGGCCATTACCTCACATATACTGTGTTGCGGGACAGAGTGAATAAAGATGTGGCGGGTCTGTATATTGGTTGATGTTTCTGTAAATAAATTATCAATATGTTTATAAAAAAATGAAAAAGCAAATAATGTAATGTTTAAAGAGTATTTATAAATTAAAATAGCGCGTCTCAAAGTTGTATTTCTGTGACTGAAGGTATGCATTATGCATATAACACTAAAAATATATATTGCAAGTACTCAAAATATAGGTTAGTTGTAATAAATGTATTTAACAATATAAGTATACTCTCAATTGCAGATTTGAAATGGGTTAAGTCTGGTCAAAATATTTTATAAAATTAAGGATTCATTAAGGTTTATGCCTAGTATGACAACAGTAGAATAACTATACAGTATTTTAATTACAGGGGAACTTGCAAAACCAATCAAAGCTTCAGAAGGAACGGCAGTGGCCAAAGTTAAAACAGCTTACAAGGCATGTATGGATACTGGTAAGTACAAGAAAATATCCTTGATTTATATAGTGTACTTGAGTAGACCCTTTTATAAAGCAGGCACGAAATTTATGAAACAGAACGCATGTCGCGGCATGTGTGTTATAAGCATTGTTGTTGCCCGCAATGATTAGTATGTTACCATTCATTCATTTATTTTTTACCAAATCTACATTTTCAGCTACTATCAATCGAAAGGGAGGGAAACCATTGCTTGACTTTCTAAAAGGGGACTTAGCATGGCCAATAATTGACGAAACTTGGTCACCATCCTCATTTGACTTGGAGTCAACATTAGCAACATTAAGGGGAAGATATAATAACCAAATACTTACGAAGATAGTTGCAAGAAGGACAAGTGGAAACCATATATTAGAGGTGAGAGTTGGGACTTTAAACTACAAACTTACAACTGTCAAATTAAGTAACAGACAAAAATGTAACTGATAAAAATTAAGTCCAACCAATTGATAATAAAAGAGATATATATTTTTTAATTCGCCCAAATGGCATCGGCAGTCTTTTATTCAAATTGAATCCTAATGCACTATTTTTCTTAACAGTTATGGAAAGGAAAGATGGCCCTACCATTCAGTTACTATGAGATGGAAGAAAAAAAGCCGGTACAATATATTTCATACAAAATACAATATGATTATAAACTGATGGTTTTTAAGATATTAGGTGTTTGTACTTTTTTGAAATTTAGGATCATTAACAAAACACCTGCCATTTTTGCTGCTAATACCTATCTTTTTAGTTTTATTTAATTTAATCTTATTATCAAATCGAAAAGTAAAATAACAATTATTATATATGTATTAACACATGGACTAAATAAGTATATGGATCTTAAACATCCACTGCAGAAATTGGATGCTTATTATGCATTGATGAGAGACACAGCAGTGATGCTTGGAGCAGATCGTGCAACAGCAAATAGAGATGTGGCGGATGTGAAAAGATTTGAAAAGGAGCTTGCATTCCATAAGATACATGATCTCGATTACTTCAGCATTAAAACAATTGACCAGATGATGGAGGAAATACCAGGGGTAAGGTTTGGAAAAAGGTTTAAAATGTAACCCATACCAAGAATCATTCACAAAGTTGAAGTTGGATTTTTACTTTTTGTGGGTGGGGTACCCACAACATGGCACGCCATGGGTCCTGGGGTTTAGACCAGGATTGGCTCAGTATACAAAATGTGGTAACTCGTAAGTACACGAGTATAAAAGATGTTGTGTAATAGTAATACAAAGAATGACAAAGGTCTTTTATGGTTGGGACCTGTTTCTAAGACTTCTACAAGGTCTACATGGTACATTTTTTAAACCATCCTCACAGAAACAGTATTTAACTTTAATACCATACAAAACATTACACATAAACCAATGAACAAAATGTTTCCATATAAAGTATCTCACAGTATGTGTTAAACAAATTTCCATAAATCATAGGAACAAAAATTAGTTGTGGTAAATGGTGACCTTTTAAACATTATCTTTTCCCAACAGATTGATTGGCTTAGATTGTTCTCATTAATGATTATATCTCATCCTATAAATGGGAACACTCAAATTGAAGTCTGGAACCAACAGTTTCTAAATAATATTATTGCACTGATAGACAGAACGGATAAACGGTAAAAATCAACTTGAGATTTCATAACGCTAAATATTTATATAACTAATATTCTTGTAACTATTGGCAGTTGACATTAAAAAAAAGTCATGTTTCGTTACCATTGGCAGTATAATGCTTACACCTAACCTTCCAAGGTTATACTACTTATAATAATATAATAATCAGTTGTTAAGGCAGATACATCATGGTCAATCTTAATAGCGTGCAAAGTTCATCTAAGTTATAAATAGTAACTAGTTATACAAAAACTCAAACTTAGCAATATAGTTGTCTAAATGTAAAAGGTACTTTAACACTACACAAGTTTGGGGGTAATAAGCTGACTCTGGCCCGAGTCCCGATTGCGTACCTTACTGTAGGATCTTGGTCACAACACCCATATAGAATAGAAGAATACCCAAACTTAAACCACAAATATCGCTAAAGTACTTCATTTATACTAAATCAATAATTACCAACTATTATTTATCACACCTATTCTGCTTTTATCACAGAGTTGTTCAAAACTACTTGATATGGAGAATTGTAAAACACCGAATCCTTAATTTGAGCCACAAGTTCTTGGTTCGCTATAGTCAGTACAAAAAGATTCTGTATGGCACGAAAGTTTTGCCAACACGAGAACATAAATGCGCCCAACAACTAATGTTTACTATGAAAGGGGCAACAGGCAATCTATTCATCAACAAGTATTTCTCACCAGCAAAGAAAAGAGCTGTAAGTGTTTATTAATATTAGGCCTACTTGTTTGGGAAGACTAGTTTTTTAGCCACAAGTTTAACTTGACGCTTTTAATTAAGTTTTTTTTCATAACTTCTTTTTTTGTCGTTTTACCCCCAATTTCGCCAATCTTTGTTGGTTTAATTAATTTTATCTTCGCATCATAATTGAAAAAATATAACTTACTGTTAAATTTACCCGATTTTTATATTTTATTGACTAATTTTTTTTACTGCACAGCATGTTGTAAATACTGTTGTTTTGTTGCTAATCTCTTGGTGGATTAAATTGATTTTATTTTTTGTAATCATTATTGAAAAGATCTAAATACGCATATTTATTCCACCAGGCCCACTTAATGTTCGAAAACATAAGAAAAGGTTTCCTCCAGCTTTTGGGCACAGAGGTTGATTGGATGGATGATAAAACTAAGAATTACGCCAAAAGAAAGGCCGAGGCTATCAAAGCAGTGTTTGGATACAATGCTCATATTTATAGAAATATAACATACATTGATGAGCATATGAAACATGTAAGTAAATGGATGAACGAAGCTTACTATTACTTGAATGACGAGCAACAACAGTTGTAATAACACGGGTGTTTTGTTTCATACACCTCCTACCAGCTTACAAGTCACCAAGTATGTAACTTTGGGGGTGATTGTTTTTTTATATGGCTAACAATTTGAGCAACCCATTAGTGTTTTGCTCAAGGCCAAATTTTTCAGCCATTTTAAAAATAGTGTTGCCCAATTTTCAGCTTGTGGTTTATGAAAATGATTACTTTGGAAACACTGTTCGAATTCTGACACAAATTTCACAAAACTCGTTCCATTTACTTGGTAAAGAATACCAGAGGGGTACTTATTATTTCCACACAAGACCCACAGAAGTTAATGCGTTTTACAACCCGTCATACAATGAAGTCGGTAAGTTAAACCTGTTTTTACTGACAAAGCTGGGATAATAGAAAATCAACCTATTTTGGTTTATATTAAACATAACACAATTCTTTATTTATCTTTTGAAATACTGTAACGGATATCAGATTAATTAAAATGCAAAAGAGAAGAAAATTAGCAATAAAACAACAGTTTTTCTTATTGTTTTTTTTTTAACCAATGCTCTTTCATTTATTTTGTCCTTTGTTTTTAAAACAAGTAATTATAGCATTTTACTATGTCAGTTTTTAAACTGTCTAAAACATAAAACATTTAGCAGCCTAAATTTTATAGTATGATAGTAACGTATGACAGGCACAAATAGTTTGCATGCTTGCTTTAGCCCTGGTTGTTTATTTTGTAATTTAATATATACATTATGTTGTTACAGTCATGCCAGCTGGGGAACTACAATACCCTTTCTACTGGGGAGACCAATTCCCACAGTATGTATAACTAATCTCATTTTGCAAAATTTGAAAAGCTTTTATAACTATGTTATTTTATTAGTTGCACACACTGTTTGTCAAGTGTAGTAAACTAACAGTTTCATTTGGTAATATAAAGCTAAACAGCACATTCATATTTGCTGGAAGATTTTCTTTGTAAATGTATACATTGTTTTAATATAGTGTTGTAAATTGGTAAGGAAATAATACTTATTTTGTTTTGTTTGTATTAATTTACAGGATGTTTCAGTATGGTGGTGTTGGGACCATTCTTGGGCATGAGCTTACCCACGGGTTTGACAACAATGGTAGGAAACATGGCATCCATGGGCATATGTATAACTGGTGGACTCAAAAGTCACTTGAAGAGTTTAACAAGAGAACTAAATGCATGGAAAATCAATATAATAAGTTCTACTGGAGGACTGCAGGCTCTTATGTAAGTATAGTGTATGAATATAATTATAGTAGTGTGGGGTGAGATGGGACACCTTTAGATCATAATATCCAAATATCCTGATTGTGTTTTAAGCAATTAACAATGGTCTATGGGAGCCGTGATGATATGGTTTTATAATTCCTTGAATGTTTTTGTTTACTGCAAAGTGATGCGAAAAAATCTCATCTTCCCCACCCACTGTATGTGTGGTTTGGTTTCATGGTGATGTTAATTGTAATTGTGTTTATTTCAGTTAAACGGCCATAAAACATTGGGAGAGAATATTGCAGATAATGGAGGGATTCGTGAATCTTATACAGTGAGTTGTGTTGGGATATACCATAACCTTTGGGTGCCTGGGCTCACATGTCTCCCTAACCTTTAAAACTTTGTCATATGTTTTAGCACCCGATTTTTAGGCATAAAATAGCATATCCAAAGTGTATATCAGTATATGTATCTTTCTATTTCTAACTACAACTAGCTAGTAATTTTTGTTTTTTGTCATTTTTAAATCTTGGTCGTCTACTTCTGTTTAATATCTACATTCCTATAGCTATTCTGTAGGTCACACTTACAATCCTGTAAGATGTCACCATTACACCCTAATAAATCTATGACTATAAAATTTCCCAGGGTTACCACATTTGGTTGAAATCTCAAAACTTAACTGGAGAAAGCTTAGAACCTTCAACTGGTCTCACAAACGATCAACTCTTCTTTATTGGATTTGCCAATGTTAGTTACTTTACAATCTTGTATTAGATAATCATGCAAAAAAAGCTTTATAGTCACAGTACACTGTTTCTATGTTAAGTTGGGATTTAGACCAGAGTTGGGCATTATCTCAACACACAGATGTATTATGGTTACGGTTAGATTGCGTTCCATGCTATACAAAACGCACAGAAGTTATAATGTTATATCATATAAATACAGCTAGAATAAGTGTCCAGAATGGCCCTAAATGTCAGTTCCTCTAACATGCCTTGCCACAGGACCTCACCCATATAAAATACATCAAGTGTTAGCAAATACCAAACTGTGTTAACAAATATACCAATCTAAGCAATCACACCTAACATATCATGGTATACACCATTTAAAACTTAACTATACCCACATTCACATACCGTACATAACCGTATATTTATTTATACCATATTATATAGAATTCATTATTCATTAATAAGTATGGCCGTTTAATACCTTTAACACTACACAAATTTTGGGGCAACTCTGGCCTAAGTCCCAGGTCTAATGGCGTACCTCATTGTAGGACCACACAGATACAGAATGGACCACAAATATTATTAAAGTACTTCATTTATATACTAAATAAAATACATACCTTTATATCCTAGGTTCGTTGTGGTAAATACACACATGCTGGAGCAGCAAATATAAATGCAGTTGATGTTCACAGTCCAGGAAGGTTCAGGTAATTCACATGTTAATATTATCAACAATTCCTATGTTTATGTTATTTATTCCTAATAACCACTGCAATAAAGAAAATTCCAATGATTAGCAAAAATATTTTGTTTTGTATGACATAATGAAATGAATATGAAATAACACTTTGTCAAGTACATTTAAATGATTAGTGATTACCATAATATTTTTTTGTATGACATGTTAAAATTAAATGGCATAACCCAGTAATAAACACATTTCTTTTTCAATGAATGCTTATCATATTTTGTATGACATATTAAATACTTTTTGTTATAGAATATACAAGACAGTGTATATATTCTCATGGAATGACATAACAAATCAAAATACCTAAAGTAAACACTCTTATGTATATCTAAACCAGTAACAGTAATTGAATAAAGTGAATCCCTATATATATTTATTTAGTGTATATATTTAATTTGCCAATAATGACTATAACATCTTTATTTATATTCCTTCATTCTCCAGGGTGATTGGATCTTTACAAAACTTTGACAAGTTTTCCAAAGCTTTTAACTGTCCTGTTGGTTCTAAAATGAATCCCAAACACAAATGTATTATTTGGTAAAAAGTTTACACGTAACCGATTGAACTACCATCAATATAAAACTGACAACTAATTATTTTAATTACTGTAGTATTAAGTGATTTCCTAATGTTGCAATATTATAAAAAGTGTTTTGTAGCATTTTTATTAATATCTTTGTGCAATACTCAACATAGAACATTTTTTGGAACTATTTATTTGTACACCCATAGAATATTGCTCAGATTTTGTGTTGAATTGATTCATATGTGTTTATCTGTAAATGTTCAAATTTTAGGAATGTGTTGTTGTGTTTTTTGTCCAAAGTTTAAATAAAGCATTCAATATGATTATTATGTGAACTTAGCCTTTCAGTGCGAACTACTTAAGTGTTATATTCAATGAAGAATAATTCAAATTGAACCACTTTGCTTTATAAACTCAAGTTCAAGGGGTAGGGATGATACCCATTAGGGTTTCAAGAGCATTTTGTGATTATTAGCCAAGTGCTTCTAGTCCATACAAAATCAATATCAACTTCAAAATCCTTTTTAAAGTTTTATAAAATAATTGAATAAAAGGACATCATGTACTTATGTTTAATCTGTCTAGACATATGAGGTGTGTAACTTTTTTATTCAAATTGTAGCCACAAGTGACTAAATAAATCACTTGATAACATATCAGTAGCAAATAGCTGACGACATTTTAGGCTAAAGGGCTTTTATTGCGTCAGTCCATCTCAGGTACAGCCGTGTGTAAACAATCACATTCTTTGATCATCGCTTAACCTTAACGCATGGTTAGGTGAAACACTTAGAAACACTGAGAGGGCAGGTAGTAGTTTTATCATTGTACATGGCGTCGGGAGGCTGTTTCAGTGGTTTCTTATCAAGAATTATACATCCGTAGTAAGCCCATGAAGCTTGAGTGTATTTATAAAACATAGGTATATCATATGAGTAAGTTGAATACAGCAGCCTCGTGTTCGTTGGTAAGACTATATTGTATCTAGTGAATTAGGCTTAATTAGTTATACCACGTGTACTCCATTACCAAGTCGGTAATATTCTCAAGGGATAAACGTGCCCTCAAACAGACAGTATCTTGAAATTTGGTAGAGCATCAAACAGAAGTAGAATCTGCTGTAAAACGAACGATTTCACGGTCAAGCCGCTGCATAAGATTTAACATTATGATAAAATTGCCACCAAATACGACGTCAATACGTAAAATATAGAGATAGTATAAACCAAACATTACACCATGAAACTGGTTTAAGTAGGATTGAATCTGCGGTGACAACATGTTATGGTGCAAAGCCCTGTCAAATATTAACCAACCTACACGCTGAGGTCTGTCGCAGACAAAAGCAGCGAAAAATTCAACGGTCTATTAGCAGGCGAGCATTTGGTATTTGCTTTTGCCCCCACACATTTCGCTTGTGTTGATTCAATTTAGTTTCGTCTAAACCACCAGCAAGCTCTAGAGTCGGGTGTGGGGTGATTTATGGAGCTGTCTTTCGTTGAACCTAAAATATCCTAATGTCTTTTTCGAGTTCATGAACTGTTTTTGCGCTCTGTGAAAACGGGAAATTTTATCGAGTTTCCGGTACAGCTAGCGTTGTAGAGCTAAACGTGTGAGAGAATGTCCGTAAACCAGTTTGAACCGCGGCTGAGGTACTCCCTTAGACTGTTTAAGAACACAGTTGGTTTTGTAAGACCTGTCAGTCTCGGGCTTGGTAGAGAAATGCCTTTTTCTTCTGCCTGCGGTCGCCTATGTCAAGACATAAGGCGGGCTGATCGTTCGCACCATACAGGGGTTTAGTCGCTTCGCGTGAAGAGCAATGAAACAACTGATTTACCTGATTTATTATTTTGATTTATAAAAAGCTGATCTTCCTTTGCAGATATACGGTTGTAGAACATACTGAATTCCGTGCATTGATAACAGGGTAGTGGTAAAAGTTATCCGGGCCTGTTTCATCGAATTTCAAAGTAAAAGCAAACTCTTTCCGCGTTCCTGGAAGCTTTATTCAAAGCGCTCTATTCTATGTTGCGTTAATGACGTCACAAAGAAGTACAACCAGAACATCGGTGGTTGTCTCCGTTCTAGTATTGCTATTCTGGTGTCAGGTGTTCTATACGAGCAAAGCTGATGGCGCTACTGTGGAGCTAAATCGGGAGGCAAAAGTACGAAGGTGAGATAAAAGTTATTGTGGTACCAGTGACTCACTATCCCGTGTGTATACTGACGTCGCGCCACTCATCTAATTCGTCAACTTTCCCGGCGTTACTGGTTCGAAAACGGGCGAAATCTGGTCGTTAATTCGGTTTCTTTATTAAGTAATCGTGGACGTCATGTCCTATGTCACGTAGACATGCACCGCAATAGATTAGGCAATTCAAATATTGAATTCTAAACATTAATGAGGTCGAAGCTGATGCTAAATACGGTAGAAAATACGACCGCAATATACTAACAGCTCCACTTGAATCATATGGCAAATACTGTGTAATTGAAATGCACTACAGTTTATTCACAAACAAGAAATTCATCCCTGCATAAGTGTGTATATCTCCGTGTATTTTTAACGCGTATACCTAACTATAGCTCTGGTAAATGTACGCGAAAGATTATATGTCCTCTATAACCCACAACTTCTCAGATTAATATAACCATTGATAAAAATATATATGGGCGTTTGTATATGGGCGTTCAGAAGTGATCGGTGTAATGATAAAGTGTGTTTGTTTATTGTAATTAATCCAAAAAACTCGACGACTGGTATCCGAAAATCTATGACCTTTTTGCCGGATATCATTACAGATAAGGGTATTTACTCAAAGTTAAATTTTAAATTTTTATATTTTCCTGTACTAATATACTAAATCTCCGGACTGTCGCAATATTAAGTAGGTTTGACGTCAAAGTGTGTTAGTTAGATATTGTTATCTTATCTTAATATACGTCACGGAAATTTTGTAAAATTTTCCAACAAATTTATTTGCCGTAACCGAACTTGGATTACGTTAAAACAACATAGATAACTAATTTGATAAAATATGTGTTGGCTTCCGTAACGAAACCAGGCATAATAAATCGAAGCAAGCGCGTGATTTCGGTTACAGAGTTATGGCGAATATATAAATGCACCTATGTGAACTAAATATGTAGGTATACGGCTTGCGGTGAGTTGTATGCCATATTGTGGCAAGTTAATTTAGGCACTACATACAAAACGAGTTAAGTGGGTGGGGCGGAAAAATTACAATGTCGTCTCAAGCTAATGGCCATGAAATGTAAGAACAGATTTTACGTTCAGCTATACAAAATAGTAAATTCCGTATTGGTGAGGTCCCTTATTTGAGGACCTGGAAAATTTGGCCCATTACCCTATCACCGAGACTGCTTGAATGCAAAGTTATGAAACAAACTATACGTCGCATTTTATTTCACTCAGCGTTGTGGTGAGCTCTAAATGGCGAAGCCGTAATAAATCGAAAACTTGGCTGCAAAATGGAGCCTAATGGGTGGTCCCGGTGGCGGCTCCTAAATCTAGTTAAACAAAATGCACAAAATAAATGAATAGCTTAAGGCGCGAACAAAGCACAAAGCTTGCACCTATAAGTGCGATGTTTTGTCTAGGATTCCCTTGAAACGCTTGATGGTGTAATTATACGTTACTTGCAGTATTACTCTCAAGACAAGTCGTATTAACGAAGTTGTGTTGTTGTTTTAGCGAAACTAAGCTGGCCGATAACTGAGTAAAGCTTAGCCTGACAGCCATAATTGAACCCCTTTGTTTTAACCATTAATTCTAAAGAATTGTAAAACGTTAACAGCTTTGATACCTTCTCAGTTTATGGCCGTAAACAAATAAACGCACGGATTAACGTTTAAAAAGGGATTTAGAAGCTTTAGCTCAAACGGCTCCCGTGTTCCGACATAAAATGTATATTTTTCGTTAAATCTGTAACGGATATCCATGGATATTGGAGACGTATAAACAAATGCATAAGCCCAATGGGCTTAGCGAAATAACTCGGGTATTATCGCCGCGTAAAATGCAAGTTGCAGAGCGACCATGTTCTAATCCTTTTTAAACAAACGAATTCCATGCGAAACACGTATATAGCTACTTTATCATTTGAGCAATAGTTGGTGAAACGAAGCGATCCATTCTCGAAGATCTAATCAAGAAAAGTGAGAATGAACAGCGTCGCGCGGTGTGAAGACGGATTTCGAATTAATGAGGTCACAATGTATGGATTATTCAAACGTCCGATTTATCTGTGACGTCACTTTAAAATAATCATTTGTCAGTGACGTCACTATCGAATAATCGAGGTAACGAACACCAGAAGCGATCTATTAATACATACCGGAAAAGTTGTTATCGTTTTTTCCAAGAATATTGTTCTGGCTTATGTTTTATCAATTCTAGTAATGCCTACTACACACTCTTATAAACAGCAACAGACCTTTTACACAAAGACTTCGCTAATATCGCAGGCGAAATACTGATTATAAAAAAAAGCGGCAAGGCTACCCCATACATAATAAAGCCATTTGATCGACGCTCGGGTATGGGACCGCCAATATTGTTTCATCAACAGGCTTGTGATCGAAATTGATACAACCCAGTAGTTCCGATTTCGTTTCTGCATTAAATTTTTCGATGTGAAAATATCCTTTAATGTGGCGAAAGTTGTCTCTTTAACGTGAAGTCTGTTGCTTAGGAATTTATGTCTACCATCTTTACTACCCATGTCTATAAAAGTCAGTCCACCACATCTGTGGGGTGGGTTTATATATGGGCATACCCGTGGTTATAATGATGAAATAAAAACAGGTAGAATCTCACAAAACGCGAAATTAAAGTGTGATAAAAGCTACTCGTAGATAATAAAACACAAACCTTAAAAAATAAAACGATAAACGACTTTTATGTGGGTTTAAATGTAATATAAAGTCTCAAAGGTGGCACAGGCGCGATTTGGATAAATGAATGGTCTGAATCTAGTTATCCTCGCGTGGCAAGGTAACGACAGTCGTTACAACACGGGTGTCTTATTTCATACACGGCGTGAGGGAACGAAGTAAAAGTGCAAACCCCCCACATACATAGCGTGCTTTGCAATACGACCAACCCTTTCGTTTGTACCAAGGTCGATTTCCAGAGAGGCAAATTTGGCAACGTTTTTGCGGGTTTTTGTTCCCGAGCTTTGACTAACGAGCAAAGCAAATATGGAATATTTCTCGTATTTATTCACGGGTTAGGTGACAGAATAGGAACCTAACCCGACCCTCCGAAACGCGGTAATGTTTAAGCAAAACATAAACAAGGATAGTTAATCACACGCACAACTTGGTATAGATTACTTTAAAGGGATGTAGGTTTGTAATTATTGTCTAGGAATGCCTGGAAAGGGAAACCGACAAAGTTAAAAACATCAGTCGTACCTAATACCATCTAATGCTTACAATTCCCGTTGCTAATTATCTTCGATTGGGTAATTGTTTAATCAGTATAACTTTTTTGGCGACTGTTGTTTGGTGCCGTCTTAAAGGTTTTGGCGACTGTTGTTTGGTGCCGTCTTAAACTAATGATATATAGGATGTTGGGATATCATTCTGCGGTGAGTACATCCTAAGCTCCAACCCTCACGCTGCGGCTTTTAAACTTTACACAGCGGTATCGAATAATCAGAACTCGCTTTTCTGCTTGAGCCAAAGTAAAAGCTTGGCACGAGTAGTCTCAAAGGGAGTAGCTGGGAAACAAAGGTCGTTGTTCAAAACTCAGCAGAAAGCAAACTTCTGGTTAATTTGAAATGTTCATATCGCTCCGTAACACACGTCAATCAGAATGAGTGGTTGTTTTGCTCGCTGCGGATTTTAATGCAGGTTTAAAGCTGGTTTCTGTGCCAATTTTTGAAAAAAATTATGTTTTTTATAAGTTTTTATCCATAGCGTGTTTTAACAACTGTCGTTTTGGTAATAATTCTTCTTCGTTGTTTTAATTAATTTGATTTTCGCTATCGTATTTAAAGAGATAAATATTGTTTATGTGAAGCGGCACATATAACAAAACGTAATTTTCGCCAATTTTTGTACATTAGTCACCCTACCTATAATTACGGTATTTTCGTGTTGTGTAATTGAACCGTTTGAAATTACTACGAATTTCCTATTACGTGGTTTAAATTACGTCACGTTCACATCTGAGTGTTTATTGGTCTGTTAAGACACGCCTCTGTTACGCCACTATGCCTTGTATAACGTTGCATCATTCAATGGAAAATTTGATCACCACTTTGGGAATACAGCTATGTATTTAGAACTTTAACTTGAGTTATATTTAGAAGGCTAGGGGTTTGTGGTAACACAGAATCTACCACACGTTTCGCCAATCCCATCACCGCTTAGTATAATTGTTTAACCAGGTTTGGTTTGTTCCCAACTTAGTTTTTGCTTTTGTTGGGCTAGCTAGCCTAATCGCGGTAGATCTGAGGGCTTCAAAGCGCCATAATGACGTGATCCGTAAAGCAAACACGCAATTAGCCAAGCTACTGATCTGCGTAGGTATCTTGGCAGCTCCCACGTAACTATTTCTTTACCTTTTACGAGAAAATCATTCAGTTTGCTACAACTTATAAAATGACAAATATTTTGAAAACCTATTACCCATGGAGGTAAATAGAATTCAATCGAGCGTGACGAGAAATTTGGCGGGGACATTATAATACAACGTGACACCGTTGTTATTTGACACATAACCGTGCCGACGCCCGTGTATAAAACCTAACCACTACAATAGAGTGTTCTGGAACTTTTAACTTTACAATTCGTGGTCATGTATTAAAGCGTACAAGTTCGTATAAAATGCGATTTATGTTATGTACTGGTATAGAAGCGTTGCAGGTTTACGGTCCGCTGCTATATGGTAAAGCGTGCCTACGCTGCAGAACACCCGACGAACATTGAGATATATCTTGGGCTACTTCGGGCCTAACCTATGCGTAGGTTGCAGTGTTTCTAACACAAACTTTACTTTTCTAATGATCTATAACGTGTGGCAAAGTCTAATTACGGAGTTGGGGTTAATTAGGTATATTGTATACCAAGGTACCAACAGTAAAAGCTACTTTGGCACAAAGGTCGCAATGTTGTGGCAAAAAAACTGAGGTGCAAACTCATAAATTCCTGCCACGCAAAACCCACCACTGCAGTAAGCCAAATCAAGTCACAGCACGTATACAAACAAAACGTAGCCGGCACATTAGACTACAGTTGCAACATTTTACATCATACCCGTTGCCCATATTTGTACTTTTAACCAAAAAAAAATCTTTACAAGGTTTAAAAAAAATTATCAAATTTTGTACTCGAAATGTTGCACCCCATTTCGTCTAGCACAATCGGTATACATCTTAGTATGAAGTCAACACACACCCAGCCTGTATAGATGTATCAGTTATCTATACGCTTGTATTGTACATGCAGCTGTAAACGCCAATTTAAAGTAAAGTGGACCAATCCATCAAGCCTTAGTTCTTAACGTTAGATTTATTTCCCTTCACTTTATCACACCTTTCAAAACCACTAGAAGCTTAGAACACCTGGATGTCTACATACAAATGCAGACGCGTTTTTCAACATAACATGAATACAGCATGCGCGTCGTTATCCTATCTGATGCGCATCATCGCATGTGCATTGAATAAATAAACATAATGTCGCCTTTATATGTGATGGTAGCTTAACTTACCCAATAAAGGGTTAGGTCTCAGAGACATTCCACGTTATGAGTAATTAACTCTATACCCAACGCTTCAAACTGAACCTCCCGAGCACAAGGGCGAGGATCTACGTCATCGTGACACGCCACAAGCTCTTAATGAGCTTTAGCACAACTAAGAAAGTATTACCTTCAACTTAAACTTGGTTTACTGCATACCAAACTTAACATATCTGTTGTAGGGAAATCCTTTGCTCAAGGTCTCGTATAACACGCCGTATAAAACAGTTTTATAATTTCTTTGCTTCTTTCGCAGAGGTTATTGATGTTGCCTTTTTAGGCAAAATGTATATTTTCTATACACAATTAGTTGGACAATTAGTTAGTGAGATGTTTTCGTTAGTATAATAGTCCAACTTCATGAGCACTGGATCAGGGTCAACAGATTCATGTAATTCATCACAGTTACAATGTGGGCAGGTGTGGTTATTCATACTTGTACCTTTAGCATACATACTGAGAACCGAATGGCCAGATTTGAATCAAATATTCGGCCATTTTTAATAATCAGACCATATTGCCGCTTCAAGATGTGGATGTTGTGTTTCAATATCTCCGTTTAGTTTGTTGGGCGTGTGCGGGCATTCCGTTTGCCATGATAACCAAAGCTACGTGACTGAAAGCAAATTTTCTCTTCCGATTCCGGATGGCGATTGAAGTAATTAGTTTCTTGGCATAAAGGATTTGTCTTTCTGTCAGCAGTCGTGATTTTAAAGTCGATTCCGATTAGTTGAAGCCTGTGATAGTTGAACAGCTGTCGATAGAGATCGCGTGTTACGCGCTTCACAATTATCCGGCGATTCGTCTCCAACAAAAGCTCTTGTCAGTTTAGGAGTGTTTGTTCAAGAAAAGCACCATTGAACGGATTAATTAAGCCCGGAATTTTCCTTTGAATTATTAAAGGGAACAACCCGCTCAGCCAATGCCAATTATTATGATGCAATTAGGCCGTATATCTCAATGCTTCAAACATTGTATATCTTGCTGTCACTTGTTCATGTCCGACTGTCAATTATTCCTGTTGTGGCAGACAGGCAGACATTGAAATATATGACCTTGTCTATATGCAGATCGTTCTTGATTTAAAAACGATCCAAATATAGTTAACATGTGGACGTTTGCAAGTTGCAATGATATAGAAGCAGAATTGTGAACTTATTGGAGTTTTGGTGTTGTCCACCTTATGTCAAAATCACCAACGTCAGCAAAGTATCTGATTCACGTGACCTCGTGACCACTGATGCGTGTCGAGCTAGTGAAAAACAAGCCTTCAGTGCTGGCGGTCGCTTAGGGTCAGTGACAACATGGCATACTTTGAGCTCCACTCAGCTCTGAGTAAAGTTGACATTGCCCGGATATGTGTTTGTCTTCGTCGACCAAAGTGGGCCATATTGTAATGAGTTTCAACTTGAGTTTGCCCAGCGGTAAATGCGGCTTTGAAGGAATCCAAACAGATTTGGGAACCGCAAATATTATGGTCAAAGCCAACCCTTAAATGCGAGTGCGGTGACGTGTTATCAGGGTGGCGGAATCTTTACCACCTCAACTTGGGATTAATAACCTCAAGGTATCGAACTTAATGAGCTTGGTTTGTTTGTGGTGTATATGAGTTGAGTAGTTTGTTCAGCAAACTTGCACACAACACAGCACCTATCAATATGTTGTGCATACTTGGCTCAGTAAACATATACGAGCCATCAATCATGAGGTAGTTAATCGGCGTTGCATCATAGTTACCAAACCAAATGCATTTTTCATCTGAAAGAGTTTGTTTTAGACAGGGATCAAGTTTCTTCGAATTTCTTATTGATGTGGGCTCCCGTGTAAAGCTAACCTTTTCACTAAAATACACAACTTGATGGAACTTTCTTATCAGACTTCAAATCTCATCATTTTAAAGATTTTTTCAAAGTTCAATGGAAAAAAGATTTTTTAGTTCAATGGCGGAAACTGAACGGGTCAGCTTGTACAATGTGGTTGGTTTGATAAAATACAATCATGCTTATCGACATTAATGCACTCCATTAGTTGTTGCTATAAATGCGATAAGATCTCAGCAAAGTATGTTCCCCTTCCATATTTCCGTATTACACTCCCGCAAAATTGCCAAAGCTAGTTCGCCCCCTTCGTAGTTTCCATATCAACTGCCGCACAGTTGTAGAACACGAAAAACTTTGCCCTTACCGTCAATATTTAAGTTGGTTACGTCATCGTGACGTCAAGACAGCATCGCGGCGAGTATTACAGGCGCCGTTCAATTATTCCCGTACATCGGCAATGTTGTGCCCGTGTATTCAACCTATTATAAACTTGGTGGCCAGATTAGCGGTCTACCTAAAGCGACGCGGTTTTAGCGACGGGAAATTACGGTAGCGGTTTCAGCGAAAGACGACCAGAAGTCTTTCTGGCTTTATTGGACCCAACTGCCTGACAGCAACAGTATTTTATAGGTATTCCGATAGATTAGTATAGAGCCAACTAATTGCTCAGTGTTTAACCTGAGTTCTTTTACTGGTAAATTCCGACCATCGGGTTGTTCCTGAACATAAAATATGTGACAGTCTTGCACCAGCGCAATGGTTATAGTCGATAAAGTATATTATAGTGTACTAATGTATAGTGTAACCACAAATGCAGTGAAAGCAAAATATAACCCATACTTCATTCTATGCTGCGTGTAAAAAACACCAGTGTCACCGTAAGCCAAAACCCAACGACCGATATACAAAAGTCACTTGGTACCAGTTTACCCATGCAAGGATTAATCTAACGTTACGAGCTTCACCAAAGCTCGCTACCGCTTGCTACAAAACGTGACAACACGATCGTGTATCTTGTGTTTATCAACACCATCGCTATTTCTTACTACGTTGAATGCGGTGTCACTTTCCCTCAGGGCTCGATCGTATCTTACTTAGAGTATTGTGGCTTTAAATTACAGTTCAAGGTTTTCTATTCGGGCTAACATGTCAAAAAAAAACACATAAAACATGACACACTTTTCGTTTTCGTACATTTTTGTTTTGAACCGAAATGTTTGAAATAGGCAATCGTTTCATATATAAATGGACTGTTATCTTGTATTGAAACTGACGAGAAAATCCGTTTTTCTATGCAACTTTGCCACGATGTTTTGTAAAACGGTGGCAGACTTTATAGTTAAGATAGGACGATAAAATTAAAACTATGACGTAACCACCCGACTCACCGTTGCTTCTCTTGCAGCAAACGCCATGTTGCTGACATGCTCATCACTGAGAAGGTATCCAGGGTGAAGCGGGGACATAATAAAAATCTTCTGTTGAGTCGAATCCTACAACTAACTGATGCTTCTACTGGAGGTCACTGTCAATGCATTCTGCAACAAAAAGCGTAAGTAACGTTTAGAAAGACCAAGTAATTTTATAACCCATATTAATGTCTAGTGTTTAAATATGGTGCTAGCAAATATTACTTCATATTTCCTAACCGTGTTTTAAAAACTACCAACGCTTATTGAAAAATCTGTATTAACACAAAAAAACCATTAGTCTGAAACAGCGTTTTTTTTATATTTAGTGTAAATTATCGAACGGGGAAAGATTTAACTCTACGTCATTGATACGTAACGTCACTGTTACGACCCGTGCAATCATTATTAAACCGTTTTATTTTAACAGAGTAAAGCAAGGCTGCGAATGCAACGAACCAATTCTATATCTTCGCATGATACGGAAGATTACAGATCCCAAAATGAAACTTGGCCATGGATCTGATGCCACTGAGTTGGATCGACTGCTCGCCCGTATGAAGCCAAATATGAAAAGAGCGGTGCTTCACCTAGCGATTAATGAATTTCAGCGACTGCTCCGCGAGGTGGAGGTAGAGCGCACCAGGCGTGGGAGAATCATTCGCCAACTGATAAGACGTCGGCGGAAGTTACGTCATCATCCCCGTAGCGCGTTTGACGGAAAACAATTATTTTCGTTCTAATATTTTAACCATTCGCCGTTGTATTTTTATTCTTGTTAATATTTATTTTTGACCCTCAAGGGGCGGTGTTATTTGTTGTTATGACGTCACCGTTTAGTATGTGACGTCACGATGTAGTGGGCCTCGTATATAGAAGACAAAATGTTACCATGACATTACATTTAAGATATATATTCCAATGCTCATATATAGTATTATAGCGGAAGATGGACATTGATACCAAATAGTATCTCCAATTTCATAATGGGGGTTTTTATGTATTAACAACGCTCTTTTAGAGTCGTGACGCTGCGGTATATGGTTCTGTTAATGTTATTTGTTTACTATCAAATTGGAGGAAAATAGAGAATGAAAACATGTACCATCTTACCCCAACCTCCAAAATAGAAGCATCAAATGATTTTCTCATACTGCGTTTATTAACGCGAATTAATGACTCTCTATTTGCTGACTTCAAATCGTGTATATTACTAAATGCTCGTGTTATTCCTAAACTGCTTATTATCGGAACTTATATTTTGTACGAACTAAATGTGTACAGTTTACTGAAACCTATTGCGAGTTTTATTGTTAATAGTTATTATACGTAGTATAGTTGTTAGCATGGTTGCTTACTAATTAAAAGCAAATAAACAACCCTGTTTGTATTGCTATCTGAGAAAAGGCTAGATAATGCGACTTAGATCTATATACTACTGTGTCAAAACCAGTCGCACATTGAATGTCACCCACAAAGTAACGTACTTGGTAACTCGTAAGGTGGCACGAGGTGTGTGAAACACCCGTGTTATGAAGACTGTCGTTTTCCGGCCATGGATAAAGTAAGTTACATTCATTCATTCATTCATTCATTCATTCATTCATTCATTCATTCATTCATTCATTCATTCATTCATTCATTCATTCATTCATTCATTCATTCATTCAACTTGCTTATAAGCGTGGGCAATTATTTGAGCTATCGAAGTTTACGTGTTTTGAAAATAAACTGTTGGGTTGATGAAATACAACTGTAAGTTTTTTCGTGCTGTTGGGGCTCACCCATATATAGAACAGAAAGGCCACTGCAAAACGAAAGCTGTAAAAGATAGAAACCTTTCGGCTGTTATGAACTTTACCTATTTCCCTGAACTAAATACTAAGTATCTTAACGTAACGCAGGTAAAGAAAGTGTATAACGATAGTTTATTAACTACACAGCATTCCCCTTGTACGCATAACCCCTTAAACCTACAGTGCAATGGCGGGGTGACACGATCCTTCAGTAGTGGGTGATGCCCGGGGCTAAACAGTTGACCAAAATATTTGGTTGATAATATCGGTGGAATTGTACAAAAAGGTGTAGCGACCAAGTACTGGAATTTCGTATTGCAGTAACTTAGTAATAAATTGGATAAATTCATTTTCCAAAGCACCACCTAAGACCTAAGTAATGTAAAAATGCAACGATTCTGTACGCCATTGTACTATAGCATTGTGTGGGGTGTCTTTACTGTAGTACTATAGTAACGTATGGGGTTTAAAACGAAATAACTTTCAACCGCGGCAATGTGGAAAGATGGAGTGCAGCGAGTACCTGGTGTGCTGTGTCTTCCTCTACATAATCAACATACAGAATAAAATAATGGCGATAAAACTGAGGCAACATCAGTTGGGACAAGAACTCTGTTTCCCATCTTTAGAATAAGCTTTAAAAGACCGATCCCACAAATCCATGGATTCGGTCCACCTGTTAAACTCGATCTTCCATTTCGTTTCGACTTCGTCCATGTCGGCTGTGTGTGAATACATGTGGGAATGAATGAATGGAAGTTATTCCGACAGTCGTTATAACCCGGGTGTTTTGTGTCATACACCTCATGTCTGTTTACGAGTTACCACGTATGTAACTTATTCATCCTGGCATGGCGGGGAAACGACAGTCGTTATACCACGGGTGTTATGTTTTATATACCTCGTACCGCTTACCCTTACGAGTTACCATGTATGTTACTTTGTGAGTATACGTATGTTACTTTGAGGATATTTACCGGATATATACTTCAGTAAATATTGTTTGTTTACTACCCAATGGAACGATGAAGGAATAAAAACATGGACCATCTTACCCTAACCTAACACTTGTGTGTACACAACTTACACGAAGCGAGTTTCAACGATGGTAAATATCTTTCCCAAAAAGCGCAACGAAACGAATTAGGGAAAGGCCCCATGACGTCATCGTCGATACCAATTTCAAGATACCGCTGTCTGACGTCATCGAATCTTGGCCAATCAGTGCTACGTAAGTCTAGTTCGTTTGCACTTCGTAAACCGTTCGGGTTCCTGAAAAACAAGTTTGAACATATTTAACTTATAGAAGGTATATATATCTCGCAATAGGACCCTATCAGCACCCATTTAAAATTTTCTATCCTAAGTGAATGCGGTTCTATACAGCGTCGTGTGCAATGGGAACCTGGGACTTAGGTAAAAATACCCTATACTACCCCGACAACCAAGGTGCTACAAATCATTAGTTACCACTGGGTTGGAGGTATGCCCTTTAAATGTCATGCCCAAGAACACATACCCAGTCAATGACCATTATCTAGCATAAATCCTAGTTAAACAATGCATTGTATTTTTATTCCAATTATACTCACCCAAATTTAGCGAAGTTGGTCCAGTAATGCACCATACGTCGACTCACGGAGCGATCGACGTCATTATAACCTGATGTGAACTGTGATGTTCCAAACCAGGGTGTTCCAAACATCAGTTCAATCTCATACCCATGCATCACGCCCATCCATGCAGGCCATGGGTTATTGGAAAGTCGGTACGATAGATGGTAGAGGTAGACATTATTGTTGGAAAAGGTACGAGAGTGGCGTCTGCGAAAGTAGTTTGGTGTTAAAGAAATAAATTATTTCACGCACATGACAGGGCAATGACAGTTGGTATACCACGGGTGTTCTGTTTTATACACCTGGTGCACGCTTATACGAGTTACCACGCATGTAACTTTGTGGGTAATTGTTATTTGTTATGGCTTACAATTTAGACAATCAGTTAGTGACCACTAAGGTTAGAGCAATGGCTGTTAAATATCATAAGGAGACATACGCTCACCAAAGCACATGAGAAATTAACATGTACTTTGCTAAACATATTAAACATACAGCGGAGATCTGTGTAAAGTAACGTATAATGTTTAATGTAGACTAAAAATTAATTTTAATACAAATCAACTAAATGCAACTACAAACGCGAAGGTCGAATGTATGTAATAATAGAATTCCACGACCCAGTGGCTTGACGCAACGTTTTAACTCGACAGGCGAGACGGGCAATCAATTTTGCTAATTTTAGACCAAGTAGCTTACCGTTAGATAAATACCAATGTTAAGATGTATCGGTTCATTAAATATTTAAGATCTGAACTTAGAATATCTTGCGGCAAAAAGAATTGATAAAAATAGATCCTTAGTTGGACAAGTTGTTATTTTATTTTAGTTGGAAACCCGATTTAATTATTTGCGTAAATGCGTTTAAATAAACCAAAAAAACAACAAATTCAAACAAAACATTTTTTCTATTTATAGTAGGCCTACAGGGGGTTGAGGTAAAATGGTTCATAATTTCATCTATTATTGTCTCATTTGATTAAAAAAGGAGTATTTAAACAAATATATAACCGTTTTCTTACAATTCTAAAAAATGTTAAATTTTAAAAACAAGATCAGGAAATATTATATGCTAACGGTATCCATATAACCCCATAGTAATATCATCTACGCATGCAACTAATGGTGATTTCATACCGCGCTGTGTTATGCATTCAACGGAGACGCATTAGAGAAGCGTCAATCTAAATGTATAGTTTGGAGAAATACGTTTTAATTAACTGGCCGTTTAGTCCAACCCTTGCCTAAATCCCTGGTCCCATAGCTACCACGCTGTAGGATCTAAAGTTTCTAAATCTTATAGAATAGATGTTATTAAATTCAAATCCCGTTTAGATTAAGTGATTTTGGGGATATTTATATAGAGAGTAATAACGTTAGCTGTTAAAAGGTAGCGGTAAATGTCATACTGGCATGCCCACAACGTAAAGGCGCCAAGTTATTATTACAAGGGTCTATATGCGGTTTACACATGGGAGTCGAGAGCCAAGCTACGCTGTGCGTGTGCCTTGTACAGTAAACGTAACTCAATTCACTTTTGGATAGGGAGGAATATTTAATATGAAATCATTTCTTCATAGAAAAAACATGGTAGACTGTATAGAATTTTTAAATATCATTATTACAATACCACTGACGTACGGGACCATATTGCACATTTGGGGACAAAACAAAGTATTAATTTGTTATACGACTATATGCGATGATGAAAATGTGTGAAATAAACGGTTGCAATCGTTTCGGTTTGCTGCATATTTAGTAGCACTCGGTGTATTCGGTTGTAATGCAACAAGAACTCAATAATATGATTGCTAGATCAGGGCCAGATTCATCAACCATACCACATAGTTATAGTACTGTTCCAAATGCGTGTTTATGTCGTTTTAAAACACTAAAAGTTATGCTTTAAAAAATCACTGTCAAATAAAACTAAAACCATATATAAGTTGAGATGTAAAGTAAGTTTAGGAGACATTTTTGTGTATTATGTTAAAGACGCGAGGTCTGAAATCGAGTTTCATTAAAAAACAAAATTCTAAACATTTAATCTCCAGCTTCGGTTGTAAAACTTTACGATCCTCGTTTGTGTTTACCACATTTCATTAAATGCTTATTGTGTGTTTTATTTACATTAATATACCTAACTCTGATATATCACCTCGTGCCCGATTTTACGAGTTACCACGTATGTAACTTTGTGGATGATTATTTTTAATTTACAAAATATAACACAGCATACTTGACTCTTACTTACTTGGTTAACAGAACCGTTGGGCAAACTACATGAAAATCTCCAACTATTTCGTTCACTCCGTCTCGGTATTGCAATACATTATCCGGGTTCTCCCAGTCAGCATACATGAAAGCCGCTCCTGATCTACCAAGCTCGTTGGTTTTAATCCCACTTAATGCGATGCCATCAATGTATTCTTTCCTAAAGACATGATATAAAGCTTACTATACATTGTATCTTGTACGAAAGCCATTAATAACAAGGTGTAAGCCTAGATTACAGAGAAAAAAACAGGATAACAGGTTGTTTTTTAAAGAAAAGGTCTAACAACGATCTCTGGTTAATTACATTAAGTTTAGTTATGTTTTAAGTATAGGCGTGTTATAACTACTCGTTTAATCGTTATTTCCCGTCAATAATATCATTCATTCATTTTTACTGACAAAATGTTTTTTTTTTTTTTATGTTAAAAACGATTCTAATCGTATTTTCCAGGATATTTCGATATCATTGCACACTTATGTGTTCGGTCATTGCTCCAAGGTCACACAGCTATCAGTGTAAATAGGTCTGGTATTGATAACATAAGTGATTTGTAGATGCATGACATAGTGCAGATGGTGGCAATGATATCTAAATACAACCTCTATCTGAAAACTATTTATATATTTTACGCATTTTGATTTTGACACATACATAACGAACCGAAATGGTAGAATCAATTGCCAATTAAGCAAAGCAAGGTTTCTAAACGAGGTAAATGGTTTATATTGAGTTCATATTGCAAAGTATTAAAACGAATGTAATATATCTGGCTGGGAAACTAGGCTAATTAAACTGAAACAACACACACAACCGACAATACAAAAACATCCAAGCCCCTTACTTGGACAAAATACTTTGCGATGAAATATTAAACCCGGGAACAGTGTATAAGGTGAAATATGAACCTTCATTCGTGTTATGTCCGGCCATTACATCGACGTCGGCTTGCTCACCTTTACGAGTTACCTGCCAAGATTAATAAGTCAAATTAACGTCGGTGGTTACGCGAGTTAAGATAATTCTATTATAAGTTGGTTCAACTTTGTGGGCGTTTGATAACGCAGATATCTTAGTTTAATATTTCAGATAAACAGTAAAACGGGTCTTATGGCAAACTTTTTTAGGTTGTTGGTTACGCGGTTTAAGATGGTCTTATGATAAGTTGTTCCAGCTAACTTCGTGGGAGTGAATACATGGTAAATTTTATAAACAGTGAATAAAGTAATTTTACGTATGTGGTCATTCGTGTTACGATATTTTTATGATAAATCTATACCTAACACTGTCGGGGCAAATACTTAACTTGGTAAATTAGATAAACAAAGAATATAAACATACAGTGGTAATTTGACAGTTTTGATTAATATACAAATATTGTTTAACTTGACGTTTGCAGTTATTCGCCTCAAGGCCTGTTATACGGCGTAATATAGCAATGCCACCAACGACGTATAGGGGTGTTATATAGTTTAACTTCCGTGTGAAGTTCGAATTGTTTTTGTAAACAGTCCAAGCAATTTATGAAATTCAATCGTTCAGGGAAATATAAAAACGCACTTGGCGATTATAAATAATACGATAATGTGCCCTGTTGTTGCAAACCGAGCACAGGGGAAGTTCGCCTTGATACAAAGAAAGGACAAAGATTTTTAAACGTTTCAGTACAAACGAAAGGTTACAGTACAAACAGAAATAACTGACATATTCGTCTTTAGATGTTGAAAGATGAAATGGTTTGGGCACTTAGCATTTACAGTTACAAATAGTCCAATAAACGCAGTATACGGTATATACATCTTAATCTACGCTAAGTTACAAAAGACGCGTACGTTTACTTGACGTTTATTTTCCCTTTAAAGTTAAATTAACCATTTTATTGGTTGGGTGCGTAAGCACGCATAATGCAAGCCACACAGAATAATTCGTTATAAAATGGACAGTAAAACCAAAATTGACTGCCCCAACTCATTCCAGATTAGTTACGGTGATAATCTTTATGAGAAATAAATTACAGTCTGTAAGTTCATTGTAAGGGCAACCATGCCTTGAGTTTTAATTCTATTTTCAGTTTGAAAAAAACTAAAAATATTCGTTCGGATTCACAGCCACGTGTTTTTCAATTTGTTGCGATTCAAACCTCATGTTTTACTTTACGTAATAATGCACCACACCCACGTAATAAGCTATTGTTATATACGTAACAAGGGACGCAAATTTCAAATTACATGGTGGATAAAAAAGGCGCGAAAGCGGAAACTTTATCAAATTGCAGGCTGCAGCGGAATGAATAGATTATATACACTTCGGTTACCAGTATGGGCTTAATATAACCAGCACCCATGGTCTAAACCGCGTCTACTCAGCTTCCTGTTTTAAATGTCGTTGCTAACTCAATAACATATCGTATAGTTTGTTACGTATATAACATGCGAGACAGTCCTTGTATTAGACTTCGGAAATGGCCAGGTTTGCCGAAGGAAAAATAACAGATGACGTGTGTGTAGCTTTAATGTATTGTTCGAATAATGTGGTAGGGTTGCTTCAATTTTGTAGCTGGTTTGGTAAATTTATGATGTTCCAACGCTATATCAACGCAGTTTAAGCACTCTATGCTATGCAGTTGAGCTGCTCCTATATCCTGTACTTCTAATTTGTTATACAAATTTGTTATATTCGTTATTCTAAGCCTTTATTCATTCTATGTATTACTCTGGCCCTCGTTATCGTGACAGAAAAGATACAAAAAAGTTATTCATTAATAGTGGTATGTAAACTACCCCATGTTACGCATTATCACGGTCATTTAAAAACTTATATTCTGATCTTTCTTAAAAATTTATTAATCTCACCTCGTGTGGATGTTCGGGGAGAAATGAAGTTCCATGTACGGGAACAAAGGGAAAGTCGAAGATCTCTTGCGTAATCCAAGAATTTGAGAAAACGTCGACAGCTGAATGGGATCTGAGACAAGTTAAAACGTCAAGTTCGGATGAAGTACGCGGGTTGGGGCAGCGTAGGTTTGCAGCAAGGATTCTAGTTCTATTGAGAGAGGTAGGGAGGCTGATGGTGGACCATGGTGTCATCTGGTTACCACTTTGGAAGATTACTCTGGAATACATTGGGTTTAGAAAGCAGAAAGTCAATTACATTCAAAACTGTCACAATTGTATCGCTGTGGCCACATAAAAAAAATATGGTATAGAGTCAATCATTCTTTTATTATAAGGATTGGATAAAACCGTATAATAGAAGCAAAACTAGAGTTTAAAAACCAAGGTAAAAACTTGACATACTTTAAACTAGAAAAGTTTATATAGAAACCTGTTGAACAGGCCACGACTGGAAGGGGCCACCGTATGCAAACCAATAGACGCCGCTCCTGCACTTTCTCCCATCAAGGTAACGTTGTCTGGGTTCCCACCAAAGGCCCTTATATTATCTCGCACCCATTTTAATGCAAGTTGTTGATCCAGCAAGCCAGCGTTGCCGGGTGTTCCAGCCATAGGAGCGAGGAATCCGAGCGGGCCAAGACTGTAATGACAGATTGAATAGCAATAAAATCTGGCCTACAGTATTGTATACGGGTAAATTTAAAATTTTAAAGAATTCAATACTTTAGTGGAAATCAATTTCAAGGGAGCATTTTTTGTTTAAAAAAATAGTAGGTTGTACAACTCTCAAAATTGTATATCATTCAATGTTTAAGACGGTATTTTTTAATCGAGTATGTATAGTGTTGGGGTAAAATGGTGATACGCGTTTTTCGCCTTTAACCAATCGATGCTGGTATGGAAAGAATATTTACAGAATAAATATAACCGTATTCTCACGAGTTTGAAAAAGCATAGTTAATTGCTAGTTACACCATTAGAAAATATAGGATATTTTGGGCTAACGGTACCCACCTTATGTACAAAATATAAATTTAAAATTGTTCTTTACTTCTTTGCATAACGGTTAGTCGATACTATTAAAGTCTACGTTGTGGAGAAATTGCTTACGGCTGCTTAAGAAATCATTACGATATAATGAAGTTAATTTCGCTTCAACATAAGGCTTTTTCATTTGACAACTTTAACAGATT
Source organism: Ciona robusta (assembly GCF_009617815.1). NCBI lineage: Eukaryota > Metazoa > Chordata > Ascidiacea > Phlebobranchia > Cionidae > Ciona > Ciona robusta. Next base: position 7,138,421 of record NC_143246.1, read on the forward strand.
TCAGCATTTTTTTATGAAATAAATTAAATAGTATTTCTAAATATGGAGAAAGCGCTCGTTCTAGACGTTCGACTTAATTAAGCTTTCGTATCTCACCGATAATTGATTGAGACTACAACTACCCCCCCTTGAGCAGCGAGGTAACGGCCATCATATAAGGCTAAGGCTGTAGTCCCGCTGTAGAAGGATCCCCCGTATATCCACACCATCACAGCTAGTGGTTGGGAACGTGTGGAGGTTGGTATTCTGGGAGTCCATACGTTAAGGTAAAGGCAATCCTCGCTCTTAAGATTGGGGGCATTCCACATCTGAGAACCTATTAAGTGATTGGTTCAGATGTAAGTAAGTTACTAAGGTATTTATCGCACGAATATTCAGTCTCTATAGCGTTTTGTTACATACACAGTGCCCGTTTATTACGAGTTGCCACGTAGTCGCAACAACACTGGTGTGCCTTTTCACACATCTCGCGCCAGCTGACAATTTACCACATTTATTAACTGGTCGTAACCATTACTCCCACCTCTGAAATTCCCGAACACTTCGTCGTCGATTTGTACGCAGCTATTCCCGAACTCGGTCGTTTGTCTTACGTCAGGTTCCCATGACAGCGGGGGCTGAGGAGCAGCGAAGCGTAACTCACCCACAGGGGGAGAAGCGAAGGGGATTCCTAGAAAGGCAGCGATCCTCTGGTGGCGTGGGGGCGACTCCACGTGCTTGCCTCGCACCGAGCCGTACCTGGGAAGGCAGGGAATTGATTTACATGGGAACTGAGGCGTTATGATTTATAGTGCAGGAGAAAAAAATCGGATTTAGTTGAGTTATCGACTGCTGAGCAACGCGCACTCGCCTACCCCTTTATACACAACTGAATTATTCAAGAGAAGTTGATGAAAAATACTTCATCCAACTGTTATGTAAACAAACATGGAGAAGGAAAATATTGATCTCTGATACTTAGATTGCAATTACATTGTCTGAACGACGAGCCCGTTACTGGAAGCTTGGACCTCGTATATTACACATACGAATATGCAGCATAGCAGGGAAGGAATACATGGTGATAAGTCGAGCATGTTTATATCAAACCAGTTACAAGGCTAATTAAGCATTACTCAACTACACACATTCTGTTCAAGAAAATAGAATAAAGTGTTATTAATTTACATATTTCTCTAAAAATTAAATATTAATCTACATGCAGTGTATAGGGTTCAATACATGGTAGAGTGGTAGGAAATGAGACACTCATTCAATCTGTTTTTTTCGTCCCACTTGGTAGTAAACAAAGAAAATGCAAAGAGTTATAAAACCGTATCATCACGACTCCGATAGACTGTTGTTAGTTGTTTAAAACACGATCAGGATATTACGAGCTAAAGGTGTCCCATCTTCCCCCACCCTACTATACCAATAGAAAAAGTTCAAAAATTGACTATTCCTTTTTCGAAGGTCGGGTTAAAATGACCGACAAGGATAATTAGCCTAACAGGTTTACAGAGAGTCGTGTCTATTGTTTAAATCATCCACACCGGTAAAATACACGACCTTGCACAATAGGGGTAAATAGCGATACCTTGTTATTGTTGAAACTTAACACCGAAATGAACAAATTGATTGTAATTTACTTCCTCCTTTAAAAACCATTTTAATTACGTAATTTTATATTTAACAACGAAAATTTTATGGCAAATACCAGACATTCCATCGCAGTTTAAGTTTTTATCTCACATTTCCTATATTCTAATATCTAAAATATATTCCTATATTCTAATATCTAATATATACAATTTCAGAGTATATACAAATTTTCAAATACAGTCATTGTAGCGTACCGTTAAGTTTCTATTTTAAATTTCTTAAATTCTTTTATCAACAGTTTTATGACAAACGCCACACATTGCTATGCTGTCAAGTTTATACTTTACTTCGTACACCAAACGCCTCGCCACTTTAACTCAACCGCGAAACAACCGATCCATTCCAACCAAACTCTGTAATTCACTTTTAGTTTTTGAACTGCCTGTCGGCCTAAATTTGCGATTTTGTTTGATAACAACAAATTTCTTATATTAGTCTGCAAACCCGTGACCGACCTAAAGCTGCCAATTTCTGCAAGAGCGTGGTTTATATATCAGTGCTTGTGGAACGGGAGACGGGGCTAATTGGCCTAAACTGAAAATTGAATTGACGCGGCCATGCAGGGGATCGATAATCAGTAAAAGCATCCGTCGTTTCTATCTGCCCAGCTGGGATACTGAAATTTTTACAAAGTGGAACGAAAACGAATTTGAACACACGAGGATGAATTATTGAAGCAGCACGCCTAATGACAAGCCTCGTGAAGGTAAAGTTGTAGTTGGATTAAACCAATCAAGGCTATACCTGGTACTCTCAAACTATTGATTCGACAACATTGATTCAAAACCTATATCTCTGAGTGCTACAATTACTTAGATTACATCACCACACGTATAGCTGACCTGCTACCATGGAAAGATATATATAACTACACAGCAACTCCGTCCCTACATTAATCAACACTCCACGCTGCTACCGTAATATAACCTGCGTTTCCTGCAATGCTTCTGTTCTCTGCTCAACCCTTTACACTATACAGCGGGCGACATTGCCACTATCTACCTTATAGATTGCGAACTATCACAACAAGACTGTGTCTTGGGAATCAAGCGTCCGCAACGCTCTCGTAGTAGAGGCGAACTTACGCTGCTTTCTCATCGCTACAACTTTATCCACGAAAGAAAAAGGAGAAAGGCACTCGCGACACAAGGTGACGACGCGCACAGCTGAAGGAATGACACCACGACCAACTTTTGACATCAGGACGTATTAACTTATTAAGACTTTGAACTTTTCACGCCGGGCGTCGAGCTAAATATAATTTATGGTTCAAACGATCGCCGTATTATGTGATTTATTTACAGAGACGCCCACCGCAAACCATTTGATAATGAAGCGAGACGGTTATGAAAACATCTGCCGTTTAAAATGACATAGTCTTTGCCGATTATGGTCACCACCATGTATTTAGGTGAATTACACTGGTTTTATGCAGAGCCAATTATACCTAAGGCTACCATTAGTTATTTGCGATAAATGCGGTTTCAGCCAATGTTAATTACATGACGCAAATACTATTATATTCCCACTGCGGCGCAAAACAGTCCGTTAGATGACGCTGCGGAGTCGTGGCAAATAAACAGCATATGATATATCTTAATCTGATTCGCCACACATTTGTTTGTGTAAGATAACTTAAAAAGCTTAAATCGATTGTTATGTGAGTGCAGCTTTAGCATTTAAGCGAGTCGTACGAGCTGTATGGAATGGAAAAATATGTTGTAACGATCTGGTTGCCCTGCAATGCGAGGATAAATAAGACACATTATCAGCTATGTTACTTAAGTTCGAAGTGAATTTCACAAGACAAAAGATAAAACGAAACATAGGCATTGACAGCGAGTTAGGGCGGAGCATTCGTTAGTGCGTGTGACGTATTGCGTAAAGACATTAGCTATGTTCGCCTACGGTTATAGCTTTGCACTGAGCTTATCTTTGCCTTTGAAAACACTTAGCTAACATACCTCTGACATTGACCAAACACAAACTGGCTACAGCAGTGATCTTATATTTACTTAAGTGGCAGAGTTAGCCTTGCTTTATATTTAATACCTAGTCAATCGTTACCACAGCGCTATATGGGTGGTGACAAACTGTTGCGGTGCAAGACAAAGATATGCAGGAAACATTATGCAGTTACGGTTTATGATGTATTTGCTTTCAGAGGCATTTGCCATAAAAGCTGTATCGACTCGGGACTGTATTGTTGCCAGTGTTATGAGAAGGGAGAATGAGGAAGCGTCGGTGTGTGTGTTTGTAAGCGCGAGCGGCGTGGTGTGACGTGCATAAGCGCCGTTGTTTCGTCACGATCCTTATTCTGATAAAGCAGAGCGCGTGTAATAAGATGCCATTCGCAATCAGGCGCAATTAGAAGTTTGCCGTGCCTCACAACACGCTGGTATTTTCGTATTCTTCGGGACTGGTTGGAAGCTATATATATATATTAACGACAAGATGGATTGTGGTCTAGAGGGGTCTATAGGGCAGTTGGGTCTGGAAAGCGTCTCGTGGGCACAAGAAATGAAATGTCACTTTCGTGGGGTAGATAAGGACGTATTCGTTGGGAAGTGAAACGAACTTAGTTCAGCCAAGGTTGCTGGTGTGGCGCTTAATAATTTACACGGTCGTATGCTAACAAGTAATAGCAGAAGGAATACGCAGAAGTAAGAAGTAAGCAAAGGGCAAAGCCAAGTCTAATTACGTTAAGCAATTAAGCTAAGTAATATCCTGTAATTAACAAAGCGTTGTAGGAGCGTCACGATGAAGTTACATATGGCCTAATAGAACACATGTATGAGCATGAATAATCTTTCATCTTTGTTTTATCTGATAGGTCCTGTTTTAACTTTTTTTACCAAAATTAACTTTTTAGCTTGTATCTCTAGGTCGGTCACACTTTAGTTGGACTTTTATTAACTACACTGGCGGTTTTTGTCGGTTCTGTTTCCTGCCCTAACTTAATGTTAATTTCCGGATAAAAACAAAAGACAATAATGAGCTATCCACCTGGTACTTTCCGCGGTTCATTCTGGGAGCGGGATTTTGTCACACAGACTGGTTTTGAAACAGTGGTGACGCACGTCAAGGAGGGACAACGTGCCTGTAAATGGTTGGAAGATTACCTGAAACTGAGATCGAAAGCAGAAGACGAGTTTGCGAAGGCGTTGCTCAAAGCATCTAAGTAAGGATATGAATAATGACCCTGATGTTATTACTTAAAACAAGCGCATTTAAACATAAAACAAAAAAGAGACATAAAGAGAAGGGAAGTAGCAACAGACAATAGTCGTTAAATACACGCTTGCGGGTAATAACTATTAGAAGAAAAGTACCAAATGTAAAGCGTGGCAGCTAAATACACAATACATTAAACTAGCAGCGAACTGTAATACAATCTCAACTCAAAGTCGATCTCGCGTGGTTTAATTTTGGTATTTTGACACTCAAAGAGACCATATGTACTACTATGGTACCGTTGAATACTGTCAACTCATGGTAGCCTACATTTCCTAATTGTATTTGTAACTGTAAACAACCCTATTAGAGTTGTGAGCATACAATTCTGTACAAACCATTTGTTTACTATTAAATGTGGAAAGCAAATGAGAATGAAGCATGTATCATCTTACCCCACCTACCAAACGTTGTAAGCAGACACGGAAACACACCCAAACTTACCCCTGTCAGTTCCAGCAGCCTAATATTTATACACTATTATTTATGTGGGCATATATGCCCAAGTTACACCTACAATACAATAACACGGATAGTTTATTTTCATCAACGCAGATGTAGCTTTAAGCCGCAATCATAACTGATGTAATATGGGTTTTATAACTCTACGTATGCGGAAGTATATGGAATTAAGTACGAGACGAGCGTTAGTGTATTATGGCACAGTGGTTAGTGCACCTGCGACTGTGGCCCGGCGGTTACAGGTTCGTAACTCGCTGCTGTCACCGTTGTGTGCGTGTGTGTTCTTGTGCAAGACACTTAACGGTAATTGCTACAACCCAGTGGTCGCTTATGAATTGTCTTAACTTTCAGCCATAAAACTAAAAAAAAACACCCACAAGTTGCATATATGTGGTAACACGTAAGTGGGCGCGAGCTCTATGAAATAGATCACCGGTGTAATAACGCCTCTGGTTGCCCCGCCATGTGAGGATAAATAAGATACATTCAATCATTCCTTTAAACAATGCATATCAATTACTTGCTGGCACTTTCGCAACTCCGGAAATCACGGCATTACATCACACACACAGGGCATACACATTGCCTTTTAAGTAGGAGACGCATTTAACTGAAATCCCAATTAATAATACTATACATCAAACACCGCTTTGCGAGGTGGTTGCCTTGTATAGGCAAATTCGAGATAATTTGTAAAGTGATGTAACCAGCTTTCGTAGAAACTGTTTACCGAACGTTCCGGCAATTCTTGGGAGGTATACAAACTTTAAATTCGTGTAATTTAGACAGAAGACAGATTTTACGAAACTGGTATAAATGAGTACCTTGTTTAAAATATAACATGTAGTCTAATATTGACATAATTGACCGGACAATACTTTATTGATACCACAGATGGTGTAGATATCATAGCACTTATTATGTTACCAATGCCTTCCAGAACATTTATACGATCAAATGATAATAAATGTAATTTGTTTACCCTAGCGTGGCTGAGATACAAGACAGTCGTTATAACACGGGTGTTCTGTTTCATACACCTGGTGCCCGCTTACGAGCTACCACACATGTAACTTGGCAAGCAACTAAAACTAATTTCAACAAGTACTTACTTTTATATAAAAACTTAACTTCATTAGTTTGTAGATAGGCAAAAAAACAACTGCAAATTTTAAGACTGTTATTTTATGGCTTAAGTATTAGTTTGGCGCCAGGCATATTTCCCCTGATAAGCAAAGTGAAGGGAGGGTAAAACTCTCTTATGAATTTTTATCAGGCTTGAACAAATACTTTCATTAGCGATACATCTGCGCGCTATGGTATGACGTAGAATGCCTCCATACCTCGCCTACTGCGTATATATTTAAAGCAATCACTACCAGTATAAACCTAATATAGAATGAATGGCTTTATCTTGTCTGCTCGGTCACGGTAACGAAGTTCTGAGTAATGGCCCATACAAAAGCGCCAAGTAACGGTAAAACGAATGTCTAACAAACGCTAATGCTGTAACTCTTTAATATGGGCCACCTTACCCCAGCAAACTGGAACCATCTTACCCCAGGCTGATGTATGTTGTTGTTTTGCCATGGTATTCCACAATACATAACATATACTGCACTTACAGACTAGAATTGCCAACTATGGAATACAGTGGGACTCTTAAATCATCTCTAGACACGTACAGAACTGAGGCGGAAGAAGAAGCAAACTTTCATTCTAATCTTGCCCAAAGGTTTTCAGAAGAAGCATCAAAGTTGAATGAATTTCACGGAAAGTAAGTATTATAGTAGGATGGGGAAAGATGAGACACTTTTAGTACATAATAGTTCACATTTTGATTGTGTTTTCAACAATTAACAACGGACTATAGGAGTTGTGAGGATACGGTTTTATAATTCCTTGAATATTCTTTGTTTACTACCAAATGGGACGAGGAACGGAATGAAACAGTGTCCTATCTTTCCCCACCCTACTATATAACTTTGATATATCTCTTTGAATAGAATAATGAGAATCAGTTAAACTATAATCTCAAAGAGAACGAAAGTAGCAGAAAAATGAGTCAGTGCTTTTTTTAATACAAAACGTTTGTTTGAGCTGGTAAAACGGAAAAAATCAAGCAAAAAATAGTTATATTTTTACCTAACCTGGTAGAATTATTGGTTCATACTTTGGCATTTGCTAAGTTAATAGTTTCATGATATAGAACATCATTATACAAAACTACAGGCCAAACAAAATCCCCATCAAATTGACAACGCAGATAAATTAAGGTACATCGTATTAAATATTCCGGAAAGTACAGTCGGTCATGTCAAGCGGAAGTTTGTTAGTCAACAATAAAACGAAACTCTTAGTCACTGGAAAGATAAGACTTGTGTGTGTAAATATTGAATAGCACGCACAGAGTGGTACCGTTGTATTTATGTTAAAATTTTAAACATCTGCCTTCAGGATTTTATTATGTACTTGTCCATTATTAGATGTTGGTTAACAAATATACAATGTCATTATAAAATAATTTTGGGTTGGGTGATTTATATTGAATTTTTGTTGTTGTTTGATTTATGATTTTGAAATTCTTTTCAGGCAAAAAGAAGAGAGAAAGAAGCATGAGGATATTGTGCACAGAACGCATAAAAACAAAGCAGAGTTATATCGAAAGATGATGCAATGCAAGTAAGAAATAAATGCGTCAATATCAGAAATACTAAAATATTTTTTTTAAATGTCATAGAAATGTCAAAGTTATACACTGTTTCATATACGCATATCATATATTTTTCAGTTTTATATTCAGACCCAGAATATTTTGTTCAGTATTGTTAACATAACAAATAGTAGCATTTTGTGCAAAGACCCAAGTTGTAAGAAAAAGTGATATAAAATTTACTCCAAACAGATTTTTAATTTGTGGACCTCTGATTGTAAAAAAAATATCCATGTTTTTTTAAGTATAGAGAAAATAATGTACAGTAGCAGTTTCCCCTTTGTGACTACTGTTGTCCTGCACCATGGCTCAGCGGTTTAGATGTTTGCATTATAACTGAAAAAACGGTGTTCAATGCTGGACGCTGCTATTATTGTGGTGTATGTGTCCTATCGCGAGTAGTCACTTTTGGAAGTACAAGGGCATTGGGGTAAAGGGTCAAACGTGGCATAAAACCATGGTCCTCAATGACCTCACCCACATAGAATGGAATGTGTTTACTGCTATTGTAATATTACCCAATTGTATTTATAGATCCTCGTATGAAAGCAAATGCAAGTCATCTGAAAAGGCTGATTCTGATGCAGAAAAGCTAAAGTTTGGTAATAAACCAAAGGAAGCGGAAAAAGCAAAGAAGAATGCAGCACAATGCCGCAGCAGTGCACTGAAAGCTGATGAAGATTATAAATCATCCATTGGGTGTGTGGAAAGTGCAAGGCAGTTATGGGTAAGCCGTTTCAACACTGTATCAATAGGCGCCAAACTTTTTAAAACGCAGGGGTAAATTTATCATTTTTTTACCCAATTACGGCAAACTTTAAAATGTAAACATCTAAATACAAATAGGTATAAAGCTGAGCAATATACTCCTACTCAATCTTGTACAGGGCATTCTAAACCACTATTTATCAACCTTTTTATATTTTGTGGCCCCTTTTAAAGACACTCAAAACTCATATTGGTGTAGCAGGGGGGTACAGGTGTTAAGTATCTTTAAAAAGGGGATATGAACTATTAAAGGTTGACATATAGTGGTTTAGGATGTTCTATTTAGAATTTAGATTGATTAATGATATATTGTTCGATACAGACCTGTTTTGATAAACACTTCCCAACAGTCTATAAATAGGCGCACGAACAGAGTATTGACTCAATTTAAACTGTAAAGTCAGTACTGTACCACTCATTACAAAACAACACTAATTATAGACTGATCACTAATTTGGAACTTTTAAAAATATAAATACTGTATGGGGAAAACAACAACTTAATGGAGAAGTCTGAACAAAAACTACAAATGTTTTGACCTTGCAAGTGTTTTGTGACTCATAGTCCTGAACAATTGAGCATTGTTATGCGAAAGTTTCCTGTTGTGACATCATAGGACCTATGCATGATGCAGTTGTATGAGTAATACTTGGTTTCTATATGTAACTGAAAAACAAAACAGATTTCCTGGTTCAAAAAGTTTTGGAATTTTACAAAAACAACTGAAACATCAGATCCAACACAGGACTGTAAACATATTCGGTTATAAACAATACATAGGGCTTTAAAGGTCGTTATTTTAGACCTATATTTGTGGTAAAGAGCTTATTAATAACATTTTGTTGTTGATGCCCTTCTCTTTGTTGCTTTATTAAAATAAGCTTTTTTCAAATGGTTAAAAACGAAAATGGCTGTTAACCAGTCTATATTTTAGATATTAAGTTTCCCCAACAAAATTGGCTGATGAAACATCAGAATAAAATTAATTTTTTTCAAAAAAGGATAAACAATAAGGATTTTTTTACAATATGCCTGGTACATTCTGTTACACTATTTACAATATAGTATTGTAACAACTTTGTCACAGTTAAAGCTTTATTCGATTGGTATTCTAGGCTGTGGTTTATCACGTACCGCCCGCTAGCGTGTCCCAAAATATAATGAACGAGAAAAACTAAGGTTATTCAGATTCCAGACTGTGCAGAACCCCCGCTAGATGCAACTCAATGCGCACACAGACACATTTACAAAAAAAAAATAAATACCAGAATGTAATTGAAGGTTATTTTATATTCCAGATAACTGAGCATTCTACTGCGTGTGATGTTTTCCAACGAATGGAGGAAGACAGGATTAAGTGTATGCGAAACACAGTATGGGTGTGCTGCAACTTTGTGTCGGACGTTTGCTGCAAATTAGACAACAGTCGAGAAAGAATTCGACAAATAACTGAAAACTGTGACCCTTCTTCAGATATTAAAGAATTCATTGCCCAGAAATCGACATGCATCGCCCCGTTACAGCAAATAGAGTATGGTTCTGCACAGAACAACGCGAATAGTGATCCAGGTTTTGGAAGTAAAGTGAACGGACATATTTATGAAAGTGAAGATGATTATTCACCAACAAGCTCAAACGCTGGGTCGGTTACTTCACAAACTGTATGCAGAGCAATTTATGACTACAATCCTAACTCTGAGGATGAGTTAGCGCTTCAAAAAGGCGATCAAATATCTTTAAGAAGCTCAACAACGGCAGATGATGGCTGGATGAATGGATACAATCATAGAACAAAATGTGAAGGTTTATTTCCACAAAATTATGTCAACTTTTAGCTATTTAAAGATCATGTTTTGCATGCTCCCTGCACTTCAAATTGCCCAATGTAGTCACTTATGTTGTGTATCTGCTCAGCCCCATGTTTCTGCAAAAACTTGTCAGAAGCGCCACTGTTAATGTGTGGGGTTAATTTGTACATTGCCATTCCCCAACCAATCTTTTGCAATACTTGTTACCAGTTTGAACTTGCACAGGGAAAAATTGAATGGGTTATACCATCCCCAGTTTGAAGCAGTATTCTTCATTTGATATTTATATATAGTATTTTAGCATTTGTTTTATTGGCTCCAATAACGCAAAGATGACGTTCTACTTGCAATACTCCAGTATTTTTCTTCTTATTATAATATTACTTGTAATTAAAATGTACTCGTACTATGGGTAATGTTCACCATGTGTTGTTTTTCTTACAGAATTATAAAGCTATTTTATGTTGATAGTTCTAATTTTGGCAAACATGTTCCAGTACCATGTTTTTCAACTTTTCATGGTCCGTGCCACCTTTCAGAGACACTCAACACCCGTGGCCCCCTGCTACATCAATAAAATAACCGATCATCAATGAAATAACAATAAAATACTAAGGTCCGCTTGTGGCTAAACACTCTGAAAATGAAACATTTGGCATTGGTTGAGACACCATGCCATAGCCATTATAGCCAATATACAGTTCTTACTTTATCCTAAGCAATAACAAAGTAATTGTATTTGAATAATATTTACATACAAAACTTTATTTGCATGAAAACACAACAGTACAGAATGAAAATTGTCACAGTTGCGTATATGCATGGCCTACCAACTCTGACTTTAATTAAGCAACCTAAATGCATTGTCAGCTAAATCGTGGCTTGAATTGATACAAGCCATAAACTAGCGTAAACAAACGAGAATGTTTCTCCTTATATTTTCATACACGTAATTGTGAATAAATAACATTCACTGCATTGCGATTATTTTAAGAATGTGATTATGCTGTTGTTTACAAAAGGGTTCAGAACGAATTTTGTTTGGAAATTTACAAGCGCTTAAATTAGCGTTTCACTTTAATGCCTATATATAGTACTCAAAATCGAGAATGCAAGATTTTAAATTAAATATACACGAAGTCATGAAGTATAAACATGGACCGAAAAGGCCGACATGACGCTTGAAATATCAGAACACGTTTTGTATCAGATTCGAAACCAGACGCAACGCAGACGTTTTAAAGTCCGGCGTCTTGGTACAGCAGTTAGCGCCTCTCCTTATACAAGACGATACAGGCTCGTATATCTATCATATTAAGCCAACAATCTTACAGACAAATTGATATATTTGCTTAAAACATCGATATTAGCATGCTTGATTAAAATGTTCGCAAATACAGAAATATAAGCTCATGTGTGCCACCAAGCGGCCGCCAATTTCTAAGTTATGACGCCGCGATCGGTAGGACAGAAATTAATTGTTCAAACACATGGGTCTCTTATGGTTTGGCTAAATTGCTAACCGTAGAAAAAAAGTATAAAAAAACAATCACCCAAAATTTGACACATATGTGATAACTGATAAGCGGACACGAAGTGTATGAAACGTAACACCCGTGTTATAACGACTGTTGTCACGCACACAAGAATAATAAAGCTTCATTTAATCATCATATATTCAAGTTGAAGTATATTAACACCTTAGCTATAGCCGTGATATATGACGTACGTTGCGGCAACCCATTTACATTGAGAATGTTTATCTTTGTCCGTATTCTCCCACACTATACATAACATATAGTTTGGTTGGGCGTAAAGAAAATATTAATTGTCAAAATCAGCACGAAATGATTAAACTTTGATTTAAAGCTTCGGGTCACTAGATTGAGGTTAAATATTGTGATGAGGCCATGTCGTTGTAGGGTGTATTAAAGCTGTTTTAATATATATTTATAAATGTATTTACATATTAATATAAAATACCATAGTAGGGTGGGGAAAGATGGGACATATTTTCCATTTATCTTCTCGTCCCATTTAGTAGTAAATCAGATGGTTTAAATAATTACCAACGGTCTATATGGGAGTCGTGAGGATACGGTTTTATAGTTCATTGAATATCTTTAGAAAGAGAAAATAGAATAAAAATGTTCCCCATCATATATATATAACGCCGACAATGCCACCATCAGTCTCTCATTCAAATAGAATATATGACAATGTTAGCTACTCTGAGTCAAACTTCAAAACCTTAATGTTAATATTTACTTTCTACTGTAACCGAGTAATAAACGTTTGTAGTATATTAAATCAATACAGTTCGCTAAACTTACCTACTACATACACCATAACGATTGCTTGCAATTTCCACGAGAACTGTGACAAATATATATATATATATATAATTACAGAAATCGACATCAAGTCAATAGGTATATGAGAATACAACCAATCGAGACACATATATAAATAGAAATAGGCATAAATGAACTTAAACGTGTATTATTATACAAGGGTAAGACGGTGCATGTTTTTCTTATATTTTATCGTCCTATTTGGTAGTAAACAGACTGTATATTTACAGAGTTAAATATAACCGTATCCTCATGGCTCTTATAAAGCTTTGGTACTTGTAGAAAAATACGGTAACATATATGTATAGTAGAGTGCGGGAAGATGGGACACCTCGTCCTTCTATTTTCTTACCATATTTATTAACCAAATAACATTCAAATATTTATAAAAACCGTATCTTTACGACTCCCATAGCCCGTTGTTAATTTTTTAAAACACAATTAGAATATTTGGAAATTATGTGCTAAAGGTGTCCCATCTTTCCCCCATCATAACTACATATTCCCATGTATAACTGTATCTAGTATTAATTTGGAAGATGCAATTTCTATAAATACGATGTTTCTGAAGATCAAACAAAGGAATTTCTAAAAACACACGAACTGCTAGTCATATTTATGGTTGATGCAAATACGTTGTATTTGTGATGTAATAGAAGCTTTTACGTAACGATCAAAGAGCGTAAGTTGTAAATTTTCAGTTTCGAGTTAAAGATATCATTTGTTCTATTGTCTCAGAGTGGGACAAGTAAATAAAACAGCAATATTTGGCGATGTATATATCAAGCGTCATACGCTGATCTAAAGCAGATACCGGCCTCGGGATTCGGTATGAGGTAATTAACAAACTAAACTCATCGGCGCTTCAAACAAAGAGCAAGTGATTTAAGCCCACGGTGTACCGACACATTGGTAAACAATGTAGGCAGTATAGAAGACGGGGCACGGCGGTGTGATACTTATATAATTGACAACTAAGTCAATATACTGTGCTATACATATTTAAGTACATGGCGCCCAATCACCAGTCGGTAAACTGGTTCAAACCGAAACGAATTAAAGTAATAGACTGACTAGGAAGGAATAAAAAAGCTTTATTATTATGATATACCGGGTAAGACAAACAATTAAAAATACAAAGAAATACGTCACGTCATTTATTTTTCTGAGGATATAATAACTAAAGAGATTTATTTTATGTTATTTAATGTTTCGAGGCGTTGTAGGTAATATACGAATGTGGAGAACTGGGCGAAGAAATTAGTATGTATTTTACAGATATACAACTACATTGCAAAATGATGTGTTAGCCCAGTTGCAAGGTTACAGTACCAATATTAGTCGCCGACAATAGTAGCAGCGTCAAGCTTTGAACCCGTATTTTAAACGATCAGCCGCGTTAACTACTTTTCTACAGCGCCGCATGTTTTCAGTATTGCTAACAAAAACTTTAAACTTTTCTAGGTCTTTGATAGATCGTTGAATAACATGGTTCTGGGGTGTTTTGATTACCCTTTAAACCTTCATAGAACGGACATGGAATGTTGTGCGCAATTAACCTACTCTCCAAGTACCGTGGAGAATCAGTACGAAACCTTGACAGCAACTATGTTAGGTTGTTCCAATAAACGAAAGCTTTCAGACACGGGTAAGTATACAAAAATAACACTAAGGATTTTACATGGATGAGGCCTTACGGGGAGATACGCCGTGGGACCAAAGTTGGCCCATTACCCAAACACTATACATGCTCATTTTTTTTATATATATTATGGTGAGACCCTACAGTTAAGCACCCCAGGAGACCTGGCACTTAAGTCACAGTTGGCTCATTATAATTACCAACACGGAACTACCTTGCACCTATTTGTTTGTAAACTTACTTTCTATAACAAATTTTTAACTTGCACGCGTATAACTCGGTGTCCCGTCTTCCCCCACCATACTGTAGAATTAATGCAACTTTAGCTAACAAGAGGACGCCATTTTGAAAAAACGCTCATTAATTGAAAAATACATTCGAGCATCAAACAACTAAGCAAGCAACACAACTTATTAAAAATGGCATGTATTATTGAATCCACCACACGGGCAGTAATATAAAATAGCTTGTTTTCAACTGAAAGTTGCAAATACAAAGTCGACACTCCTAAACCCCAAGCAAACACCACCCGAACCTGCATAGCCATGCCCTTATAATGACCTAACAATTAATATAACCTCGCACCTTTCTTACTTTGTCTACTGTTTTCACCGTAATTTAATTCCAATCACTTTAAAATATTGTTTTGGCAGTCCGCTTTTTGACGCATTTTATTTTTAAACGTGTTTTTAATCCCTTCATGTTTTAACGAATGTCGTCTTGCTGCTAATGTTTCGTTGTTTTAATTAATTTGTCCTTTCCTACCATTTCCAAAAAATGGATAAAACTTACTTTACGTTAAATTTACCATGGTATATAAATTAGCAAATACGTTACGTAACCGTTAACTTGACTATAACCTTTTAATACCATTATAGTTTTAAAGTTTGTTACTATGTGAGTTCTTTATTTATGCATTGTTACGTTATAGATTGCAACGAGCCGCGATCTAAGATATCATCGACAAGAAATGACATTCTAGATAACAGAAAATCATTCTCTATGACCGGACAACGTTCACCACAAACGAACAAAGCACGTAATTATGACGTCAAAACTGTAAAACGGCAGGCACAAACCAAAAAGAAGAAGATTGACATGACTCTGGATTGGTGAGATCTTAACTTTACGCTTTAGATTTAGCGCACTATATACATCAGGGGGTATGATAGGCAAACTCTTGTTGCATCAATCCGAGGCCCCATCCATATAGAATACCGATATAGAATACAGGCTTGGGCAGAATGGGCAAACTGTAAAAATAAATTCCAGCTCTTTAGACGTGCTCGGGCTCCCGCGGCTCATCGCCGTAGACCCATATAGAGTGCCGCCATTTACACAGCACCATTCTATATATAGTTTGTACATGGTGTCGGTCCGTAGGACGTTAAACCGTCAGTACGTATATATATTACCAAAAAGACTTGATCAGAATCTATAAAAGTCGACATATGTACGAAGTAGTTTTACCTATTTTTTAATTCAAAGTATTTTTAATCTTTTAGGCTAGAGAAAAACTACGTGATATGCGATGGCGTGTGTCTTGCCCGATGTATTCTATACAGCCATTACCTTGACTTCTGCAATAAAAGCAACATTGAACCAGCTTGTGCTGCTACTTTTGGCAAGGTAGATTTTTGTTTTTAACAAATAACAACAAACAAGAAGGCCCTACTAGTATATTTAGGTTTTTAAACGTTGCATGTTTTGTTGTGGCGTTTATTACTGACTTTTTGAACCGAATGCTGTTACAACCTTTATATAGTATTTTCTGCATTTTATAATTATTGGGGTCAAATATGTGAAACTTACAAACGGTTTTCACGGGGTAATAAATAAATTGAAGTTATATTAATCCTCGCGTGGCGTGGCAACGATAGTGGTTTTAACACGCGTGTAAACCATGATAAACGGACCCAAGATGCCTTCAAATCGATCTATTTATTGCCAATTGTGGTCTAATAGGCACACACGTAGTTTAAAGTAGCGACAGATTCAATTTAGATTAATATTCAATTAATTGGCGCACGTGCCGAGTTAAACAGTTTAATTTCTTTGCCAGACGATCCGTCACAAGTTTCCGTTACTAACCACCAGGAGATTGGGGACACGTGGCCACTCAAAGTAAGTGAGAGCATATTCTTGCTTGGCGACCAATAAGACTTAATAATACGAGTTAAAATGCCATGACTCGTGTTACTATATTTGAAGCCCTTTGAAAACATAGCATAGATTAGTATGCCTAATCACGCTGATATATTAAATTATAAATATAGCTAAAAAAACGGAACGAGTTTACATCAAAAAATCAGAATCGCTAAACTCATCTAAATACGAACTATCTGCACATCAAGACAATCGCTTAACGGTCTATATAAAGCAGAACCCTAATCAGAACATCCCACGAAAACGTATCGGTTAAAATAAGCGGTATAATCAAAACTGCTAAAACTAAATCACAACAAATATATAAACCAACAATCGCTTAGGTGTACAAATATGAAACCTTAGATAAAAAGACAAGACATTGCTGTTAATATGAAAATAGTTCCGCAGTTGGTTTTGTCCTTTTCTGTTAAATCTAAACCGACGCGTGTGCAATATGTATTGAAAGCACCATGTAAGCCAGGCAGAAACTAACACTTTAATTTGTTAGTGGTAAAGATTTGAATCTTAATAACCATTGACATTATATACGCTTGCGAGTTATGTATTTACATAGTATTGAAATATCTCAGTAAGTCAATAACGGACGTAATTACCCGCTAAGTTATGAAGTTCAGTCGTTGACCCAGTTTCTGATACTTCCTGATCATCCTTGTTGATTTTTGATAGCTAATACCGCATGTAGAAGATTTTTGATTATTAAGCAATAGACGTGATTTAATTAAATTAGGTCTCAGTCAACAATTAAGCGGAGATCGTATATTTGCAGAACCATTGCGTTCGTAAAGCTGCAGAGAGTGTATGAAGTATTAGCAAATAAAGTCTTAGCGTCAATAGATACAAGAAGATCCTATTTAATGGTCGTAATCTTTCAGCAGCGAATGGCGCCAGGCAGTTTATTAAAAATAAATCAAAGGTCTGGCATTATTGCATCAGTGTTTGAGGAAGGTAATAGCAACGTAGATGTTTTGGCAAGTTACGTCACGTAACAACGTGGTACACTAGTCCGAGAAACGTAATGTCGAACAACACATCAGCATGCTTTGATCTTAGTCGATTAGACTTTCATATTTACACACTCGTAAATTACAACCAACTCACGAGCCGTATCTGCTTCTATGTTCAATTAATCTAAATAAACAACAATCTAATATAAGACTGCAACGTCCACTAAGTAATAGGGACATAGGGTCAACTATGCTACGGTCAACAGACATAATGTATTTGAACATTCGGTTAACGGAATTTTAATTACAGAGGAACAAAGTTCACTTTTTCGACGTCCCGTAATTGAACCCAACACCTATTCGGGGAAATTTTAATTATACGAATTATTTACTCCGTGTTTTATTGACTTGCGTGCAAATGAAGTACGTTTACAACACTCAAAGATATTTAATTAATTTATGCGCGCTACTTTTATTCAATGTGTGTTGAGGTTTAAACGGTTAACTCTGGCCAATATCTATATAGGGGCCTCTTATGCGTACCTTAACGTAGGACCCCACCCATAATACGATAGGAAAGGATAAAAACTATAAACATTTGTATATATATATACATTAACTTTAATAAAAATATAAAAAATAGAAGGATATACCAAACTATAGCCTTAACAATGAACTTTTTCTATACTTAGATACCATTACTACGGCATAGGAATCCGGGAAACAAGCATTTACTACAACTCTGTATTCGCTGGTAAAGGGTTGACACGGTAAGCACTATATATAGTAGGGTGGGGGAAGATAGAACACCTTTTCATTCCATTTTCTCACTCCATTTGTTAGTGAATAAAGTACATTTAAAAAATCATAAAACCGTATTCTCACGACTACTATAAACAAAGCAATTAAATGTATATTGCCATCTGGGTTGAAGTGCCTCGAAACTACCGGAACGCTTTTCCGCAAAATTATAAATAAATAACAAGCTTTCGCAACAGTGTTCTAGTAGATTGTGGTTAAAATCTTGTTATAATCACATACAATTACACAAGTGGGCAATATTACCTTTACATTTATTAGGTTTTCTCCGGCTCTCAAGCACGAAACAGAGGTAAGTGGGGTATGAATGTTTTGTGGCGGATACTTTCAGTCATTATTACGAGATGTTATGTTTTTTTGTCACAAATGTAGCTTTGTATGTGAATTTTTTTTTAGGAAGGATGGTTTTTCGTTTTGTCTGTATGGCTGGCAATTCATATTTAAACACGGCTTCATTTTTATATAAGCGATAACGGTTGAAGTAATTGGTGGGAATTTTCGTTTTATATTTAACGTATTTTTTACTTAATTCATTTAACTTGCAGTCATCGGCCGACGGTGTTGGGCAATATCCACGTAATTGCATGCGAAGGTTTCTGGACGAATTTCCTGATGCGTCGCAATTTAGTGAGACAGGGGAAATTCCAAGAGAAACAGTAAGAAGTCAAATTTGATTGGAAATATTATTATATGTTTTGCAATGTCAAGTTTGTTGTATACCCATTTAGCTGGGACGCGGGGACAGGGTGTGTGAAACAGAACATCCGTGTTATAACGAGAATGAAACTTTTTTATCATCCCCGGCGGGAAAACCCCAGTAGTGATAGCGGGAAAGCCGCAGTAAAGTTAAAAACACTTGTGTTCTGTTTCAAGCATGTCGTTTGTAGCAACCTAATGGGACTAAACTATTTTATCAAGGTGTTTTAACACAACATTTTACTCTATAGGTACAGGATTTCCTTTCTTACTACAAAGGATACTGTGAGCGAATTATAAACGCGGCTGGAACGCGATCTTTTGACCTTGTGAGTATACAATGCGTTTCAGTTGTTTATATGCTTTGGTGTGAGTGGTGAATCCTCGCCGGTAACCACTTACCCCTAACTGTTTACCACCGATAAACTTGTTACAAATCAATGTTTATTAGAAAAGGTTCCATGGTACACCCAAACCTCTTTTGCGGCGCTATATTTAACAAGTATAATAGAAATGTTACTCCATCTAACTTTACGAAAGTATCCCTTCAGTTTAAGCATTTTACACAAAGACACATACACGATACACCTTTCAGTATCGAGCATTGAATCCAGTTTACTTCAGTTACTATGCGCTCAACCACTAAAAACCTCCAAATTTGAACGAAATCATCTTTTTTAGATCCCCTCTATTCATCTGGGTTGTTGGGAGGGCTTTGCATCTCAGTATTTGGGAATCTTAAACAATGTTGTCATCATTGACCTTATTGCACTGTGTGATATCTTATTGCATGAGGTAATATTGAGCATGTTAACTTATGGTGGTAACAATGTGTGTGGTTTATATGAATATATGTAGCATATTTATCTTGTGGCGTTATAACACGGGTGTTCTGCTTCACATACCTCGTGCATGCTTATGAGTCGGCTGCCAGTTCAAGAAACCTGCTATAACTAATGAATATGTAAACCAGAGCTGAACAACCTTGTTTAAAATGCTAACTTTCAGAGCTTGACTGATCTACTTCTACCAGCAGCATGCAACAACATGACAGAAATGTAAGTGGAATTATACATCATAGTATAGATAACTAGTACTTAAAGTTCAACCCCACCCACCAAAAAACAATCTCTAAGATACATACGTTGTGACTTGAACTATATACCCAACGTTTTATAGGATTTTTAATTTTGATCACTTATTAGCAAGACCTTTAACCAATAATTCTATAGAGAACTACTGGAAGTACGCAATGTAGGAAAGCAATGGGAAGGCTGGGTGAAAGCTTCATTAGTGGGATGTCCTGAGCAACTTTCGGTGAAAAGGTCACTCATAGCTCAACAGTTTGGGCAATCTCTGGTTCGACAAACTTCATTTGTGAATCTTTCCAGGGTTAGTGGCTTTACTGCTTATATTGTATTCTTAAAAAAGGGAAATCTTTGTACATTGAGCTGGCGTTTTGATACAGAAATATGACTTGGTAAATTATTAACCAAAGTTTGTTGCTACCTTTTTAGACCATGGCGTTTTCTGTATTAAGTTACTTTACCAATTTATTTTAGACCTAATTTGACTGCATGAGTTGCATACTTTTTATTCTACATGTGTAAGTCCTACAGTGAGGCAAGAGACCTGGGGTATAGGCCGAACCTTTCATGCTTATAGAAAATTTCACAACAAAATTTGTACCTTTTTTAATCACTGCATTTTTGTGTGAGTTTTATTTACAATGTACTTATTTTTCAGACTGTTCGGGCTATAATGGAAGACAGAGCAACAGTGACGCCAATGCTAAGAGACATTGAGAACATTGACCTCAAAAGCATGGGATCCCAGGCTTTCTATGCAAATACTGAAAGTGAAGATCAAGATACAGACCTTAATTCAGAATGTAAGTGGAAACAAAAGGCTTTGTTTATGAATGTAAATGTAAGTTGTCTATACTTGCATGGCGGGGCAATGATAGTTTTTATAACATGGGTGTTTTGTTTCATACACCTCGTGCTTGTTTACCAGTTCCTGAGTCACAATATATAAATGAATGTAACTTATTTGTCCTTACGTGGCAACGATAGTCATTAAATGGCATGGTTGTTCCGTTTTATACACCTTGTGCCCCCTTATGAGTTACTACATATATAACTTTGTGGGTCACCACATTGTATTTTATAATGTTACCAATGTTTTAGTGATCAAAGAGTTAAAGGACTTGTTAAACAAGAGAGCAAACGTTGATATGTTTGTGGAGTGGTTGGATAATGTTGTGGATCAAAAGGTAAATTAATAACCTTGATAAAAACTTTTTTAAACCTTATTTATTTATATATATTATATATATATATATATCGAAGTTTAATTTATTTGTCATTGTACTACAACTATGAATACACAGTGTTACAGTAAAATGTGGTTATTCCAATTGGACTGTGGGATATACATGAGTTGAGAACACTTGTGCATAGACAAAAGTAAAAAGTTCATAGAGGAATATAAAGAAGTAGTAATGATCACTTTATATACAAAAAGTAACAGCTTTAAGTCAAATGGTAGTTTTCATGAAATAATACACCTAATACAGGTGATCAAACCAAGCAAACAAAATGGCAGGTCCATGAAAAAACGAGCTCAAGACTTTCTTCTGAAATGGTCTTTCTTTGGGGCAAGAGTGATGCATACATTAACCATTAACAATGCTGTCAGTTTCAGTAAGTTATATCGTCATGTGTGAATGATTGTCTTTCGCGTATGACGGGGCAATGACAGTCATTCTATTATATTTTATTTCACATGTAAATATGTAACTTTGTGTGTGATTGTTTTTATGTAAGCCTGACAACTTGGACAACCCATTAGTAACCACTGGGTTGGAACAATTGCCGTTAAGTGTCTTGCCCAAGAAGGTATACCTTGGTTGTAAAATGCAAAGCAAGTTCTAATAAGCCACAGCAACATTTAAGTAAAGTTCCCTTTTAATTAAACCAATGTAAAAACACATTATTCCACAGATTCGTTTCATTATCTCCGTATGCTAATGGATGAATACATTCTCTTTGCTGTAGAGACGCAATTCAACAACGAAAAGCGGCAAGAGTTCAGAAATTTAGTTGCAAAACACATCAGTAAGATAGAGTTTAAAACTATAATTCTAAACCATAGTAGCATGTCAACAACATCCAAATAAAAGAGCTATACCACCACTGACTGACTTTACATATACTCCAATGCATATGTATAAATATATACCTGTAACACATTTCATCATTTAGTTAAAACGCTCATAACTGTACATGAGATTCAATTACATTTTGCAGTTTTTTTTGTATTGGGTTTATATATAAATAAATATATATATAGATTATATAAAATTTCCAATCTTACAGAACACACAAAGTCGCCATCAACCAGCAATGCAGTTCTAACCTACCCAACTACAAGTCCTATTTACCCAGATGAAGGATTACGTGGAAGAAAGGCTTGGGAGCAACCATGGCCATCGGAAGCTTATTCTTCTAATATGCCACTCGGTAAGCTATTTCATGCAATCATATAAAACATGGAAAGTTAGTCAACTGTGGTCTAAATTTGATAGTGGATCTAATTATACATATTTTTTATAATAAACAAGAAAAGTGCCATGTTCTGTGTAGTAGAAGTCTTTTAGTACAAATGAAAACTTATATAATAGTAGAATGGTTACAATTTAGGGTTTTGTGTCATATTATGTATATTTGGGTATGCCTATTTAAGAAGGGAGACCATATTTCAGTTCGTAATATGGTTTTAATAAAACAAAAGGTTAAAGTTATTTACTTTAAACCAAACCAATATCATCTTATATGCATACAGGTTATACTTCAGTTGATGTTACTACTAAAAGTTCACTACCTACTACTATCAAAGAAAATGATTCTTATTACACTACAGATACACAAGGCCAGGTTTGTATATGATTTACATAAAGTTAGTATAATAGAGGTTATGGGTTCAAGGCTCATAGGAGTCATAGCTGCTACTATTGTGGGCAAATGTGTCCTTGGGCAAACATTTAATGCGATTGCTTCAACCCAGTAGTCCCTTATGAGTTGTCCAAATTGTCAGCCATAGACTACAGAACATCCCAACAAATAATCACCCACAAAGTTATATATATGCAAACGTAAGCGAACACGAGGTGTATAAAACAGAACACCCGTGTTATAATTACTGTCACCATGGAAAGATTAATAAGTTTCATCAATTGTGGTATATCAACCCTTAAATAATATCATATTCCACAGGACTATGCAGCAGACTACAGCGTAATGCCGTACGCTTCTGAATATGGGATGTATTCCTACAACATGCAACCACGACCGTATGTAAACCTCTTTTAATATACCTACCTAATGTAACATATGTTAACCTTTTCCAGTTTAACTACTTGATGTTATTATGTTTATTTAATACTGTATAACAAAGGGGTATAGGATAGGCATAACATTGGTATATGTGTAAATGCCTAAATGGTGTAACATACTACATTTTAGCACCTAGTGTTACACCTAAAACAGCTCTTTCCCCGCTGTTAGGTGTCTATACAAACAAGCAGAGCCAAAGTATATTGCATTCACCACATTAATCAATGAGGTTCCCTATGTTTGACAACTATGAATGTAACTGTATTTTAACAATGTCACCCCAGATTTTACCCTGTTGTTAGGTGTCTATACAAACAAGCAGAGCCAAAGTATATTGCATTCACCACTTTAATCAATGAGGTTCCCTATGTTTGACAACTATGAATGTAACTGTATTTTAACAATGTCACCCCAGATTTTACCCTGCTGTTAGGTGTCTATACAAACAAGCAGAGCCAAAGTATATTGCATTCACCACTTTAATCAATGAGGTTCCCTATGTTTGACAACTATGAATGTAACTGTATTTTAACAATGTCACCCCAGATTTTACCCTGTTGTTAGGTGTCTATACAAACAAGCAGAACCAAAGTATATTGCATTCACCACGTTAATCAATGAGGTTCCCTATGTTTGACAACTATGAATGTAACTGTATTTTAACAATGTCACCCCAGATTTTACCCTGCTGTTAGGTGTCTATACAAACAAGCAGAGCCAAAATATATTGCATTCACCACATTAATCAATGAGGTTCCCTATGTTTGACAACTATGAGTGTAACTGTATTTTAACAATGTGACCCCAGATTTTACCCTGCTGTTAAGTGTCTATACAAACAAGCAGAGCCAAAGTATATTGCATTCACCACATTAATCAATGAGGTTCCCTATGTTTGACGACTATGAATGTAAAGATATTTAACAATGGCCCCCCAGATTTTGCATAAACTTATGGTACCTATGCGTATGCCTTAATATTTCTTTAAATCACAGGGGTCCAAGTTTTTATGACAGTGCAAGTAGTCCATACAGTGGTGCGAGATCACAATTCCCCCTTGTTTATGAAACTGATGCCTCTGTGACATCACCACAACAATCAGGTAAAAAATGATTGACATATGAGTGTTGTTGTAGCATTATTTAGTCCGGCGCCGTGGTGTAGTGGTTAGCGCGCCTGCCTCTAACCCAGAGGTAATGGGTTCAAGGCTCGTCGCTGCTACCATTGTGGGCGTATGTGTCCTTGAGCAAGACACTTAACGGCAAATTAACGGCAATTGCTCCAACCCAGTGGTCACTAATGGGTTGTCCAAATTATCAGCCATACATAAAAATGAAAAAAAAAAAATCCCAAAAAAATAATCACCCACAAAGTAACATACGTGCACACCTGTGTTATAACGACTGTCGTTTTCCGGCCACACGAGGATAAATAAGTTACATTCATTCATTCATTCATTATAGTGATATGGAAATAAGTGTCTACCTTATGCACTGAAATAGCAACTGGTTATTCAAATTACTATGTATTCCCTTATTGTAAAACAAACTTCTGCCTAAATAAAGTTTAATCCAAGTGCTGCTAAAGACGCAGCAAACAAAAATCAAATCCGAATAATGGTGTACCAAAGAGAATATCTGTTTCATTAATAACTGCCATCATAAATGTGTTATTAAGTTGCAATTTTAGCACTTGTTGTATACTGCTATAGCAATTATACAACAACATTTGTTCAACATTACAAGTGTCAGGGCCAGATTCATAGAATATATTACAAATACCAAACTTCTTCACAGGTTTCTACAGCTCTTACCTACCAGCGCAACCTCAAGCAAAACTAATCAATCCCACATACATGGAGACATCACGACTGCCGGAGTTATTTCCAAGTTCCAGCGAATATGATCGTAAAGCAAAACCAGGAAGCCCAACAGAACCATCGGGAAGCAAGGGGTTCCAACTACAAATAAGCAATCCAAGCGCTGTTTCCACTTCTTCCCTTGATCTCCATGTGTTAACACCAGCACAGAAAAGCACTTTATCATCTGAAGCTGATTATCTTACTGCAATGTGTTACACTAGTCCACAGATGGTGAATGAAAACAGATATGATGGCTTCATGAAAAGGTAGATACATAAATTAGTGTAATTTATTATATGGTGTAGCAAAGGCATTATAACATAAAAGTTCTATAACATAGGCTTCACCTTCACATAGGAAACAACTCTATCGTATATGCATATGTGCCAAAAAAATGAAGTGATACCACTTTACTAAATGTTTAAACTTGGTATGACTTACTTCATCACACATCAACATAAATAAGAGCATAATTTTCCCATTCTGCTGGTTTTGATACAAGACAGAGTTTATTATAGAACTCCTATGGTATAAAAACATAATTGTGTTAAATCAGCACTTTGCCTGCCATACTTTTTTACATAATCTAACTTGAATAACTCTTTAGTGGCCAAGCTAAAGATTGGGGGAAGGAATACACAAGTTACACTGAAGTTCCCCCACCAACAAACGAACTACAACCACAGGAATCTTTATTTTTCCAACCAACTACAAATGAAAACAATCTTACACAAACAAATTTCGATTGCCAGCTTAAAAGTAAAGATTTTCAAGGTAATGTATTCAAATTATCAGTTATTCCAGTGGCACAGTTTTGTCCTCTCTCGTTGTAACCAAAGTATACCAGACTTTTAGCCTGTCTGCCTGCAATACAGAGGTAGTAGGTTCAAGACTCGTCGCTACCACCATTGTGGGCGTTGTGTATCTTTGGGCAAGACACTTAACAGTAATTACTGCAACCCAGTGGTCACTAATTGATAGTCTAAAATGTCAACCATCCATATAAACAATCACCAACCAAGTTTAACAAAGTGTATGAAATAGAACACCCTTGTTATAAGGACTGTCAATGCCCCAACACGAGTGGATAAACAAGTTGCATTCATTCAATCTTGGGAATCATTCGTTTAAACTACGTAGTGAAAAATCCCAAGTTACAGTCTTACAGATCAGACAAAGACAAAAGACCATTCAGTTATTACAATCTCGAATAGAAATCTTACTAGTTTAAAAATCAATTGCATTTACTCGTCTATTAATTCAATTACTTTTTTAACAGAAGAGCAAGCTTGGGATGATGGGTACCTAACCACAAGGAATTGCACAAAATCTGGTGAAACCTCTTCAACTACAATGAGTATACCAAGCTCCAATACACAACAGGATAACTTGCCATCCATCACTTCAGTGCTAAATGTGGATTAATCTAAATATTTTTCGGTTCATCTGGTATAAAACTTTTATGTTTCGGTATAACAACACATTTTTTTTATTTTTTTGGTGTAAAAACTTTAATATTTTGTGGTAAAAAACTTTCACATAACCTTAACGTTTCGTCTGCAACTCGGCAAGACTCCATCAGAATTTAATAGTAAAATTAGCGATTTTTATACCAGATGAGCTGATAAAATATTATTTTACATTGTGCCTGGTAGCAAACAGGACAGGAGAATCAGCTTACACAGAAACTCATTTTAATATACACAGACCTGTTACAATTAGAGTATAATGCATTAAACTAGGGATTATGTAGCATACCTGGCATAAGTAACAATTTTTTGTTATGTGCCAATCAACTTTTAAACCTACATTTGAAGTGTAACCTCTGCTTTTATATTTATTTTCGAGTGACGTGTGTTTGTTTGCGTGCAGTTTTACAATAAACCAACCGTTTTAAACGCAATTCTGTTGTTGTTTTTGTTGAACTGAAAAGTAAAGTTACATTATACTGTTTTTTCGGAAGTAACAGTCACGCTTCTTACTTCTGTGTCGTCCATAAGCGTGTTAAAACGACTGTCCCGTTTTTTCACGGTATTCTTTGCTATTTCAATCTTCGTTACCGTGATCAAGGGACAAAATAAAGTCATTCATACAGGATATTTGGCAGCCGCATGACGGCACTAAAGCACAAGAAACTTCCTAAATATTAATACACAGACGCGTGTTTCCAGTATAAGAAAATGCAATGATTTCTATATTCGAGGGCGAAGAGATAAAAAATATTTAAGCAGCCGCATGAAGGCGCTAAAGCACAAGAAACATTACGTACATTAGAACATGTCACATTGACGTGTGTATAAATAAAAACCTAATTTGGCAATTTATTTCTTACATACTAAAGGGTCCTTGTTGTATGGTGGGGGCGTAACAAGTCACACCTGTTCTACAGATACACCGTGTTCTAACATACAAGTGGACTTATACTATCTGACGATTACTTTTCGGGCAGCAATGAAAGAGTATCAGTTTAAGATGCGCCGCCCCGATCGCTTGGAACTAATGTCAATTGGTTCCGTCTGCTTGTTATGATACAAGACACTCCCGCGCCAATTTTTAGCAGGAAATAAAACGAATCAAATGAATGAATGTTCCACATACGGTAGAACTGGTAAGAGCCACTTCAAACACTCCTGGCCTGCCGATGTCATTACGGACCGGATTCGTTAAACGAAATTAATGTTAAAATCTGCGCATTAAGTAACTTGTGCTCGAGTGCTACTTGAATAGAATAACAAATTTCATTTGAAACACGCACTTTAAGTAGGAAGAACGACTATCGTTATCTATGCACGCGCGGTAAACGATTTCAAACACCAAAATCAGGCATCAATATTTTTAACTAAACCTTATGTTATGCCAACATCCAAGACAGCATTAAACTCAAAAATAGTTTCAAGCAAAAAATACACAAAACGTTTATTATTTAGACTTACCTTATATGCCACATCACAAGAATAGACTAATACACTATGTGGTAAAATGGCTACCGTCAGCAGCGCATATTGTCCCTCGTTTTCATAATCTTGTTTTTATTAAGTGACACTGACAACGATATTTTTAAAATGTAAAAGCACGCAAACTGTCTAATAGGCTTATCTCATATGCCGACATTACAAATATACACAAGTTATATCCGCACTGTACAATTACTTTCACTGTAACGAGTAAATAATAATATATGCATGTAGTGTACTATAAATTATTACTGTACAGGTACATTCATTATACTAGCATAATACACAAAACAGCCCATTTTGCTAAATTAATACACAATATTTTACTTGTTCGTTTATTTAGCACTCACCGAAACGTATCTCCGTCTTGAAAGCTGTTTCTCGTCTTGTAGACCTTTTAACCTAACTAAATCTACTTAAAACGCAACACATGCTACTTACAATGCATTAATATACGATGTTTAGCGTACATATGTTAACACAGATGCCTAATCACTGTACATTGAATGTATATTGCTTAAATATGCAGCTGTAAGCTAAATATTGAAACGTACATTCACAATAAACAAAGCAAAACTAGTTTTTCCAAAAAGCGTTCCATTTATGACGTCATTTACCCGCATTGCGTAAATTTTGGAGCAATCAGTGAAAAGTGATTGTGACGTTTTGCTTTGGGTATTGTGACGTATAATGCAGGTTTTGTTACCGTCGTCGGAAAACTTGTTTGGAAACAATGTCAGTTGCAGAACACAAGTCAAGTTATTCCTGTAGTTTTTCAACCAGTTTAAATGTAACTTTAGACAAATTAAACAATTTTCTTTTATTTTAAGGTTAGAAACTGGTAACTGGTAGTTTTATTAATCGTTATAGAGCCGAAGTATACGATGATAGAACATTGATGGCGAAAAATGAGTTATATTTTGTACAGAGAAGGGAAAAACAAGAGAAGACCAAATACCGGTAAGTGAGCTTAGTTGTTGCATCACAATGCGTTTTATGCGCGCGTTATTTAAAACTGTCTCCTAAATTTTAAATTTCCAAGTGGCAATGTTATCAGTTAATTAACATTAACGTATATGTGGTATAACCGTTGTTATACTGGTGCGGTCCTCAGGTCAAATGTGCACTCACTTATTAATTAAGTGTTCTCGAAATGTTATTCACTTGTAACCGTTCGAATTTGAGTGTCATGATGAAATTTGGATTGTAGAAATGACATAGCATCATTATGACGTATATAGAGAGTAATCCACAAAGGCATAATTACTATTTATATTTCGTTGCCATGTATATTATTCTATATAGAACGGCGATACACGCTAGACATATACAGTAATCTAATTCGATAGTGTCATGTCATGCTATATATTCGTTTTTTTATTTGGCCCTTTTTAAGCTGCGTGGTGATCTGTTCTGTCTTGTGTATAATGAGTACTAAACTGTCTGTTGGTTCTACAAATATGCAATATACTTTAGGTTTATTAAAAATTATTATGACTGTAATAGGCCAAGGCTATAAGCCATCGCTGTAGGCGTACGCGTTATTGAGCAATAGGTTGTAGAAATCGTTATACTGTATTTACAGAAAAACAATAGCCCACAAAGTCACGTGGTAACTGTTAAACGGGTACGTATGAAACAAAAAACTCGTGTTATAACGACTTTGTTGCCCCGCCCAACGTATCCGCTCTGCAAAGATTAACAAGTTACATACGTGGTAACTTGTAAGCTGGCACAGTGTGTATGAAACAGAACACCAGTGTTATAACAACTGTTGTTGCCCAACCGTATGAGGATAAATCAGTTACATACGTGGTAACTGGTAAGCTGGTACAATGTGTATGGAACAGTGTGGTATAACGACTGTCGTTGCCCCGCCGGGATGAATAAGTTGCATTATAGCTAGCTGTATTTTAACATATAGAACTAATTTATTGTATACACATCATAATATATTTTGCTTTATTGATACGAAATATGGAACAAGACGCAAATACAACAACGTTTACTTACTGTCAATTAGCTTTTGAAATGTTGTTACGAATAAAAATGGGCACCGGCGGACACCGTTTTAGGGATATTTCGCTATCGTCAGTGAGAGTGTTATCATTAATGTCTTGACTTGAACAAGCGACGTTATTTGCATTATAAGCGCTGCTATGTTGTTCTTGGTCGTGTAGATTAACACTGGTTGGACGCGGCTTCTCTTGCATACCAGGGTATATGTGTTGTGAATACGGTTTGCGGTTAAACTGGCGTTGGTATGTTATATGGTTTTTGGGATCATACGTCATCAGATGCCGGTGGGTGTCATACCCAGTTTGAAACGGACTTTTGGGGAGATCGGGTTGGTTTGAATCTATGTTTTCGACCTTGCAAGTGACAGGATAGTCTCCTCGGTGTCTCGGTTCTTTTATAGCACTATAATTGAAATACAGTTGTGATCTTTTAATTAGACGTGGGGTAATTCAATAATCTATATGGGTGATGCCCTATACGGCGAGGTAGACTACAACGGAATCTGGCAATTGGGTGTAATTCCCCAACACCTCACTAAAGCAATTGATGGACACTTAAAGATTCTAACCCAAAGGGCGATGCCCTACGGTGAGACACGCCATGGGACCCCGGATTTTGACCGGACTGTTTTAATTTTGCTGTGATAGATTTACCTGTTGTGGAGTCTCATGTGAGTTTTGAGATTACTCGTCGAGCTGAAGCGTTTGTTACAGACATTACATTCGTGTGGTTTTTCACCAGTGTGTACGAGGTTGTGTTTCTGTAGATGAGCCAACTGTGTGAAGCCTTTTGAACAAGTAGCGCATTTGAACGGACGCTCGCCGGTGTGAACTCGTAGATGAACCTAAATATATGTTGCACTAAAATAACGTTAATGTATATTAGGTTAAGGTAAGACGGCCCATGTTTATATTCCATTTTATCATCCAATTCGGTAGTAAACTAAAAATATTTACTGGGCTATATAACCGTATCCGCACGACTCTAAAAAGGCGTTTTTAATTGTTAAAAACACAAATGGGAAATATGTAGTAACGATGTCTATCTAACCCGGCACTACTATATATTATTATGTTCTTACCTTTAGATTGGACAGCTGTCCGAATCGTTTAAAACAAACATTACACTCGTACACAATCTTCCCGTTTTCTTTCCTAAGAGGGTAGGGCAATGACCTGTAGCCCGATTGCTCGTTTTTGCTAAGTTGTGAACTGTTTTGATAAAATAACACGGTTGGATGTCGCATACTGAAGTACAAGTAATGAACTCTGGGGTAAGATGAATATAACGTTATGAAATAGATCCCATGTTTTCTAATCTGTTTTTAACAATTAACAACGTTTTTTAAAATCGTGACAATGAATAAATATATACTCTGTAAATATTCTTTGTTACTTTATACTAATGGGACAAACAGAATAAAACAAGCACCATCTTACCCCAACCTGTACCATCTTACCCCAACTTGGACCATTTTCCCCCAACCTAGTATATATTTTATAATATTTATTGTCAGACCAAAAGGTTTGTTACATCTTCACCTGCAATGCGGGTCTTCTGCGTTGTTTTTATTAGTTTCAAAACCATCTCGAAGATCGAACTCGTTGTTACAATGGCCTCCCCGTTTTAGGTCCTTACCTTTTACAGCTACGGGAATTTATACATATTTTTTAAGTCGTATTATTACAACAAAGCGTATTTTAACCAGAGCAGCTATTTACTTGTACGTTATGCCTGGCAGCAACAGGATATTACAAAGCTTATAACTGACAGTAGTTACTTGCTAAATACACGCTATTTATAAAAAGCATGTAAAAAACATCGATTAAAAATTATGGATGTTAAACACGATGCAAAACATGAACTACACCATACATAATCTATATTAAACCCCTTTACGTAACTTATATCTTAGAATAGTCAAGTCACCTGCGTCTGTTCTAGCCGTGCTTAGTTTCAACCGTTCATGTAAACTTTGGCTTCTTTCGGTGTTGTTTTGATTGCTGCGTCCCGCAATATCAGGGCCAGTAAGACACGGCTGACTCTTCTGCTTGTTCCACCGCTGCATGCATCCGTAATACCAAGACCGCAGAAGGTACGGATAAAGTGAGTTCGGTGCAGCCGTGTAATAATCCATGCTATGGGACATGCTTGGAACCGGCCTACCCGCCAGTGAAGATCCTTGATGTCTTACTATACCCGCATCGTGGGTTCGATGCTCTATTTTGCTTGTAGTGCTTCCATTAGCTCTATTGGATAAATCGAGCACATTATTTTTCATCCCTTGATTCTGACCGCTTCTCTGCTTAGGAACGCTTAGATCCAGCGCGCCAATGTTGTCGGTACGATGATCCATACACCTTAGTACATCTATACCGCCAACTTAAACCCAGTATTTTCAATGAGAAACCCTCAAATTCATTATTAGGTTGCCTAAAGGAGTATTTCTAACTTGTACTGCAGTATACGCGCTTTATAATTGCTTGTATGAAGTTGTACAGTAAGTTACCAACAAAAGTAAAAGCAACCTTCCATACCTCATATACTATTCTATCTCATACGCATATATGATATATACCTCTTTACTTTCAGTAGTTCAATATAAAATATATAAACGCAAATCAGTTTTGAAAATCACTCTTCCATCGCCTAAGCAGTGTAGTATGGCTTAGAAAAAGCGTTTTTACTTTTCCAGGCGCTTGATGGTTAAGAAATTTTGCGCGTTTCGTTGATTGCTCTAAGCGCAAATTGCTTCCCTTACACTTTCGGACTTTAGCGCTCGCTCTCGGCCGTAACAAAGCTTTAGTTTAATCGAATCGTTTACATTTGTGTTAATGATGCTATAGTGAGTCATTTTCAAAGCTATGAAAACTATTTGTCACAACCCACCGTTTATTAGCGTTTTCATCGTTGTAGTTATTTTGTCTAAGTTTTGATGACGTGTCATTGAAGGCCAATGATTAAAACCTCTTCCTGTCATTCTATGCGACTGCGTTTTCAACAATTAATCAAGCAATGAACTCTGTACCCGCCACTGTCGGTTGCCGCAGAGAAATCATACGCTGTGTTATAGGTGAACAGTGACTTTGAAACGTTGAACTTCGACCACAAAGCATTGATAACATATACAATAATGTATACCATATACGTATATAGTACTGTATGGTAAGGGATACCGTAAGCACATAATATCCCAATACTTCACAATCGTGTTTATAGCAAATAACAACGCGCTTTTGGAGTCATGAGGACACGGATCTATAATTCTGTAAATGTTCTTTCTTTACTATCAAACGGCACGATAAAAGCGCGTGAAAGCATGCACTATCTTTCCGCACCCCATAATACATTTAATATTAGGAGAAGGGAATTAGCTACAAAACGACGCTACGTTAAAGACTATTAAGTTCCTAATCGAAAAGCGTGGATACTAAACCAAAGCGTTTTTGCACAATTATCCTTTGCACTACTGGTTTACTTTTATAGTTATATGAAGTATATTCAAGTGCTCAACGTGTTGCACTTTCACATGACCTATGCATGCGCGAAGTTGCTTTTTTTCCCACCAGACGATGCTATGTAGTTATATTTGTTGCAGGATGCCGCTAATAGTGCGTCGTATGATCTTTCTGTGTTAGCTGCAAAGTTTTAAACACGTTACAGTTCATGATATAGTTACAAGGCTGCAATAATGGGCAAATATCAAAGACGTTACGAATTTCAATACTTGAATTTATATAAAATAATTTGAATTGAGATGCACTTGTAACGCAGTTCCGATGACGACGTTTAAACTTTCTTCATTTGCGGATTGAACCGTTGTGAAAATAATTCAATTATCTTATTCCGTAATTTAAAGTTTTTTTAGTGGCATTTTTCCATCACGTGTTTTAACGACTTCCATTTTGCTTTTTATTTCTTATAAAATATATAAAGAGACTCGTGAAAGTAATGTCATGTTTCCTACAAAACTCCCTAATTTCGGAAAACGACAGTGGTTATACCCCGCTAAGAAAAATAAATGAAAGAACATTTGGTTACAGCGTTGTTTGCAACTTAAATATAAATGGATACATCTACCAGGTGCGTTTCGTCACCACTTCCATACGGAACTAATACAGCTTATGATAAATGTGTGCCTTGTTGTTTAAGACGAAGTCGGTTGTTTATTTCATGTAAAAATAGATGCTTGGGCGGCATGCTGCTTTCCGCTCAAGTTATTTTCGTTTTATAACACACGCCTAAGTATGTCGACAGCGACATAAAACACAATATTGTGGGTGTCAGAGTGGTCTAAATTTATCTTAGAAACGCTGTGGCAGTTTCGGTATCAGAAATAGGGCTATGTATGTTGTTTACTTGTTCTATATTTTAAAAAGCATTTCCAACCACGATATTATATGACTTATATACAAAACAGTATCGGGAACTAAAAGGCAATTGCTCAAACCCAGTGTTCCCTAATGGGTCGCCTAAATTGTGAGAACGAAGTGTATGAAACAGAACGCTCGTGTTATAATGACTATCGTTGCCCCGCCACTGTAGAATAAATAAGTTGCATTCATTCATTCATTCATAAACATTGTAGCTCCAGTTATAAAGCGTTGTTTTAAAACTTAACAATGTTGTATCCGCTTTGGCTTTAATCGTGTTATTACAACCATCATTGCCGCGCCACTCAAGGATAAATAAGTTACATTCATTCATTAATTCATGAACATTATAGCATGGGTTACAGAGTGCTGTTTTAACACAACAGCGGTGGGCAACCACATTAGCCTACCCTCTTGTTTACTTTCTGTTGTAGTTGTAAATAGAAATGAAGGAACAACCAACACAAGCCATGGTTCGTTTGGTTTCCAATATTCCTTGAAACTCAACGCTATTGCAAGCTTTGCAGGCAACGCTCCTCGAAATAGGAAATAGTGCTCCCACGGTGGACCGGGACGCTCTTTCGCTCTTCGACACTTCCACGTTGCTGGATATGAGCATTCTACTTTGTGCCACGCTGTAGTTATAGCCAAGTGTAACCTCGGTGCAAAAAAACACGAAGTTGTTGTCGTACCAATCGACATCGGTGCTAAAAACACGGATTTTATTTTAAACTATACATTTGACCATGCCGTGTGCTGTACACATATTTGTGGTTTACGAATTGTTTCAGGGGCCAATCAAATTACTATAAAATGTATTAAACTACGCCAATATAAGTTAGAAAAGGGGGAGCGTACACATCGTTTAACCTCGCCGTCCAATTAAGTTTCGGTTTGTCTCGCTCCCATTAATCACGTCAATAAGTTAATTGCTGCTTCTCGCATATTGCAATGAACAATTTAGGGAAAGGGGGCGTTTTGCGGAAATTGTTTGATAATGATAAGCGTAAGACGACTCTTGAAATATTTTCCATAATACGAGAGACTTTCGGTTTTGGTGGTTTACGTTTAATTCATTTTACCCATAAGAGGTGTGTTGCCACATTACGTATTATAATCACATGTTGTTATATGTAGTATATATACCAAGTATATATGTAATACATTTGACGAATGATTGTGGTATACAACGCCAGAACTGTACTATGTGCACGTACACGTAGCTTAAGGTTGTGTACCTTTATGTAATATAAGTTTGTGGGTGTAAATACCGTATCTTAAATTTTATTTAGCCATTTAAATACAGTAGCAAAGTTAAATTAATAAAACAACGGCGAAAGGGAGTTGACAGCAAAACGACAGTCGTTAAAAGACTTGAGTAAAAGTGTAAAATAAAACCGTGACTGCGAAACTCACAATAGAGCGTAGATTTCTATTGAGGTTTATTTAATTAAAACAAACACTTTTGCGTCAGGTTTTTCCATTGAAACTTAATAGCGCAACGTCAAATAAGATACTGTACTTGCATCCCGTGTTACAATACCAAGTGTAATACTAGAGCGAAGAGATGGGACTTAACAGAAAGTGTTATAAAACATTTGGATAATATAAATAAAAATGCAATGTTTAGTTCAAGTGGACGTTTTAACTTTAAACGTAGACGCAACGCATAAACTAACGGGTTTGCTGTTCGCGTTGTCTTAGTAAGAGCGTGCGCCCGTACACCTTGTGTGTTTTACCTGGAACCTACAGTATCCTCACACGAGTGTCGGCCACGTGGTAAAGATGGCACGTGCTGTGTAAGGAAGTTGGTTTTCGCGTAGGTTTTATATTGTTTGCACTTTCCGTTACGATTCAATAACTCCTGTATTGTAATAAACTCTGCCCTTAGGTTCAATAAGCCTCGTGTGTGTGTTCTATCTCACCCGTATTGCCAGCTGCTTGTAGGTTTTCGGTATAATTGACAGCGAACAACCATCTACGGGTGTTGCAACAGAAACAAGCCGATTTTAGAACAACTACTTCAAGCCGTTTATCAAAACTGTCAACCCGATTGGAAAGGCCGGGGCACGGTACCGAGTTTTCTTGTTTAACTCGACTGGTTAAGGAGAATCTCAATAATGCCCGTTTACGCAAACGTGTTAGACATCACGCTTGTCAATCAAACTCCCCTATTATACAACCCGATGCCGCACACGTCACTAATAGGCTATTGCTGATTGTTTCAGCGATTTTGCTTTAGTTCAAACGCGGGTTTTCCGAAGTACATTCGTCCACGGTAAATAAAGTTGCTGCCAAGTGACAGTTTTTCGCAATAAAGTTATACGACCTAAGATTGGTGGCAGGACGACGGAAAGCGTTGACGCCTCGCAAGAAAGCGTTCTCCAGCCCGAGACTTGGCGTCCCTGAATTTTCGAAGAAGTGGCGCAGCGTGAAAACGGTTTAATTTTAGTTTGAAACTCGATTCCTTTTGCAGCCAAACCCTGCTTTTTCATTTGAGGCTTGTTGTATAAGTTTGCTACTTTGTTTATTTTTCATCACTTAATACAATATGAGGTTTATTAATCCTTCCGTTGTTCCAGCCCAGACGAAACACCTGCTGCCGTTGCTACGATTAAGTTGTTAATAATACAGATTCTCACCAAGCGATAAGTGTGCACAAAGACAACACTTGTCTGACACTACATTACATAAAACTCATACGAGTGATGCCGCTTTAAAATAAGGCATCAATTAACAAAATTACAGTTCCAATGTTTATATATATGATGAAAAATTGCGCGCGACAAAATCTAAAGTTTAAGTTTGACTCAGTTTTGCAAATCAGTAAATTTAGGCGCTTTTTGCCTATGTTTCGGAATGTATTTTGTAGCCGTTTTTATAAACGGAAACACTGGATAGTTTTAATTGTAGCAACCGCTTTCACCATTATTAGAAACGTCCGGGTACTTGTAACGTGTTGAACATCAAAGGTAGTTCTATAAGGCGTTGTTTTCATTGAGTATAACACGAGAATTGATTCGTCCACAGCGCCCTAACAACTGCATTCGGATTTAACGCGGGCTTGCTTTCCTGTGTAAAACTACTTTCCTCTCACTTTCTTAGCGACAGGAGTGATCTCCATAAGGCTTAACTTAAAACGCCCAACAACATAGCTGTAGGAGGCGTTAGGAGCAGCGGGGCACTCTCGCTAGTTGGAACCCATATGAATATATGTTTTCAAACGTGCAAGCGGTTTGAATAAACTCGCAAGGAAGAACATTCATTCTAATAGTCGCTAGTCACCATAAACGCAATAACATTACTCCATATGCCAACAACACATACTAATATTAAGATTTCATTACTGTCAAAAGCTTCACGTTTTGTAAATTATTTAATTAGGTATTGGTATGAGTGGGGAAAGATGGGACACATTTTTATTCTATTTTCTCGTCCCACTTAGTAGTAAACAAAAACATTCACAGAGTTGTAAAACCGTACCCTCACGACTCGCATAGGCCGTTGTTAAATGTTTTAAACACGGTCAGGATATTTGGATATTATAGGCAAAAGGTGTCCCGTTCCCCCCTCCCCTACTATATATTGCTTATAGCGCTGTCTGGTAACCAAGCGATACGTTTACACAGTTGTTGTTTTCCTGCTTTAATTTGCACTTCTAGCAAAGATTACCAGCATACAACAGTGAATACATAAAATATAAGACTAAATAACAATAGAAGCGTCTGTTTAGATACGGTTAAAACATAATAGATATCAATCGAAATATTAAACAGAAGGCGCACTTCTCAATATATAAGTAAACTATGAATCGTAAGAAAGTGTTTTTGTCGATTCGTTCATATATTGGCAATAATATCAGCGCCCAGGCACTTGAAAGTTAACAGTGATAGTTTTCCTCGGTGCGCTAAAATAATGGCGGAAATATAACGAAATTAACAAGAATAACACAGGAACTTTTAGAGAGCTACTTCTGACGTGTTTTTATTTTTTTTTTATTGCCAATTTTCTGTTGTCTTTGCCTTGGCAGCCATACGTAATATCAAAGGGCGTTGTTTCCCAATTTAAGTTACTCCAGCAGAAGCTACAACGCCGAGTTCGCGTTTGTAACTTAATACCATCTCCTCAGCGACGGTGATTGGCCCGTATGAAAGTGTAGCGCAGATTGAAGTGACGATGGGACATTACCGAGCATTGAGTTTAACCCAGCACATGTGTATTCGTTACTGTGGATGTAATGTTATCGTTTATAAAGTGTCGCTTAATTATATCAATACATGCAGCATGTCATGAACGCTTTCCTACCTGTTGTGGAGTCTCATGTGAGTTTTGAGATTACTCGTCGAGCTGAAGCGTTTGTTACAGACATTACATTCGTGTGGTTTTTCACCAGTGTGTACGAGGTTGTGTTTCTGTAGATGAGCCAACTGTGTGAAGCCTTTTGAACAAGTAGCGCATTTGAACGGACGCTCGCCGGTGTGAACTCGTAGATGAACCTAAAATATCCACAATTAAAATACGATAACAAGGTTTGGATAAATAATAAAAGCAAAATGATTAAACGTCACTTATTTATCCTTGCATGGCGGGGCAACGACAGTCGTTATTACACTGCTGTTCTGTTCCCTACACCTTGTGCCGCTTACAAGTTACCACATATGTAACTTTGTTGGTGAAACTTACTTTTAAATTGGACAGCTGTCCGAACCTCTTATAGCAAACGTTGCATTCGTACACAATCTTTCCGTTTTCTTTGCGGAGGGGATAAGGCAGGGACTTGTAGCCAGAATTCGGACCTCGTTTGCAGCGCGAGTTCATGTTGCCACTAGAGTCACTGTTTCAAAGGGAAAGAGAAAAATAAATACAGTGTTGGTATAGCAATAGTAAGTGGGGGTAAGATGGTCTATGTGTTAATCTATTTTCGCTCCATTATGTAGAAAACTTTACCGAATTATAAAACCAAATCCTCGCGAATATTTTAGAGTGTTAATTGCTAAACCACGATTTAAAAATACGGGATATTATGCGCTAACGCTTTCCATCTTGTTACGATAAGATTTGACAGTATATACGTCTTATAATACCGTACTATACTGGTACACACAACAGTAATATAAGTGTTCTAACTTACCCG
This sequence comes from Ciona robusta, assembly GCF_009617815.1. Lineage (NCBI taxonomy): Eukaryota > Metazoa > Chordata > Ascidiacea > Phlebobranchia > Cionidae > Ciona > Ciona robusta. The sequence continues at coordinate 7,178,409 of NC_143246.1, forward strand.
TTGCTGGACGAAGCTACGCTACTCGTGGGTGAGGTGGTTTTGGGTGGGGTCATATTTGTAGTAAAATTATGGAATGACGTATTTGGTATTTTCACACCGGTTGAATGTTGGGGGAACAAAGGGGAGCGATTCACCACGGGCGCACGAACCTCAGTGGTTCGCTGTTTCTCTTTCAGGTGGTCGGACAAGCGGCTGTTTTCGTAACCTTTAATAAAGTACATTGTGTTAAAATACGAATGTATTTGTTGTAGTGTATATGATAGTACTATAAACGTATTCTCTCGCAGAAGTTGTAAACCAGTATAATATGTACTAAAACGGATAAACATATGTTTGTGTATCCTATATGTACGTACCATGTGTTAAAAAATAGCATACATAGGTTGTATATATATATGATAATGCGTGTTTTAGCGCATGTGTTGTAGTTTAAACTGCCATAAGTTGGTATAAACGATGATATATGATAATCACGTTTTGCGCATAAGTTACTTTAGTATAAAATACGGTAAGATGGCGCGTATTTTATGACGGCGCATATTTTACAGCATATGTTGTAGTGTAAGCAAGCATATATGTGCAGGCTGCAGTATAAATATATTCCTATGTATTTACCTGCAAATAACTTCATATTTTTTGAAGCGTTATTCCCAAGCATTGGTGTTGGCGTGCCCATTGGGAAAAGCCCTTGCATTGGAAACATGGCCGGGTTGATTAGATCTGGCCTCCCACTTGCAACCGCGCACATATATTTCTGTAATCTTTCCGCGTAAGTTGAATTGAAGTTACTTTGGTTGGCTGAAGGAGCGATCGCCGCTTTCCGCACCGCGTTCTCCCATAATAACTTCCCCATCTGCATCATGTAGTAGTCGGGTCGAAATGTTGGTGCCGGCATACCTGACGTAGCGGTTTGTGACGTGTTGTATGGAAGTTGGTGTTGGTTTTCTGATTTGGTGTGTTTCATATCTTCATAAGCTGCGCTAAACTTTGAAAAATACCTTTGGCTGTAATTGTTTTTCAAAGTGTCGGGTTCATCGCTTTTCGGGCTTGTTTCGCGTTTGTTTTCAAGGTGAACGTTTTCAAGCGATAGGTTTAAAGCTTCGTTTTGGTAATCTGCTTTTGATTCTTTTTTTTCTGAGCGCTCAGATTTAATTTCAAGTTTCTGCGGCACAGTCGGTCGGTATGTTTCGCTTCGTTTCGCCTTCGCTTGGACATCGGAAGAAAGAAGGGCTGTTGGCGGGAGTTTCATGCTCTGCGTCCCCGCCGGCGATGTGGATATTTGCCCTGCCGATTGCCGCGCGAGAAAATGCGTGTTCATTGCGTACAGCAATCTTTGGTAATAAAGTGGAAACATAGCAGTTGGGGTTAAGTCAGCAGATAAACACATATCTTTCGGTGGACAATTGGTGCTTGATGGTGCTGTCGGTAAGAACGTTGTTTTCGCATGCTTACCATCAATGTTCCAGCTTGGTGACAAGATCATATTCTGGTCTGGACTTGGACTCCCACTACCGTAGCCGCTGTCGGAGGGAGAAGTAACGTTATGATCTAGCAAGGACTTCACAGAGAAGTCGCTTTTTCTTGACTTGTTCTTTTCTTGCGGAGAATGAAACATGGTAGGTCTCTCCACCCATCTTTCGGGGGAGACCCCGCCTCCTTTTACTTCCCCTATGGACGCCATATTGTTTCCATTAACGTCGGATTTTAAGTTTTCCGTCGACGGTCTTCGTCTGAACACACATGATTCCGACATATTTATATTTCAATCAATATGTTTAGTTATAAATATTTTTTTACACTTTCACTGTAATATAAAAAGTTTGGTTTAAACTTGCAAAATTCTCGTCTCGGTTCCTTGCAATCTGTCAACTGACTGAAGCAGCTAACTTGTTCTCGCTTATATTTCAACTGGTATAATGAAATAATCAAGTCTGTAAAAGTGTTGACGATCGAGGCTCCCTGTTGCTCGCATAGGCAGTGATGATGACGAGACAACGGGTGTCCTGCAAATATATACCTGCCGCATAATTATCTCGAATCGACGACTGCCTCTTTTTTCGTGTTGCCACTTATCGCCTACCCTACTGTTTCCGCTCACTGTAGATTACGCACAGCCTTCTCCTTTTTCTGTTTTCTCTCTCTCTCTTTTAGCGAGAGACAGCGACGTCTTCCCTTCGCCTCCGGAGTTCTAAATATTCCACATCGACGCTAAACAGAAACTACACCAAAACAACATCAGCCTACAAGAAATTATTTATTTCTGTATCTTAGCGTGGGCACTTGCTTATGTAGAAGACGAAAATATAATTCAATTACCGGTTGTCATTCTGCGCAACATTAGTTTCCTTATATGCTTAATTCTCACAACGGTTGAAGTCGCTTGCTATCTATTTTCGTGAGGTTGTTCACGAGTTGCAGTGTTGCAACATCTTGTTATTTGCGGTCCTGAAACCAGGGCCTAGTTTATTCTTTATGTTGGAATTGATTATGATGAGCTTAGCGAAATAACTGTCAACGGATTGGCGAGAAAGTTAAACATCGACGTCCCGTTATCAGCCACCACTGTTTGTCCATTTACCGTGCTAACGAGCAAGATACAATGCATCAACACGCACTAAAAACAGGCCAAGATTTCAAGCAAGCACCACTTGTGTTTAATAGTTTCTTATCCGGGATTTTCTTGTGAGATTCTTAAGAAAACTTTGCGGAATAATTGAACGCAAGTGTTGGGACGACTGCTAGTGCAAATAACGCGACGTTTGCCGCTTATCTGAACATTGTAAGTTGTTGTTGGTTAATTGTATCGCTCGCTTGGTTCCTGCAATGAGGAAACGTCTTATCTCCGCTTTCACACTTCGCTATCATTTTATGTTATACACTGTACACAAATGTTTTCTTTTACGCCGTAGTCGTATCACCACAAACAAAATGTCTTTGCGTACTGGACAAACTATAACTCTTTTTACTGTACAAAGTAAAAATATTCAAGGCACAATTTGAACAAGTTAATTATTAAAATATGTTTCTGCACAATATATATTAAGTACAACATAGATCTGGTAATTTATCATTTTGCCAACCAATGTTTCTGAGACTTATTCAATGATTTAAGATCGCAGAAGTCATAATATGTTATGTAGAGGCCATCATGCAAATATTGAAGTTGTATATATATTGTTGCTATCAGGCATACTACACTTGTTTTGTAAAACAATGAGAAGACTATGCAAATGTTTTCGCATAAGCCGCTTATGCTTCTCACTATAAACACCGCGTTTACGGAGCCGTATGTGACATTGCAGATGGATATTTCCTGCCTTCTCTATTGTGTCGGGCAAAATAACGCTGCCAGTAATTTCCACCAAGATGAAGTGAAATTATTTCTCGTGTTCGGTGAGACATGAACGCAAAAGGATATTCTTTGTCAATGTAAAAGAATACGTGTATAAGCGAAGCCGTATCCTCTCTCACGCCAACCCGTAAAGCGGATGACAGCTAAACGCAACTCGCGAGTATTTGCAACGATTCGAAATAGAATTTACATCCGTTGTATTGTTAAGATTCCCAGAACATGTTGCAGCTTAAATGTTCCGAATAAGATTTGCCAACATGGCGACGCTAGTTCGCGGAAAGCGGAGTCTGACTCATTTCTCGTTGTATTATCTTGTCCATCAAACGTAGAAAATGATCGTATTTTCCTGCAAAGAAACGGCGAGATCGTCTCATTCGACTGCTGCACATTCGAAACAATAAGAGCAACGTGTCACTGGATTCCGCTGACGATCAGATCCAGTTTGTTAATACGATCCCAACCCATGGTTCGACCTTTGTTTCTTAATGCAGTGTTTGCGTACCAGTATAAGCACAATGCAATCATACGTACATTTGTTATAGCGCGGTTACAATTGATTTAAATCTTCCATCACCTGCTATAGTTAGTTTACAGATATCCGCTCAGACAATGCGACCTGCGTTTAAACGGACGCTGACTGCAAATCCAGACAACTGAGATTAATACGACAGATATATACCTATTGTCATTGGGTTTATTTGAGTGTTTGTAAATTTCTGATACATGCCCTAATCAAGATACAAACGCGGTTGTTTATACATACAGAAAACCTAACACTGTAGGGATCTGGTGCTACGAAAACGTAACAGACAAAAATTACGTCCAACCAATTGTATCATGAAAAAATATATATTTCGCCTAAATGGCATGGCCAATTTTCTATTCATAGTGTACTGTATAGGTGTGTTAATGTAAAATTATATAGCGTATCTATGTCCATGTATTCTATATGGGTAAGATCCTAGCGCCAGAAAACCTTGAAATTCAGGCCAGAGTTGGCACATTACCATAGCTTAAGTATATCTATCTCCGTTTATACATATATAGTAGTGTGGGGGAAGATAGGACACACACACACACATATATATATATAGTAGTGTGGGGGGAAATGGGACACTTTTTTATTCTATTTTCTTGGCCCATTTGGTAGTAAACAAAGAACATTCAAATATCTATCTACGTTTGTATATACAAGGCGACGCGTTGCCAAATAATCGTTGTTCGTTGTAACCTAAAAAGTTATTTATTCTTTGCTGTATATTGCATTGTTGTGTTCATCACGTCATGCAGTGACTAATATTTGTGTAATACACATGTTGTAAAATAAGGTTTCACGTTTATTTTGTTGAACAACATCCGGTATGAACAAGCACCTTACTTGATCGCTTGTAACTTGCACGTTGCGGCCTACATTGCAGAGCATGCGGCGGTTCACTGTATTGGCTACGAGCTATATACACATGCGTGTAAATATGCTGAGTTTCAACTATGAATGTTAGAATGGTAGTTCATTAGTTGTAATTACATAAGTGTGGTCAACGTCCTTTCTTTTGGATTTTAGTGTATAATATATACATTGTTTATAACTTTTAAGTCTAATATCGCTTTTATTTAACATATGAATATAAATCCTTCATAAATAAATGACTTGCTATGGCTATAACTGAAAACGTTTTTACCAATACCGGGGTAAAAAGTAGCCCGCCGCAGTCTTATGCGGCATTGTCACGCCACCATGCGACAGAAAGTATGAACGAGCGAGTGTTGCTTATTTATAGTCGGGTGGATATTTAACTCTCGTTATAACATGCGCGCTTACGAGTTACCACGTATGTTACTTGGCAATGAATATTTTGGAAAGATATTTTACTGAATATGGATTGCTGACAATTTGACCGACTCACAAGTGACCACTTGGTTTGAAACATTTCCGTTAAGGTTTTACTTGAGAGATATTACTTGTCGTTTTTAACGATTGTCGTTTTTCTTTTAACTCTCTTCGCTTCGTAGTTCTAATTATAGTTACCTATGTTATAAAATGTGTTGCATATAGAGTTACTGCTACAAATTAAATGGGCTGCTAGTTGCCTTTTCCCCACCTTACCAATCCAAACGACTAACTCCAAAGTCCACGAACAAGCTATGTGACTTGCATGTAACGCTAAGTGGTAAGTTGATACCTTAAAGCGGCCTGCTACTTGTAAAGGAAGGCCAGTCACTATATCCGTCACTTAATCAAAGTTTACACGGAGTAGCGGCCATCAGAGGTCCAATCATCATTAAACGTTCCTTTTCTTTCGCTGGAAATTCTGCCACACTTTTAAAAATGGTTGGTATTTCGTTGCAATATTTCAAATTAAAATATCAACCAAATATTCGTAAGTCGCGTAAGTTTACAGCAGCAAATGAATTACAGAAATAAGTTGTTTTTACCTGAAGCAAGTTTGGACTATAATACACAACACACATACAATATATATATATATATATAAGTTGCTCTTCTTTCAAGCCGCTTATGCATTTGCGTTTTTTTATTAGTCCAGATAGGAACCTTGAATGTTAATGGTAATTAATTTCGCTTCGCCCTATTCATAATAACGTAAGTCGCGGCTGTTTTATTCTATTATATATATACATAAATATGGGTGGGGTCCTATACGGCGAGGTACATCGGGGAACATAGGTTTTAGGCTACATTAAGACTACGCAATGTTTTGCCTATATTACCCCAAAGTCGTGACTGTAAGGGCAGCCGCCATTTTGGTTTTAGAAACTATTATGTCGTGGTCGTAATATAGTTTTTTCTTTGTCTTTTTTAAATGGGTGAGGTCCTTTTCCAGGACCTGGGATTTCGGCAAAAATTCCTTTACTCCTTGGTTACTAACGGGTTATTTTGTCAGCTACCGAGAAAAACAATCACCCACAAAGTTTTATAGTTTTATTACTCGTAAGCGGGCATGAGGTGTATGGAACAGAATACCCGTGTTATAACGACTGTCGTTGCCCCGCCATGCGAGGAAAAATAAGCAACAAGTAAAGGCCACCTTTCGCACACTACCCACTTCCTTTAAGTCGCTTCACCCAGTTCTCGCTCTTGTCGTCCTTCCCATTAACTTGCACGTGCAAATGTAACGCTATACTCGCTCTTGTTGAGAATACAAGGTTGATTTGTATTGAACTTCGTGCATCTATTACCCCGAAATCGGTTTCACAAACCGGCAACCATCGAAGCTACAAGTGGTTACTATCAGGTGACGCATCTGACGCACGCGGATTACGCGCCAGTGATCCCGAAGACGACACATCACGACCCTTCACACGCGATGACAGATTCTCGTTAATTTCAATTTAAAAGTGTTAAAATAACAAATACTTAAAACAAGCTGTCCTTGCACGGGGGCAATTAAATTCAGTTACATGCGTGACATGGCTCGAATATTCGTTGGGAACACACACCATTCGAAGTTTAAACAGTGTAGAACGATGACAAATTATTCCGAAAATATCGTTTTTTTTTAAAGATGTTAAAGTAACAATAATTTATTACCTGTTTCACTGCATTTACTGAAGTATTTCGTGTATAATAACGGTTAGAATTTATTTGTGAAAAGTGGTTATATTTGGATCAGTCACAACGCATCAATCAATCAGGATAGAATGAATATCATACACCACCGTGAGAACATCTCTTAAACCTAAGCCGATCATATGTTGATGGGCAAACAAGGGAAGCGGAATTCAATGAGGCGTGAGCGGCCTCAAGCAGGAGGGTTGTAACCAAACACAAATCTCTTCCTCTTGCCTTGCCGCTCTCGATTCGTAACACATGCAACCAGCCTCCTCTAGTTGGGTCCAACAGCAATTTTTGGGGAGGGTTTCCGCTCCCTAAGCTCTGGTTACATCCGAGGCTTAAGTAGTAGATAAACCGAGCTGTTTAACCCATTTATACGTGCCAGAAATGCGCACCATATTCTCAGCCACCCCTCTGGGTTGATATACTGCACTAGTTGCAGAAAACACTTTGTCCAGGTTAAGCTCTAAATGAACACCTTTCTCCCAATTATTCAGTAGAGTAAGCCACGCTTTTGACCAGTGTTTTTATCCACTTTTTAACCTCACCCATTCGTTTGCTCCTAAAATCCATTTCGTCGTTGGTGATAATCGAATGGAGAACTAAATTTTGCGTTAAGTTAATTATAATTTTTTTTTAATCATTCGAGAACTTTGTTCGTTGTTGTATAACATTTTTTTCACTACAGTAAAAATTTAAACGGTAGTACATTTATAGAAGTTATAACTCCTGGGTTCGGCAGGCACGCTAACTACTGTGCCACGGCGCCGATTTATTCAGGTTACCTGCACTAAACCGGCATGCTTTGCTTAAGAGGTCAAGTGAAGGATACAGAAGTCGTGGTTATTTTTACCCGGCTCGGCTTACACGGCACGACCCCCCGACACCAGCGTTGCAAACTTATATCAAAGCTGTAGAAACTTGTCGACCTCTCGTAACCAAACTCGTAGATCTTCCTGTTGCGAGAGGCTCAGCACCATGTTTTGAGATTAAATGAATTGTTCTAACCTGGCTTAGCGAATCACGCGATACAAACACGTTAACAGAGTCCATATAATACTGTGGGGTAAGATGACTGCCGTTAGCATAATATATTTCATAATATATTTTACGCTCTTTTAGATTTGTGGGGATACGGTTATAAAATTCTGTAAATATTGTTTGTTTGCTTCAAAATTGGACGATAAAAGCGAATGTTAACAAGCACCATTTACCCCAACTTCTTATATGGTTTATTTGTCAGTTAACAAGACGACTTTCTGGAACATCTATTGTTACTGCCTTAAAAATTATTATACCAACGCATTTAAAAATTGGACTTTTTAATTGAAATTTTATTTGGAAAGGTGCCCTTCTTGTATTTCTTGTCACCGCCAAGGGTCGTGGCTCCCATACAGCCCGCCTACACGCGCCCACTTGCTCTAAATCACCAACACTTGCCCGCATCCGGTTTATTTCGATCCGACCCGTCAGGCAAGAGTAGTTAGCCATAGTTGCTCGTATTTGTGGACGGAGTTTCAATTTCACTTCCGACTTATTGTACCTGCGCTTAATTGCGTCGTTTTTGCGTGCAAAGCCCCGAAACTTAATCCTGACAAGTTGCTGCCAGGTAGTCGCTTGAGTAACTGAGAGTAGGCACACAGATGCCTGCCGGCTTATCCTCTGCATTCTTTCTATTATTTCCCGAGCACCACCCCGATACAACTCAAGTGCTAAGGGGGGAACGTAATCTATGCTACACAGTTGATTTGCACGATCCGAAAACCCAAACCTCGGTAAATTTGATTTTACATTTCCCTCGTTTCCTGGTAAAAGCCCAAATCGCAAGTTGGGAATTTCGACGAAACTGCTCGCGTACTTTCCTTACTTAAACGCACAATCACACGGGTAATTTACGACGTGTTTCCTAATTAAAAGGGTCGGTTTATTTTACATTAAATTTGAATATGCAACTTTATAATTGTAGATTAAATACCCGTGGAACACGCCTCTTCTTTGCAAAATCCTTGTCCCGCTTTTAAAATGGTGCTCTTTCAGTTATTCTATTTTTAACGTATTATAACGACAGTCGATTTGTTGTTAATTCCCATCTCTTTACTTTGTTAATTAAACATTACCTATGTAATTATAATTCTTGGCTATTTAACTGAATATAACCATTGTTATTGTAACCGAAGATATTAATAGGAGTTGTTTTGTGTTGTGTAATAAAAATCCGCATTTTCCGTTATCCAGGTTCGAATTACGGAAGTGCAGCCCGGGTGTTGAAAGTCTCGGAATTTTTAAGTTTAAAGTTTGATCTCGAAAATCTGTGCTTGCGCGTCGTGTAAACCCTAACTCGGGAAGTTTGGGGGAAAGATGAGACGGCTCAAAAGATTCGGAACCTTTTGTTGAAGCAAGAATCTTTACGAGGTCACGAACACAATTCCAACGAACGCAGAGGAAACTAAAGGACTTTGCAGGTGAGAAGAAATGCAGGCTTTACGTTAAAAATGGATCTTGGATAAAATAAAAAAAAAGTTTTAGAAGGTTCTTAATAAATTTGAACCAATAAAAGCTAATAAATGACATTTTGAAATTTAAAAATATATCATGTTAAACAATACTGATATTTAAAAATACATCCAGTTAAAAATTAGCTAATATGTAAAATTCAACTAGTGTTGTTGCTACCAGGCGTAATGTGATGTTTAAAGTAAACAGCTCCTTAAAATATATCCAGATTCAAAAAGATTCGGCTGCCGAAGCAAGACTAGTTTTCAGTTCTCGGCATCTTCTTTACATTTGTTTTATGAATAGCCCATGATAACACATCGACGTCACGAACACGATTCCGCACAGACGGATTTTGCAGGTTGGGAAATTTGTCTTATTTTGGCAATAATAGTTTTTGCTCACGATAAGAAAATCCTAGAATTAATATAAAACCAAAAAAGTGCGACATTGAAAAATATATATGACTTAAAATGTTTGTTCCTCAAAATGACGTATAGCTTTTCTAGTAAAAACATATATTCTATTTTACCGACGTTTCGTCTGGCATAAGGCAAAAACAACAATAGTCTTTACTAAACTAAAATAATAAATTAAAAGTTTAAAACCCATCTTGCTTTGCGAAGCAATATTTTTAAAGCGGGTAACAAGCCGAAATTTTGGCGGTTTTAAATTTAAAAATATTCATGCTCTTATGACGTAACTATAAATAGATGTTACGTCATTTATATTCACACGATTTAAAAATGTTGCGAGTCGTATTTGGGGAGTCTGGATTTTAGACAGGTGGACATGAATCATTGTATTTATCACGCTACTTGCTAAGCCATGAAAACATGCGAACAGGTGTCGAGTTTGTTGTTCATTTCGCACCTGTCTATCTAGAATTCAACGCAAAGTGAATTATTAGGCACGTAATTGACCACTGTGAATAGTTTTTGGTCAAACAGTAGTTGGGCACGAATGTGGCATTACTGTCAAATCTTTTTGACGAAAAGTTTTTATTTTTCATGTTTTTTTAGTGGCAAGTTATTTCCGCGCAAACTAGTTCTTACATATCTTGACTGTGATTCAATCATGTAATTTGACTTAAGTGCTTGTTCAGATTTAATACTATTAGCAGTAAGTGAGTTTTTTTAACTCACATGCTTTGCAATGTGGCCACTCCTTGGTTTCCAAAAACACGACGACGCGTTAAACGAAATAGTTAAAGCTGTCCGCGATTCTTCGCGTTACAATTGTTTCAACCACCACTGTTTGTACATTTACCGTGCTAACGAGCAAGATACAATGCATCAACACGCACTAAAAACAGGCCAAGATTCCAAGCAAGCACCACTTGTGTTTAAATTCTCACATTTGTAAAATTAAATACTAATTTCGTATGAGACCTTATATTTAAAAGTAGTTTAAATGATCATTTTAAAATTCATCATAGCAAAATATAATCCGCCACACCAAACAGTGCTTCCGTTAATTTATTCCGCACCAAATCGACCCCTTAAAAATCCCTCTCTGTTTACACAATTGGAAACACGGGTGACTTATAATATGTTAAAACTTGGTAATCATGCTTTGAATCAAAATATTGTGGAAACACCAAGACCCAGCTGTTACTTTGCTGTTTTAAAATTCTCAAGTTTTGTGTCTTGTTTATATTTCTTTGAGAAGTAATTTGGTCTCCAGTGGAGCATGACGTAGTTTTGATTTATGTGCATCGTCACACGAGGGCGGAGTGGAGCTGTTTATTTGAATCTATAAAGTTCGCTGTGTTAGATTTTGATTATAAGTTAATTTGGCATGATATGAGAAAATAAATTAATATTTTGATATGTTTAGTAGGTTAGGGTAAGACTTTTCATGTTTTCGTTCTCTTTTATCGGCATATTTGGTGATAAACAAAGAATATTTACAGAATAATATAACCGTATCCTCACGACTTTAAAAGAGCGTTGTTGATTTTTAGAAACATGATTGGGAAATATGGGATATTATGCGGGTATGTGCTAACGACAACCATATATATACAGTTTACCAATTATACAATACGCCGACTGTAGTTTGGTCTTGGAGGAATATATAATAAACTCGTATCGTCAGATCCAATACTTACTTCATACACTTAACTGTTTGTTATTATTACTCATATAAGCTACATTACGTATTCGTCTATTTATAGCACAGTTGATATACTAATGCTATTATATGAGAGATATTAAGATTCCACCTTTGATACCCCTAGCACTACTTCATTAGTCATTCAAACCAAACCCTTATACACATAAACAACACTACATGTGTTCGGTGTTTTTGATCAGTATTAGATTTGTTACCATCCGTGTCACATTGCGTTGTCTTATAGCGTGGTATTGTACAAATATAAACTTCAACGGAACAAGTATTAGCTTAACCATTTTAAAAGCAGTAAATAAGACAAACGTTACGTTTATAAAAACAATTATAACTACAACACGATAAATATCGAGACTGTTGTTTTCACCATGGGTTGACATAATTACCACAGAGAGGTTTGCCGAAGGTACGAAACAAGTATTGCAACAGCGACATTGCTTCTGGATGAACTCAGTTTCTGTTTCATATGGGACTTTGACCACAACAACGACACGAACTGTTTGTTTGTGTGATTAATGCCTAAAACTACTTACGGTGGGTCCGTACGCTGCGGCGAACCGCGTAGTTATCGTACCTTGTTTGTTCTGGTTAGTTTATTCTTTATGTTGGAATTGATTATGATGAGCTTAGCGAAATAACTGTCAACGGATTGGCGAGAAAGTTAAACATCGACGTCCCGTTATCAGCCACCACTGTTTGTCCATTTACCGTGCTAACGAGCAAGATACAATGCATCAACACGCACTAAAAACAGGCCAAGATTTCAAGCAAGCACCACATAGTCTAATCTCTGACATCTTTTGAAAAATTGTCTGTTGCAATACATTGTCGGTGTATTTTACGTGGGTAAGCTCCACGGCGGGGCGTGATTTAAGCTAGGGTTGGCATATTACTGCAAATTCATACTGCGTTCACTTTCAATAAAAATAATCTTTTCCATAATTCTATTCTAAGTTGTCATGTTAACAACGGTAGTCAAATTTCCTGATATTAGTGTATTCTTACGCGGAAGAGATCCTATACAGCCAGGTACGCCATTTTAAACTGGGATTTCGGCCGGAGTTGGCCCATTGACATACTATAGGTTTAATTAAAAATAGCAATGACTTGTACTTGTCACAACAAAATGATGTCATCGTTTTCAGTTTTTTTTAATTAGGTTACGTTAGCTATCGTATATCTTCACCACAATGATCGTCACGTTCGCTTTTGCGTGCAAAGGCAAGTAACTCAATCATGATAAGTTATTCAGGGACCCGGCACGAGTAACTGAGAGTCACTACCCAGATGACGTCTTTGTTGAACACTTTAACTTGCATTTTTCAAGCTTTGTCCGCCCCCAGTTCGATGCTGAATCTATTGTGGTAACACACGAATCGTAAAATGACCGCACCAGCTTTTGTGTTGGCGGTTTTGCCAGGCAAGCATTATTTTCGCTTTGATTGTTTACAACCGCAGCTCCCGACGAACACAAACCAATCATCAGGTCTAAGGTTCCCTTACCCTTCCCCCTCGTGCCAGATTGTAACCAAACCCGGGGCGAATTACGGAAGTGCAGCCCGGGTGTTGAAAGTCTCGGAATTTTTAAGTTTAAAGTTTGATCTCGAAAATCTGTGCTTGCGCGTCATGTAAACCCTAACTCTGGAAGTTGGGGGGAAAGATGAGACGGCTCAAAAGATTCGGAACCTTTTGTTGAAGCAAGAATCTTTACGAGGTCACGGTTGCTGGTTGCAGTTGATTTTTATGAATGGGCGGGTGCACTCTAATGCATATATATAGTTGTTGGGCTTATGTAAGGAATAAAATACATCCCATCTCAATATGATTGGTGTTTGACCATAAAACTGAATCCGAGAATGCAACTTATTTATTCTCGGGTGGCGGGGAAATAACAGTCCCTACAATACGGGTGTTCTATTAATACTTCTCGTGCTTGCTTACCAGTCACCATATCTATGTAACTTTGTGGCGTCGGACATATGAGAAACTTTATACACATTTTGTCATTGTTTAGATTCTGCGCATATTTAAGCCATAGCGGTATTTTTAGATTAAAAACTTTAAAATACCAAATACACATTCTAACACGGTGAGGTCATACGTCGAGTTACGCCAGCTGTAGGGGCCTGGTATTTCCCCAGAGTTGGCCCAAGATATCTCACATGTGTCTTTAATTCATGATACCGTTGCATATATCATTTCACCAATGTATTCAGCATTTATAAGAAATGAACTTCAGTATAAAGAACGAAAATATTCAAATTTCCGTGTTATTGTGTGCGTACATGTTTGCTGCTTTTTAAAGGGACGAAAATTCCCGAATCCTTCTGTTAAATGTGGTCATATTTGGATCCTTGCCTATTTATTTCCCTTGCGAAAGTTTTTCACTTTATCTTGTAAATTGTTTTGTTTCTTGTGAGCAATTGAAACATTGTTGATGAGCAAACCAGCCACATATAATGTAACGACATCTGATGCTGTGCGTCGGATGTGGCGACATGGGAACGAAACAACTTTCCACGGCGTTTCAGGCCTTCACGCCCCGTCAAACTTTAAGTACCGACCCGAGAAATATGAGGCAACTTTCGACTCGGAGTAATTCGATATTCAACCACATATTTCAAGCTTTGCAGGCAGCGGATGCTCCTTTAGCCGCTTGTGAAACTTGGTACCTTTACTTTGCTCTTCGCACTATGCAAACATTTTGAACCAAGTAAGGATTACTGTCAACGCCGTTGAAAGGGGTTATGCTGCCAATGTTATTGCTTATATCTGAGCAAATGGTTTGTTTTGTTTATGGGTTAAAAACGCGGTTGCTAAGCTGTTAGTCGGGCGTGGAGCGATATCTTTTTACTTGTGGTTTATAAAAACAAATAGGACAGTGCAATATTGTTAATATACTACTGTGGGTAATATGTTAGCACCTAAAACACACGTTAACAGCGCTCTTTTAGAGTCGTATAAGGATGCTTTTATATAATCTGTAATTTTTTTCCTGTTGAACATATATAGTGTAAGAAGTGGGATTTGAACCCACGTCCCCATTCGGCTTTATATATTTTCCCCTTGCAAAAAGCCTGCAGACGTATACTTATCACGGTTTGCAGCCAAAACCTGCATTACAGAGACGACCCTTAGTTGTTGATTTGCGTGTGTTGCATGCCCATTGTTGGTCACTCAGGAAATGCAATCACGCTCAATCTGACAACCACGGTTCTTGTATTGTACACAGCACAGCGGGGGGCGGCACGCGATTAAAATCTCCCATTCCAATTGCATTAATCGTCCCAGCACCCTCAGATTAAATGCAGCCACCATATTGTAGAAGCGTGGCGACATTTCCGGAATTTCACCAATTTATTCCCGGAATAAAAATCTCGTCGAATCGAGAGTGGCAAGGCAAGAGGAAGAGATTTGTGTTTGGTTACAACCCTCCTGCTTGAGGCCGCTCACGCCTCATTGAATTCCGCTTCCCTTGTTTACTCGTTAAAACTCGGGCTATTTCTCGCCATCTTCTCACGGTCGTGACGCAGTTTTCAGCAGTGCTGTTGCCGAAACACAACATAGGTTTGATGGGACTTCACCGAATTGAATGGGGGCTGACCGGCTCATCTGATTCGGTTGAGATTGCGTGTGAAGGTGAACAACATAAACGAACATTACAGTTTCATTTAAATTCAAGTTTTCTTAATTTTTAAAGCCATTTTAACTACAATTCCGCTAACCAAAATCAATTTTAATCGGAAGTTGGCGAGAATCTGTCATCGCGTGTGAAGGGTCGTGATGTGTCGTCTTCGGGATCACTGGCGCGTAATCCGCGTGCGTCAGATGCGTCACCTGATAGTAACCACTTGTAGCTTCGATGGTTGCCGGTTTGTGAAACCGATTTCGGGGTAATAGATGCACGAAGTTCAATACAAATCAACCTTGTATTCTCAAGATCGAAAAATTGCATTACGTAGCTGGAAATAGGAACTGCTTATGTTGTAACTCAATATAAGTTACACTGCACCGTTAGAGCAGTTTGGGATAGATGGGCTGCGACAAAACCATAGTTCTATTCTATATGGGTGAGTTTCTACAGTGAAGCACGCCATGGGGACCTGGGATGTAGGCCAGGATAGGCCCATTACCCCAAAACAAAACCACGGTTAAATGTTAGTGTCATATAAGATAACACCACTAGCTCTGGGGTTGTTTGAGTTCTCTCTGTGTTAATGTATGTTAGCTGCGTGATGCTGTTTAGCTCCAATTGTTGGAATCTGTGATTTCTAGAATCTTCCGCGTCGTTTGCGTTTCATTATGACATCCCCTTTCCTATCTATGACGTATGACGTCAGTTCATCGCCCAAACAAAGGGATTGGTATCAGATTCAACGTCTCCATTGCAACGGATGCCATTTCAGCATTATGTCAGTTAGTTGTAACAAAAGAATTCGCATTCTTCGCGTGTCTTGCGGTAAGGAAACGTCGTTCAATCGCCGGAATCCAGTGACACGTTGCTCTTATTGTTTCGAATGTGCAGCAGTCGAATAATACGATCTCGCCGTTTCTTTGCAGGAAAATACGATCATTTTCTACGTTTGATGGACAAGATAATACAACGAGAAATGAGTCAGACTCTGCTTTCCGCGAACTAACGTCGCCATGTTGGCAAATCTTATTCGGAGCATTTAAGCTGCAACATGTTCTGGGAATCTTAACAATACAGAGAATAAATGAACTCTTATACGGCTGATAGTTCTGTCAACGCTTATGGGTCTACAGCGAGTTAAAATTTGATCCTGGGTTAATTGGCCAGCTATACTGTTGTTGCTGATGAGTGTTTTGGACCAAAATAAGTTACGTACGTGGTAATTTATAACCGGGCACAAGGCGTTTGGAACAGAAAACCGTGTTATTACGACTGCCGTTGTCCCGCCACGCAGGATAACTATGTTGCATACGTGGTAACTTGTAAGCGAACACATATAAGTATAATATAAAATCTAACACCAAAGTTATAACGACTGCCGTTGTCCTTCATGCCAGAATAAACAAGTTACATTAAATATGTTCATCTTTGAGCTTCAATTTGCGTGAATAATAGCATGTGCATATGCTGCAAGACACCACACGGTTAGAACGCAACACTGTTCAAGTCATATTTACTTAAAAGATATTCGGGGTTTCACTGCGAGACACGAAATCAGTTGCATTTATTATTGTTAGAATAAAATCTTAATCAAGTTTCGTGTATTGTCTGCTTAGGTCAAGCACTTCTATGGCCTTGGACGAGACCAAGACACGATAACCTGTGCAAACAGTTTAGAAAACAGATGACGGTTAATCTTATCTTTCGTTAGATTAACTTTATTTAGCATTACCCCGTGCTAACAGTAGTCACAAACATTTGTTTACTGCGTGAGTTCGGCGGTTAGAAGGCCATGCGTCCCTGAAAGTCACCTGGCATCGAATACCTTAATATTTACTTGGAAGCTGGTGGATATTTTTAGCGATTTTGTTATTTGAGTAATTTGAAACTGTTTTTCTAGACCAGTTGAATAGAGTCCACGGGATACTCCTACCTAGATTTACCTTCGGTATGGCAACAATTGCTATGACGCTATGCCCAAATATGGGGTTCTGAAAGTTTGTTTATATTGTCTGTCGGTTTCGAATCGGTGAGACCTGGATTTAGATTAATATTTAGATACCACGCCAACCTTCGCTTTAAATAGATGGAGGAAGACGGCACCCTTTCCCTTTGCAAACGCATATGGTGTATTTACATATAGGCTTTTTGCTACCTGACTTGGTTATATTGTGCAATATAGTGTATACATTATAATGGGGGCAGGATGATCCATGTTTCATTCTATTGTCCTATTTGGTAATAAAACATAAATATAATATTTACAGATTTTTACAACCGTATCTTCACGACCTGAAAGATCGTTATTATTTCTTAAAAACACGATTAAAAGGTATTGAATATTATGACCGGTGTTCGTCTTACCACATAGTGAATGTGTACAATCATTCACGCCAACGCTTTTGCTACTGAAATGTGGAGGCAAAAGGTCAAGCCATGTTTAGTAGACACATACCACCATTGCTGGAAAATGCGTAACTTACATTTGGCATAAAAGTTACTTTAATTCAGTCTTCATTCCGGCTTACGTGAAATCTTACGGATACAATTTGTCTTATTATTTTAAGACAACTTTTATGTTTGTTTTTATGCCTTTGATTACAAATTTCATCCATTAGTTTTTAAACAAAGCCAGGTCTAACAGGTTGAATATAAGTACCGGTGATATGTTTCCTGTATATTCTCTCCGTGTGTCTAGGTTTGTATAAGAAGTACGCACATAGAACTTAAATGTAACATTGGAGGTTACGGTGATAATGCAAACAAAGCGGAGATAAGACGTTTCCTCATTGCAGGAACCAAGCGAGCGATACAATTAACCAACAACAACTTACAATGTTGAGATAAGCGGCAAACGTCGCGTTATTTGCACTAGCAGTCGTCCCAACACTTGCGTTCAATTATTCCGCAAAGTTTTCTTAAGAATCTCACAAGAAAATCCCGGATAAGAAACTATTAAACACAAGTGGTACTTGCTTGAAATCTTGGCCTGTTTTTAGTGCGTGTTGATGCATTGTATCTTGCTCGTTAGCACGGTAAATGGACAAACAGTGGTGGTTGATAACGGGACGTCGATGTTTAACTTTCTCGCCAATCCGTTGACAGTTATTTCGCTAAGCTCATCATAATCAATTCCAACATAAAGAATAAACTAAGCCCTGGTTTCAGGACCGCAAACAGCGATAACCTCGCACCGTGGCACGCATGATTCGATTGGGTATTAATCATTCACTCATGGAATAACACTTTCATATGCGGAGCATTTATCTCTTCATTAATATGTCCTATGGTGACTAGCTTGCCACAATATGACCTTTGGTTAGCCAATATCAGGAAATGGCAAACAGATCAGTAGCACGAGATATTTGAGTGCCATTGGCTAACATACACAATGAACGTTACACTATCTGAGTTTATACGAAAAATATAATGGCAAAAAGTCCAGCAAATTTTATGATCTGAGAAATACATTTGGCGTAACTTGGAACGTCAGTCTATTTTTCTAAAATAACTTTCATGTATTTCTTTATATAAGAATCATCCTGCTGTATGGGCACCAGAACAGGGTTTTCGAAATTTATTACAGTTACCTTATGAGCGTTATGTTACTCAACCGTTGTGAGAATTAAGCATATAAGGAAACTAATGTTGCGCAGAATGACAACCGGTAATTGAATTATATTTTCGTCTTTTACATAAGCAAGTGCCCACGCTAAGATACAGAAATAAATAATTTCTTGTAGGCTGATGTTGTTTTGGTGTAGTTTCTGTTCAGCGTCGATGTGGAATATTTAGAACTCCGGAGGCGAGGGGAAGACGTCGCTGTCTCTCGCTAAAAGAGAGAGAGAGAAAACAGAAAAAGGAGAAGGCTGTGCGTAATCTACAGTGAGCGGAAACAGTAGGGTAGGCGATAAGTGGCAACACGAAAAAAGAGGCAGTCGTCGATTCGAGATAATTATGCGGCAGGTATATATTTGCAGGACACCCGTTGTCTCGTCATCATCACTCCCTATGCGAGCAACAGGGAACCTCGATCGTCAACACTTTTACAGACTTAATTATTTTTATGAGCAGAAATATAAACCGAGGCGAAAGTTTGAATCGCATCAGTTTTGCAGCGGGCAAATTAGAAGCTTTAGTAAAGAATCGCACGTTAGTTAAAATGTAGTTTCATTTTATTATACAGTTAATGCAAGTAGTTCTGATGCAGAAACGAAAGTTGTAACATACTGGTTAAACCTTCAGCAAGCATATTACTTTCCACCGAAGTTGCAGAGTAAATATTTGATGTTTTCTTTGCAGCCCATTAGCTTTACCTGCTCGATTTATTATTAGCTAAAGTTGCGAAACACTCTATAAGTGCTTTGCTGTAATTAATAAACTCAACAGTTCAAAGCTTCTGTTACCAATATATGATCTCGAGTTGTTTAACCTTTGAAACAACATCGAGGTAATTACGATCTTCTGCCGGTAAAAAAATGAGGAATCACCGCGAAAGTTACGAATCCGAGGCCGATGAGAACGGCAACAATATGGCGTCTGATTTCTATGAGAGAAGTGGCGTGAACGAGCCGGGAAAATTCCCAAAGGTTTGGCGGGATCAACCAAAGCCAAGAGTAAAAAAACGAATCAGTGACTTCTCGGTTAAATATCTGCTTGATCAGAATGTTACTTCACCAACCGACAGCGGTTACGGCAGTGGGAGTCCAAGTCCAGACCAGAATATGATCTCAAACTCGATGACGTCACCGGTGCTTCATAAAACCGCTAGTGGTGCTAGAGAGTCGGATAGCAAAGATGTTGGGTTTTGTGAAGAATCTGCTGCAGTGCCTGATGTGCATAAATATTACCAGAATGTTCTATTTGCAATGAACTCGCATTTCTTACACCAACATCGGGCCGCACCTGAGGTACCTGCGGGGTTTGCAAGCTCTGGTTTCCCGCCGCATTATCTTTACACGCCCAAACCGAAAGCTCACTCGCCGCAGCGACCGACCAGAATACCTTCTACCGATGAGAGACGACAAGAACAAAAGAGAAACCACCCACATCACGAGCATTCGCATAGAATAAACTTTGCTCCTTTAAAATCTCCATCCAACACAAGCTTACCGTCGAAGACACACAGCACCCAACCCCCTGTAATACCATACAACATTCCCAACCCCATACCAGGTATGCCGGCACCAACATTTCGACCCGACTTCTACATGATGCAGATGGGGAAGTTATTATGGGAGAACGCGGTGCGGAAAGCGGCGATCGCTCCTTCAGCCAACCAAAGTAACTTCAATTCAACTTACGCGGAAAGATTACAGAAATATATGTGCGCGGTTGCAAGTGGAAGGCCAGATCTAATCAACCCGGCCATGTTTCCAATGCAAAGTTCTCCTTGTCAAAGAACAGAAGAACCCAAAACCCATCGTTATACAGAAAATCTAAGCCCTCATTTAAATGGTAAATATTAACAACCAAACTTATATTAAAGCCGCTAAATTTCTATTTCTAACCGTATTTGTTAATAGACATCCCTCCCTCTCGACGTTCCGTGTCTCCACAGCGACACCATGCGGATACATTAACCGGGAAAGCTTTTGTTGAAATAAAAAATGAATCTTTGTCGCCTTCGAGTATTCCAAGCGTTTCACCGCATTCAACATACAGGTATACAACCTATATCATAACTTTTTCCTACGCTTAGGATATGAACAAAGGTCCACTATCGTTGATGATGCAACGCTTTACCATTAACTAAGCCTAGTCTAATAATCAACATAATATATATTGTAGTTATAAAGATAAACTGTACGTTGAAAAAAACACTTATAACTCATCTGTTCCCGTTTCAACATTAAGTGAAATTAGAAAACAAAGTCACGTAATAAGTAAAGGGCGGGCTTCAAAGTATTTTAAACGGGTTTGTATCGTATATGGATAAAAGTAAAGTATCCTACCACCTGCACACGTACATCTGTTGCATGTAAATGTATTAACTACCTTTTACCGTTAACGTCACAGATATTCATCAATTTAACTTATATATTTTTCTTCAATAGCGACCACCAGTCAACGAATGTATTGCGCTGCAAACGAGGTCCGAATTCTGGCTACAAGTCCCTGCCTTATCCCCTCCGCAAAGAAAACGGAAAGATTGTGTACGAATGCAACGTTTGCTATAAGAGGTTCGGACAGCTGTCCAATTTAAAAGTAAGTTTCACCAACAAAGTTACATGTGATGATGTGGTAACTTGTAAGCGGCACAAGGTGTATGGAACAGAACAGCAGTGTAATAAGACTGTCGTTGCCCCGCCATGCGAGGAAAAATGAGTTACATTTATTCATTTTGCTTTTATTATTTATCCAAACCTTGTTATCGTATTTTAATTATGGATATTTTAGGTTCATCTACGAGTTCACACCGGCGAGCGTCCGTTCAAATGCGCTACTTGTTCAAAAGGCTTCACACAGTTGGCTCATCTACAGAAACACAACCTCGTACACACTGGTGAAAAACCACACGAATGTAATGTCTGTAACAAACGCTTCAGCTCGACGAGTAATCTCAAAACTCACATGAGACTCCACAACAGGTAGGAAAGCGTTCATGACATGCTGCATGTATTGATGTAATTAAGCGACACTTTATAAACGATAACATTACATCCACAGTAACGAATACACATGTGCTGGGTTAAACTCAATGCTCGGTAATGTCCCATCGTCACTTCAGTCTGCACTACACTTTCATACGGGCCAATCACCGTCGCTGAGGAGATGGTATTAGCCAATCAAACTTGGTTAATTAAAAATTCAATTTTGGGAAGAATTGGACATGAAAACAAAACAACTACACCTATTGTCCTTGTTCCGTTTGTTTCAAATATGTTTTATGCGCATCTTCAAAGCATCTGTTCAAACCGGTAAGCGCTCATTCTATATGTGTCATATATTTTCACCCGGCGTAAGCGGGCCCGAGGTGTATAAAACAGAACAATTGTGTTATAACGATTGTCGTTGCCCCGCCATGCGAAGATAAATAAGCTACATACATGGTAACTCGTAAGCGGGCATGAGGTGTATATGAAACAGAACACCCATGTTATAACCCCACCACTCAAAAAATACGCTGCTTTACATGCTCTGTATTATAGTATTTTTTATCTTACCAGTAACGCATGCTTTTATTCAACGTTTTAAATATAGTTTTATTGTTTCAGGTATATAATGAATTGGTCACAACCGCCTGATTTGAATTAGTGGAGAAATTGGTCCGAAAAGTTTTTGTTGCTTTTTTTTTGAATAATAAAAATAAAACTTCTAAACAAACTTGTATGTGTCGTTTCTTCCTTGGTATCACCTACCAAACAATGGCAGCAGTGGGTTTCGAACCCGCAACCCATGATAGTCACGATAATGACTCGTTTTATATGAGTTACCTATTTCATATTATACGTGTCGAATTTTAATAAATCAAACAAATACTAGCACTTTCGAGTCTCGAACTCGAAACCTATAGACCTTTTCGCGTCATTTAGGTTTTTTTTCAATTTATGTCGCAATGCTGACGTCGAATTCGTTGTATTTTAGGAAACGAAACCAAATCATGCCTTTGAATACACAATAAATATATTTCAAACATTGCTTACATACTAATAAATTACAGCGATTGTAAATGTTTACACCTGATACACAGTAGGTCCTAAGACAAGCTATCTGTACTTCTATTTCAATTTGTTTCTTAGTTTTTGTTTCATTTTAGCTGGTATTATTATACTTATATAGACTATAGGAGTGCGTTCAAATATATGTGTGGGTTCGTCTGTACGCTCTTTGGAAATAAACATTTTTCGTATTTATTAAATACGTCTTCGGGGGAAAAGTCTTAATGAGAATCGAAGATTGTATTGCAATAGTTAAGGCGTTGTGGTGCCCTGTACTTGTTTAGTGTGGAGGTATACGGTCTTCCATTTGTGTCTACGCTACATGGAAGTTGCCGACTTGTTTATGCGTATTAATCTTTATGAAATAGGTTAAAGTTATTGTTTAAATATTGTATTGTAAAATGTAGAGGTTTGTAACTAACGAAAAATATTGCTGTGTTTTTTTCCAGCGTCAAAGCAAGAGCAATACAGCTTCGACCATTTATATGTCAGTGTTTTTTAAAGGTTTGCGGGGACTCTTGTGTTCGGTTGTGTGTGTTTTCTGAGTAGATTTCATTGAAAATAATGTTGTTGGTAAACATAATCGACTGTATATACAGTTATCTATATATGGCACTGTATCCATTGAAGGGAAGTGAATTATCCACGGTTGTTGGGCGTAGGAAGTCCGGTACGGGGCAAGATTTTTAAACATTTTCTGGTTTATGAAAACGCAGGTGCTGGTTTGATAATTTAGGTTGAAATTCTCGCAGATGCTTCCGACATTCACTCTACCAAATCAAACGATAGATTAAGAACCGCTTCACTTGCGTGCGCATGGGGCAAGGCGCTTTATTTGGCTTATAATTCAAAATACCGCAACTGTATAGTTATAAAGCATATTTGTAAACGTTTCGTTGTGTTCTGAATGTGTGCAATTTACTAGTGTTTCGTATTGCAGTTTGGGGTAATAGATAACTATATCTATTTTTCGTCTCAATTGATGTTAAAAAAGATATATTTACATAATGCAATAGCACAAGAGTTAAATATATTTGTAAACGTTTCATATAATAGGTTAGGATAAGATGGTACATGTTTTTATTCTCTATTATCGCCCTATTTGTTGGTAAATATAGAATGTTTACAGAATTGTATAGCCGTATCCCACGACTCTTTATTGTTTAAAACACGATTAGGAAATATTGAAGATTATGTGGCAGCAGTTTCCATCTTATCCAGAAGTACTATATTTCATTATCGTTATTGTTACAAGGTCGCTGCTTTACCGCAAATCAAATCTAAACCAAATATTAACACACCCCGCACAGCAGTAATGAACCAATATTGCGTTTAATTACGACGGGTGTGATTAATGCTGTCAACAGTTACATCGCACTCTGCCACTTAAACTGCGCTTTCGCTAATATACGTATAGTTGGTGCGGATGAAGTTTTTGTGTGTATTGTATAGTTACTATAGTAGGTTGGGGTAATATGAGGCGTGTTTTCATTCACATTTAGCGACCTTTTTAGTAGTAGTAGTAGACAAGGAAATATACTATTCAACGAGCATTATATAACCGTACCCCACGCTTAAAACAGCGTTGTTGAACACTAGATTAACAAATATATAATATTGTGTACAATAAGTTTCCATTTTACGCCATATATAGTTCTACGTATCTCTTTCCGCCATCTTATTTCAATTAAACGGAAAAAGTCGTAGTTTATTTTTAACACATACATTGGAATCGTACATGTTTAAATCACATCGTTTGTTTAACGACAAACCTTAGCAATCGGGCTAGTGAAGTTAACATAATTAGTTTAGCCGTAAATAGCGGGCGCTTGCCGTAAGAACACAGGTGTCCCTACGCACGCTAGCATCGTAACTCTCCCATAAAAATCGACCACTGAATAACTTTCCTTCAATTTCCGAACCCCGTGTTCGAAATCTGTGCGTAGGCGCTCACTTTGTTTGGGTCTGGGCTTCACGGTCTTAGAAAATCCCAGCAAAACACGACGCATTTGGTTCGCCTAGTTTCCACATAGGCGTAGAAAATCCAGTGAAACCGTGACGGTGAAAAACAGAGTCATGCGGCGGTGTGTTATGTATTGCCATGCCTGCTTTATTCGCAGGTGCAAGATGGAATCGTTAATTTTTAAACCGCACGGAAATTCGCGGGGCATAAATGATTTAATTTTAAAGTTTAAAAATAATTAAACGCAGAAAGTTTGAAAATAATTAAACGCAGGGGATGCCCTTGGCACGAAATAACTACCCGCACTCAATATTTCATATTTTTGTCAACGTGTTTTAACAAATAACAAACGCGAGTCGTGGGGGTACAGTTATATATTTCTGTAAATATTCTTTGTTTACTATACCAAATGGGACGATAAAAGAAAATAAAAACATGCAAAAACTGTCGTGAACAAACGTTACTTTCATCCTAATATTTTTTTTCGAAACAACAAGTCCATATCGTGATAAATACTGAAGAATAACTTATTATTTAAAAATTGATTTATTTTCCAGCTGTTACAGCCGATATAAGTTTTTGGTGACAACCAGCTGTCAAGCAAGTTGTACTGAATGTTATTACTCCGGTTACCTATGCATGGCCTAAGTAATACGTGGCATCAAATGATTTAGAAATCTTGTTTTTAGTAAAGTATTTTATCATGCAGTTATGTGTCTATTTACTCTATACAAACCAGCAGAGCCAAAGTATTCCCACTTCAACGGGACGACATTTTCAAAAGTAGAGACTGGAAGCAGCCGTACCCATTTTTACCAATTATATCTCTTTGTTACGGTTTGGTTAGGGAGGTAATTTTTCATGGATTAATTGTTAAAGTGTTGAATGTGCGTCTTATTGAAATACTTTGTCATCAAGGCGTAACAAAGCGCTTTAATTAGTTATAAGAGGGTTGTCTTGTTATACCATTCTGTATTTTTAAGTACAACCGGTACATAAATATATTGATCAAATTAATTCACACCTGACAAAGGCAACCATCGTATTCATATGCGCCAACCGTTCAAATATCTTTATACGACTTTTATTGTGTGAAATTACGTCACAGATTATTTGAGCGGTTAAAGGGCCTAAACACACCCCACGTCACTTTTATTTTTTATGGTAAATTCATAAAGCGACCGTTTTATTGATTCCAAAAATACTTTGCTTATTAAAATTGGTCCAGTATAGGCGGAGATATTCGTCCTCAAACAGTGATCTCTAGCGCTATCTTTTTTTTACTACGAGTTCCGTGATTGTGACATAGGAACGTACTAGTCACGTGACTGATTCATTCGTAAAAGCGAAACCTGCGTTTTTTTTGTGCTTTTTTGCGTTTTTTTTGTTCTCTCGTTTTTCGCTGAAAACACTGCCTCTCGCCTTTCTGAATGAGAGCGGCCACGCTTCAACAATTTTGTCACGTGGGTAGTACACTTCTCAATTTTTTTCGCCACGCAACTTTCAAATCAGTTTTTTGAATTTCACGGTGTTTGAGCTGGAATATCTTTGGTTATACAGAACCGATTAAAACAAGTAAGGTGTCGTTGGAATTAGAAAAACACACTCTATCGATTAAAGCGAAGTACATTTGGGGTGTGTTTAGGCCCTTTAACATACGTCATTGCCATGTGCGGTAAAGCGTGTCGAAGCTGAAAGTTGTTTTTATTCGCACGTCCCGCATAAAAAGTTACCACGCCCGATTCTTAATACGTGCCCATTTATACCGAGGTGTTAACATATATGGCTGTCAAATACGTAAAGCGAGGAGTTACACCTGGTGGTAAATATGTTATGGGTGCAACAGCTATGCGCTTTTTAACCGACGATCTTCCTAACACATTATATCCATATAGCCTGTTTTAACACTAGTTTTGCTGTTGATTAGTGACCACTGAGTTGGAGCAACTGTCGAGGCGGCTTGCTCAAGGATACATATTTAACTGCTTTTTTTGCATGTCGAAACAGGCAGCAGTTAAAGCTAATTGATGCGCAATGGAGTTATAATTGTTTATTGGCGAATCGAGAGTGGCAAGGCAAGAGGAAAAGATTTGTGTTTGGTTACAACCCTCCTGCTTGAGGCCGCTCACGCCTCATTGAATTCCGCTTCCCTTGTTTGCCCATCAACATATGATCGGCTTAGGTTTAAGAGATGTTCTCACGGTGGTGTATGATATTCATTCTATCTTGATTGGTTGATGTGTTGTGACCGAAGTATGATATTCACTCATTATATTTGAACCACACTTCTTAAACTTCTCTTACTTTGACAGACAAGAATGCGCGGCGCCTCTGCCATCGGGTTCGAGGCTCGACGTTGCTACCATTTGTGGGCGTATATGTGTCCACTGCCAAAATCTGAACGCGAAATTCTCCTAGCACAGTGGTAACTATAATAAGCTGTCTAAATTGTCGACCATACGCTAAAAAAGTAAAACAAATACTCAATAAGTTACATATGTGGTGGTAAGTCGTAAGCGAGCACGATGTGCATTAAACAAAACCGCTGTGTTATAACATCAGGCACGCGAAGAAAAAAGAGCCGCATTCATTTTTTAGAATTATTTTGTTCTCCCCTTTCTTCAGAACTTATTTTAATTTACCGTTACTGGTAAATTTTGAGCAAACAAAAAGTAAAAACATAAATATTTTGTGTTTTTACTCGAGTGTTTATGTGTTTATTCCATTCAACCGCCTTACAATATGACTATCTTCGTATACGCCAAAAGTACCGTTGTTTAACTTAACACGTACGTATGTATGAACTCGTTAAAAAATTTGCCAGTTTAAGCATTAATTAGTTGATCGGGTGTTAATTTTGATAATTATGGTGCATTTATGTCATTTGTAATAATCAAACTTCCTTCAAGTACGCAGAAGCTCTTATATAAACGTCAAGCGAGATTATAAATCGCATTTCCGTCAAACCCACGCTTGGGTTATATCGTAACATCCACAAAATCCGGCGTGTTGTTCAAAAACTTCAAAAATCTAAACGGCGTGAAATTCGCAGGGCGAGATGACGGCATATTGTGATACGGTTTCACCATTCATTGCCTACAGAAGCAACAACGGCCTTAGTTTATTTTGTGTCATAAGCTTGAAAGCATTTGCACGTGTGTGCCTTCACTACAGCGGATATTTGCCATCTTATTTCACCTTGTCTTTATTAACGCTCCCACACATGGAAAGTAATTCGGCGGGCGGAAATTTTGCGGTGAAGATCGTTTCCGTTTTGGAACGTTTCGCTTGTCAACGTTGCAGACATACAAAGTGATATCACCTCATATTGTGTGACGTGTCTAGCTGTATGTTATGCTGGATTTCGCAGGCGCGATTTTGCGAGATTTTTACCTGCTTCATTTGCTATGGTTTTGTTTGTTATTTCTATTTAAACATTCTGCAATCTTTATACAAATAGGCTGTTGCTGTCATGCACGTTAGAATGAACGTTTTGACACTTTAACAGAAACGCTTTTATTTGACACATTTGGCACTTCTTTTTACGATTTGGTAACGGTGGTCATTTTTTCGATTTCAGTTTAAAATTGCTGCTCTGTAGCGCTAACTACCGGCTGGAGTAATCTGCTCTATTATAAAATGTGTGTATTCCTTATCTATCTTGTTAAATTGTTAACATTTAATTGAATGGACTGTTTAAATATCTTGAATAATTCGTAATATACAGCAAAAACCAAATTTATCCATGTGTGGTAATAAACAAACTCTGATCTAATATCCGGACGATTTTTTGTTTAAGTAACTTAGTGAATTAATATATATATATATATATATAGGTGCAGCCCTGCGTTACCGTAAGACTGCACCCATATAGAATAGAGTATAACAACTTTAATGGGTCAATGGGCCAACTTTGGCTTAAGCCTCAGCTTCCATAACCTGCCTGGCATTAGAACTTTACCAATACTCAATGACAACTATAGCGACTGAATTTATTAGCGAATCTTCTACTTATTAAAATTTGTTCACATTATCAGCTTTTTACACCGGTTTGTATATTAGCTATTTATATTACAGACTTCATGACGTAGTTGATGACGTCATTATGATGTTGGGCATGACGTAGCGACGACTGCACCGTCACAGCAAGTCCTCGTTGGCGGAACATATGGAGTGACACCACAACACATACGCCTTCCACCTGTGTGTATTGAGGTCGGTAAGTGTTTAGTTTAAGTATATATGACACAGCAAGTCCTCGTATAAAGCGCGTAGGTTTTACTCTGGAAATTAATCACCGATAGACTGTTACGTAAAGTTTGTATATATACCTG
Organism: Ciona robusta; assembly: GCF_009617815.1. Classification (NCBI taxonomy): domain Eukaryota; kingdom Metazoa; phylum Chordata; class Ascidiacea; order Phlebobranchia; family Cionidae; genus Ciona; species Ciona robusta. Next base: position 7,207,550 of record NC_143246.1, read on the forward strand.
TATGTATAGACTCTATATACTATAGAGTGTCGGTCAGCTGGTAGCTTATTATTTGTATTTATAAAGCGTATATATTTTTGCACTACAATTTCAGAGAAAAGTAATTAGTAATATACATATACGTCTGTCACCTGCGTAAAAATAGCGTTTATTTGGTAAATGTTTTAGTTTGCTAAAAGTAGGTTACGTATATGTTTCTTATGCTTTCTGTGGAGTTATAAAAAAAAACGACTGTTGCTTAAACTTGGTTGGTCGGTATAATTCAGTAAACAAGACACTTTGTACAGTTTGATGTTACCAAAACCTTCTTTATAAACGGTTGAACCAAATAGCACCTAATATGCATTTTAAAGCTACTGGTTTGTCCAGGAGACCAGCTATACCGATAATTTATTACGGTAAAATTTTCCGAAACCTAACGCGCTTCCGTCCACGTTTAAGTTTAAATCCGATTGAAATGCTGCGATCTTTGTAAATACAACGTTTCAGCGGATCGGATTTGAAATACAGGCGTGACGTTTATGGAGTCGGATTAAATCCAAATGCAATCCGATGTAAACAGGACAACTGATGCGTTGTTCGGTACAAATATGCATAGTAAGACAACTTTTACAGTGGTCGACTCCACTATAAAACGTTTTATAAACTACTGACTGCATGTTGTGTAAAGTTGTGTTCGCCAAACACGAGGAACTTTATAAATAGTTATAAGTGACATCTTGTGCTTAATGTTACTTAAACAAACGTTAATCCAAAAAATCCCGAAAAAATTGCTAAAAATTCCGAAACTGATCCAAAAACCTCCGAAACTTACCGATCCTGAGAAGGTAGGATCCACAACATGAGTGGGTTCGTGATCTGTATGGTCGTCCAGCACAGCAGGCATCTGGTATGACTTTCTCTCTGCCCGAAGCTCGGCCAGAACCATCTGATGCAAAGCATGAGTTAAACAAGTAGTTGAGACTATATACAATCTAAACTACAGATAATCTTCTGTTCTTTATTACTCAACATTTCAGCTAGGTAATGCTTTCATATTATAAACATGAGGTAAAATCGTTTTATGTGGTCATTTAGTTGTGAATATAAAAAACTACTTTTATTTCCAAATTAATAATAGAATGAGACGGTTTTATGCGTGATCTTATACACCATGCTTGTTTCTTACCTCGTCTTAAGCAAGCAAGAGGGACGGCTTCCTCAGTATCCCTTGGTCCAGTAGCTGGGTTCTGGCTTGATAAGATCGTACTTTCAGGCCCTTCTAAGTTATTTGTCACACATCGTGCGTGGATTGAATAGGCGGGGTTCCATGGAGCACCGGGAAGGAATATGGTCTGTGGAATATATGGAGTGTGCATGAAAGATGGTTAAATGTAACTTATTTATCCTCGCGGTGGCGCCAATTATAGCTATTTTAACACTGGTATTCCGTTTTATACACCTCGTGCCCGTTTACGAGTTAGCACATGTGTAACTTTGTAGACGTTTTTTTTGGTATAACTGACAATTTGGACAACCCATTAGTGACCACCGGGTTGAAGAAATCGTAGTTAAGTGTCTTATTGACAAAACACGCTCACAACGGTCGAATCAAGTTGTTTTGAACCAAAAACAACCTTTAAAGTTCCAAAACGATAAAATTCCTGCCACCTCATCAGAAAGTAGAAAATCCAGTTGTGGCAATCTGTTATTCGTACCAGCTCATAGATAACAACGCGGCAGTATACACCATGTCTTCTACCCCCCACGAAAACCAACTCTAAATAAACGATCACATTTTCTTCAAAATAACTGCCTATACTTAGTACACACTTCTTTGAACTGTTGTATGTCAAGTTAATGCATTTTCTAGGTTGTTGTTTATTTGCAGAAGTTTCTGATCGAGTAGAGGGCTGTCGCTATTTTATCAGATTGTGCTTTTTGTAACAAATGCGATTTTGATTGATATTGACCAAACATACTGTTGGATAACTCATATTGATTGATGTTGTTATTTTATTTTATATGGGTGGCGTTCGAAAGCGAGCCGCACCAATGGACTTGGGGTTAGATTTGATTAAGTTAAACCTTCATGTTAATAAATATCAAGTTAATTAAAAACCCGAGGTTATACAATGGTTGAATATACTCGGGAATCCGGGTCCATCTAAGAACAAGTGTAGCCGTTGGCAATGTTTTCTAAATCGTGTCTTAATCTTTCAGATTATCAGATTATACTAATGCTGTCAATATATCTTATGCACTCATGTATGTAACACGCACGTATACGATTAAGCTAATGCCGCCAATATTCAATGTAATGAGAATGAATGAATGAATGAATGAATGAATATACTAAGGATGTAACGGTCACGCTTTTAATCGAACAAGTTTTGTACTTCTGTTTTATCCATAAGCGTGTTACAACGACTATACCGTAATATAGGTATGTTTATTGTTTTCTATTTTGTAACTACTCCGATTTCGTTACCGCGATCTAGGAGACAAACTAAAACCAATCTTTCATTCCTGCTTACGTCTGTAGCTTTCCCGTATGGACTTATACGATAACGCTAGTGCTGTATGAATGTAATGAATAAATAAATATAAGTAAATGATGAATCAATATGAACGGGTCAATATATGAATGAATATATACACCATCATATATACTTACGTTTGTAACTATTTAGTGTTATATAAGACATCATTATCTAATGAAAGGATAAATATATCTTATACACTTACGTCTGTAACCCTCCCATACACTGGAGTCACTAAGGATCCGTTCAATCCAGGGCTGAAGAAAACTTTAACTCTTGGGCATCTACCAGTTGGTGGTGCAGCGAACGTTAAATATAATCCCCCATCACCGTTTGTTAGAGTGCTGATGACCGGGGTTGGTGGAACTGTAATTATAAGTCGCATTAATACAAAACTGTTATGATATGAACAACTTTCAAGTCCATGCGCCATTTTCTGTAACTTTCTCCTTGCTTTATTGCAACAAAATGGTGGCAGGTTATGCTTATTAAATGTAAACCTTTAAACGGACCAACTCTGGCTTAAAATTTGGTCGCGTTTTTGTTTTCGGTAAAATGTAGACTTATAAACATTGTCATGCTGATAGGTTTCGCAGTTATATTTGGTCGCCTTCTGCAAAGTAACTTTTTTATTCACCCTGATGTTAAAACGTACATTATAGAACGTCAAAACGGTAAGCAAATAAATTCTAGAGGAACTGTTTGATAAAATCACGCATACTATTTACTTACTTGTAGCCTGTACTGTTTGAGATTGTAGAACGCCCGGTACCCCGTTTAAGATTGTAGTTATGTTGAACTTGTAAGTCACTCCTGATTCTAAGCGTTGGATCCGTACGTTAACTAGCGAGTCCGGGGATTGAACCCCGACTGTTTCGGTCAAACGTTCGCCGCTTGTTGACTGTTGAAAAGAAACAAATGACTTTTACTAAAACGCAAATTAGTATAAATGGCTCTTCTGGTAAAAACATATATTTTATTATAGCAACGTTTTCATTCCATTTTATCGCCCCATTTGGTTGGAAAAAAAGAATATTTGCAGAGTTATATACCCATAGTCACGTGACTGTTAAAAAGGGTCAAAAACACGATCAGGAATGAATGAATGAATGAAGGAAATTATGTGCTATATAACAGTATCCATCTTATAATACCATACAAACCAGTCAGGAAATTTAGCTGCAAAAATACAAATACCTTCCCCTATATCAGTTTAAGTTTTCAGTTTGCTTTTGGTTTACTTCCAATAGGACGATGTTAAATCTAGACACCATCTTACCCCACACTACTACATATTATTCAATCTTGTAATACGTTGTTGGTTTACTTACCAACACGTCCGAGTATTCGATCCTGTATTGAATTTCTTGGCCTTCAGCAAACTTATGCGGTTGGTCCCATCTGAGTTCCACAGAGTTGGAGGTAAAGTTGATAACTTGGAGCGCGAGAGGGGCCGCCGGAGCTATTAGAAATATATAAAGTAAAATTTTATATATATTTCGTTGCTTCCCGGCATGATATAGGTCTAAAATACACCATCTTGTGGGAATATGTGATTTTAATTAAAATTCAACGTTTCGTCTGCAATACGGTTAGACATGAGTAGAGTATGCCGTTAAGTGTCTATGAACATATACGCTCACACTCCTAGCAACGTCGAGTTTC